>NC_088241.1:43505422-43857922 GCF_036934945.1 Oncorhynchus masou masou | reverse complement strand
ATTCCCAAACAGAATCCTCCTTTCTTATTCAGATGACAAGACCAGAACTGCTGAGCAGCGAGAAAGCATTATAGTCCTCTCCTCTATCTTACCCCTTCACTACGTTATTCCCAAAGAAAAAGGCCCCTAGCCTCTCACTTCCTCTAAATAGAGGACTTCTGAGGCTGAGCCGAGACAGAGTGAGCTGAGGTTGCCCTTGACCGCGGTGTCCTGCTGGGGCGGCAGGTGCTAGTTGTAGCCACCGGGCTCTCGTTTACAGTCCCACCGACAGTGCTTTTTAGATGTCAGCCGGAGAAATCTGGTCCATCTTCCATTGTTTTCTCCCCTCTCTCAGCCCTGCTCGAGCCCTGCTCATTTTCCAAAGGAAGGAATAAGTCGGCCTTAGGGTGTCTGTGATAGGAGAGAGACATCAGAGAGAGCAATGACATTATCCCGACAGGAACATTTCTCTCTCGTTTTCTCTCTGTGTGTATCTGTCTCTCTCTGTATCTGTATCGGCCTATCTCAGCCTCTCTCTCAGCTGCAGTGTGTACGATGTAGGACTTCTCCTCTGCTGTTGTCGATGAACTAACACAGGTGGTCCTCTCCACAGATTTTCGAGGGGAATCAGAACTACGATACACCAGAGCTGAGGACCGTGGAGCCCTTGCTGACCCGATACATCAGGGTTTACCCAGAGAGGTCCACCCCTGCTGGGATGGGCCTGCGTCTCGAGCTCCTGGGCTGTGAGATCGAAGGTAGGCCGCAAATGGAATCCTACACACACACACGCATTTTAATTGTAGACACATGTATACTACAAACACACACGCACACCAGTGGAGGCTGCTGAGGGGAGGACGGCTCATAATAATGGCTGGAATGGAGTCAATGGAATGGTATCAAACACATTAAACATGCGGTTTCCATCTGGCTGATACTGTTCCATTGACTTTATTCCAGCCATTATTATGAGCCGTCCTCCCCTCAGCAGCCTCCACTGACGCACACATACACACACACACACATCTTCTGTCATCTGTGTGATGACAGTTCTACGACTAAATACATGGTGTTTGTCAAGGTTGGGGTATTTAAAGATGCTTAGAACGATTCTCCACGTGGAGTCAACAGCTGTCCAGGGCCCAGTAGACCCCTCTATCTCTCCCTGAGAGGGACAGTTGTCCAGTCTCAATGCATGCTGCATCAAAGCCATTCCTGAAGCAAGACCGCTCATACATATTACATGGGATCAAATGAAACCCCATCTGCCCTGAGGATTACTGCCAACCCCTTCTAGTCCCTGTTCCATCCTTTCTCTGGGGCCACTCTCCTCTTTCTCTCTCTCCTCTCCCCTCTGTCTGCCTCGCTCTCTCTCTGTCTCGCTCTCTTCACCTCGCCCCTCTCTCACTCTCTCTCTCTCTCTCTCTCTCTCTCCACCTGTCTTTCTCTCTGTCGTCTCTCTCCCTCCCTCCCCTCCCTGCTATGAGAACATGCTCTGGCGGGCCAGGCCTAAGTGGATTTACATATTGGATTTCAGGGCTGTAGCGAGCGCAGCCCTGTGTAAGCCATGGAGTCCCACCGGGGCTTTAGAAGGATGATAATGCTTGTTTTCACTGTTAATGCCACCACACACTCAAAAACACACACACACTGACACAGACGCAGACACACACAGACACACACACAAATACAGGCACAGGTACGTGAGTGGTGGTGTGTAAGTTAAGCCCCAGGAGTACAGGTAAATTCAGATAAATTCCAGCTAGAGCATTGACCCTGTCAATGACCCCTCCTCCCTGAATCTGACAGAGGTTGATCACTAATATTTCATATAGCAGCGGGGAATTCTAGATTACACATGCACTCTCTCCTCTCCCCTTCTCTTTCAATCTCCCTCTCTCTCAATGTCCCTCTCTCTCCATCTCCCTGTCTCTCCATCTCCCTGTCTCTCAATCTCCCTCTCTCTCCATCTCCCTCTCTCTCCATCTCCCTCTCTCTCCATCTCCCTGTCTCTCCATCTCCCTCTCTCTCCATCTCCCTGTTTCTCTATCTCCCTCTCTCCCAATCTCCCTCTCTCTCCATCCCCCTCCCTTCTTCCCTCCCTTCTTCCCTCCCTTCTTCCCTCCCTCCCTCTCACTGTCCTGGGAAAGCCCACTCATTACTCTGTCAGGGTAAACACATCCAGGCTGTGTGTTAGCGGAGCATGGATCAGAACTGCGGTCTTGCCCACATCCAACGAGGCCAGTGGGCCCTAATTATAGGCCAGGGTGGGGCCCAGCCTCCAGCCCAATTCTAGACCCATGCATCTGATCTCCAGTCTAAACACAAATCTAGCTTCTGTTCCAAATGGCACCCTATTCCCTAAGTAGTGCCCTGGTCAAAAGTAGTTCACAATTTAGTAGTTCACAAAGTAGTTCACAAATAGGGTGCCATTTGGGACACAAACCTAAAGCCTCAGGACCCACCGGCTCTATTCACACTAAAACGTCCTCTGTATCCTGATAAATGGGGGCTGTTAATAGCTCAGTGATTGAATCCACTGGCATGGCCTGCCTTGTATGTGTTTGTATATGTTTGCGTGTGTGGTGTATGTGCGTGGTGTACTGTATGCGTGGTGTATGTGCGTGGTGTACTGTATGCGTAGTGTATGTGCGTGGTGTATGTGCGTGGTGTACTGTATGCGTGGTGTATGTGGTGTACTGTATGTGTGTTGTGGACTGTATGTGCGTGGTGTACTGTATGTGCGTGGTGTACTGTATGTGCGTGGTATATGTGCGTGGTGTATGTGGTGTAGTCTATTTGTGTGGTGTATGTGGTGTACTGTATGTGCGTAGTGTATGCGGTGTACTCTATGTGCGTAGTGTATGTGGTGTACTCTATGTGTGTGGTGTATGTGGTGTACTGTATGTGCGTAGTGTATGTGGTGTAGTGTATGTGCGTGGTGTATGTGCGTGGCGTATGTGCGTGGTGTACTGTGTGTGCGTGGTGTCTGTGCGTGGCGTATGTGCGTGGTGTACTGTGTGTGCGTGGTGTCTGTGCGTGGTGTACTGTGTGTGCGTGGTGTCTGTGCGTGGCGTATGTGCGTGGTGTACTGTGTGTGCGTGGTGTCTGTGCGTGGCGTATGTGCGTGGCGTATGTGCGTGGTGTACTGTGTGTGCGTGGTGTCTGTGCGTGGCGTATGTGCGTGGTGTACTGTGTGTGCGTGGTGTATGTGCGTGGCGTATGTGCGTGGTGTACTGTGTGTGCGTGGTGTCTGTGCGTGGCATATGTGCGTGGCGTATGTACGTTGTGTACTGTGTGTGCGTGGTGTATGCGTGTAGTGTATGTGTGTGGTGTATGTGTGTAGTGTATGTGTGTAGTATATGTGTGTGGTGTATGTGTGTGGTGTATGTGTGTAGTGTATGTGCGTAGTGTATGTGCGTGGTGTATGTGTGTGGTGTATGTGTGTAGTGTATGTGTGTAGTGTATGTGTGTAGTGTATGTGTGTGGTGTATGTGTGTAGTGTATGTGTGTGGTGTATGTGTGTGGTGTATGTGTGTAGTGTATGTGTGTAGTGTATGTGTGTGGTGTATGTGTGTAGTGTATGTGTGTGGTGTATGTGTGTGGTGTATGTGTGTGGTGTATGTGTGTGGTGTATGTGTGTGGTGTATGTGCGTAGTGTATGTGCGTGGTGTATGTGCGTAGTGTATGTGTGTGGTGTATGTGTGTGTAGTGTATGTGTGTAGTGTATGTGTGTGGTGTATGTGTGTGGTGTATGTGCGTAGTGTATGTGTGTGGTGTATGTGCGTAGTGTATGTGTGTGGTGTATGTGCGTAGTGTATGTGTGTGGTGTATGTGCGTAGTGTATGTGTGTGGTGTATGTGCGTAGTGTATGTGTGTGGTGTATGTGCGTAGTGTATGTGTGTGGTGTATGTGCGTAGTGTATGTGTGTGGTGTATGTGCGTAGTGTCTGTGTGTAGTGTATGTGTGTGGTATGTGATACCGCAAACCCTACAAAGGAGCAGCTGAACGCAAGATTAACATTAGCTTTCTCTCTCTCTCCCCCTCTCTCTTCCCCTCTCTCTCCCTGTCTCCTCCGAAGCTCCCACAATCCCCCCCACCACGCCCGCCCCCACCACCGCCCCATCAGATGACTGTGATGATGACCAGGCCAGCTGCCACAGTGGAACAGGTGATGACTACGAAGTGACAGGTGCTAACATCACTCTCATGAGACTGCTACCTCCCCTACTCCTCTACCCCTACTCTCGCTTTATTCTAAGCCCACATACCTACATAAACACACACACATCTAATCACCTGCACCTGCAACCCCATCTTTACCCCTTTACAACCGAATGAGAAACCTTATCTCGTGCACCTCAGAGCCTGTCTTCCACCCTCAACCGAACATCTTCCCTCACACTTGACCTGCCCTCGCACCTGTCTTCCTCTCCTCCACCCCCATCTCCTACCCAGCTGTGTTTCCCTCTCACCTGCACCTGTCTGCCTCTCCTCCTCCTCCCATCCCCCACCCAGCTGTGTTTCCCTCTCACCTGCACCTGTCTTCCTCTCCTCCTCCTCCCATCCCCCACCCAGCTGTGTTTCCCTCTCACCTGCACCTGTCTTCCTCTCCTCCTCCTCCCATCTCCCACCCAGCTGTGTTTCCCTCTCACCTGCACCTGTCTTCCTCTCCTTCTCCTCCCACCCCCACCCAGCTGTGTTTCCCTCTCACCTTCACCTGTCTGCCTCTCCTCCTCCCATCTCCCACCCAGCTGTTTCCCTCTCACCTGCACCTGTCTGCCTCTCCTCCTCCTCCCATCCCCCACCCAGCTGTGTTTCCCTCTCACCTGCACCTGTCTGCCTCTCCTCCTCCTCCCATCCCCCACCCAGCTGTGTTTCCCTCTCACCTGCACCTGTCTGCCTCTCCTCCTCCTCCCATCCCCCACCCAGCTGTGTTTCCCTCTCACCTGTACCTGCCTTCCTCTCCTCCTCCTCCCATCCCCCACCCAGCTGTGTTTCCCTCTCACCTGCACCTGTCTGCCTCTCCTCCTCCTCCCATCCCCCACCCAGCTGTGTTTCCCTCTCAGCCTTTTATCTCTCAGCAGCCTGGCCTCTGTCTCCACTAACCTGATAATAACCTGCCTTACTGCCCCTGACTTCCACCTTTCTATGCGTTGCTGTTTCCTATGGATATGTCCCGACCGGCACCCTGTTCCTTTTATAGTGTACAACTTTTCCCCAGGGCCCATAGGGCTTTGGTAAGCAGCAGTGCACTACATAGGGAATAAGGTGCTATTTGGGACACGACCATGGAGTTCTCCCGTTTCCTATTCCTCTCTCCAAGCCTCATTTCAGCACAGCAGTCTCCAGTGGTCTGTGATGTGCATGGCACTCGCTCCCTCCTGGCCCTACATATAGTGAAAGAGGGAGTGTGGACGTGTTTGGTAGGAGTAAAGAGACATAGAAGGAGGGGGCATCCGTTTGGCACCAGAATAATGTGTTACGGCTAAGCTAACTATGCTATGTTTAATGTGTTACGGCTAGGCTAACTATGCTATGTTTTACGGCTAGGCTAACTATGCTATGTTTTATGTTTTACAGCTAGGCTAACTATGCTACACTGTTATGTGTTACGGCTAGGCCAACTATGCTATGTTTTATGTTTTACAGCTAGGCTAACTATGCTACACTGTTATGTGTTACGGCTAGGCTAGTCTCTCTAGACAGACTGGTCGCCTCCCACAATGTAACCAATGTTCCTAGTGCGGTTGCCCTATGTCTGGGATTTCCCAGGCTACGGTTAGGCTAACTGTGCTAACACTGTGTTATTCTGACAGGTGGAACCACAATGCCAGAGGCTATGACAGATGTGGACACCATCCCAGGTGAGGACCCATTGTATTATCAATGTACTGTATACAAGACGTGTGTCTGTGTGATTGTATGCGTGTGTGAGGGGCATAGAATCCATGTGTGTGAGGTTCATTCGTTGTGTGAGTGGAAATCGTTTTTTTTTTTTTCCAGTAGTAAACGACTGAAGAAAAATCTGTCCTCTGCTATTCATCAGATGTGAACTGTGGGGCTGCTCATCTTACAGAGAGCTTGTCACTATCCCTGCTCCAATCCTCCTTAGAACGGAAAAACCAAAAACCTCTTAATTGGGAACAGGATTTCTTCCGAAAAAAATGTGTCTGTGTGCCTGAAATGTGGTTCCACATGGGAATTCCATCCTTTGTGTTTAATGGGTAAATATATTCTGCTGCCTGCAGAAACTAGTTAAAACCCAGAGATTATTAAAGGGAATATTGGCTCACATGTTTTATTCTTTGGAGAGCTGGGGCCTTAGTGCTTTCACAGACACCGATATACAGGCTTTCAGATGCAGAGCTGACATCCTCAACATATCTCCCTTGTGCTGCTTCTTTGGAAGTCTCTTTCTCTATCCAATTTGATAACAAAACGAAGCTCCCCATTGCCCCACTCTTACATACATACTGTACTCTCAGAAGGCCTTTCAGCTCTGTGTGTGTGTGTGTGTGTGTGGGGGGGGGGGGCTCATTATAAAGTCATCTCCCTCAGTAGGCTGCTGTGAACACACACACACACACACACACATACTCACTTTCTCTCTCTCTCTCTCTCTCTCTCTCTCTCTCTCTCTCTCTCTCTCTCTCTCTCTCTCTCTCTCATCTCTCTCTCTCCTGCTATCTTATTGTCATTGGTCATTGTACATCTTTTTTTTATGAGCCCATATCCTGTTCATGCGCTTTGTTTATTAAAAGAGAACATTAACTGGATTTATTCAACATCTCTGTGCAAAGTCCCACCCCCCATCCACCCTATTCTGGCAGGATTTACCCTCCTCTCATTGTCTCTCCCTCTCGCTGTGTCTCGTAGGTTTTTTTATGAAGCTCAAGAGCCCTTTCTTCTGATATTTGAGTTTCACAGTTCTCTGCTTCCCTCTAGTGATTTACCCAAATAAATCATCTCCACAACATTCACTGTATCTAATCTAGTGAGCCCTCAGGTTATCACAAATCCCCTCTGAGTCATGTTTATACAATGGTCTATTTCAACCAGTTTGTGGTCTGGCCTACTACAGAATCTAGAATGTTTATGTGTGTCTCTATGTGACACACTGACCTGTGATCTGTCCCCTGCTCTGCAGCGTTCATGTGGTTTGCGTGTGATTTTGGCTGGGCCAACGACCCCTCATTCTGCGGTTGGACCTCAGAGGACAGCGGCTTCAGATGGCAGATACAGTCCAGTGGCACACCCACGCTCAACACTGGACCCAACATGGACCACACAGGTACAGACACATCAACACTAGACCCAACATGGACCACACAGGTACAGACACCCAGACACATCAACACTGGACCCAACATGGACCACACAGGTACAGACACATCAACACTGGACCCAACATGGACCACACAGGTACAGACACCCAGACACATCAACACTGGACCCAACATGGACCACACAGGTACAGACACATCAACACTGGACCCAACATGGACCACACAGGTACAGACACCCAGACACATCAACACTGGACCCAACATGGACCACACAGGTACAGACACATCAACACTGGACCCAACATGGACCACACAGGTACAGACACCCAGACACATCAACACTGGACCCAACATGGACCACACAGGTACAGACACACAGA
The DNA here is from genome assembly GCF_036934945.1 of Oncorhynchus masou masou. Lineage (NCBI taxonomy): Eukaryota > Metazoa > Chordata > Actinopteri > Salmoniformes > Salmonidae > Oncorhynchus > Oncorhynchus masou. The sequence continues at coordinate 43,850,271 of NC_088241.1, read as the reverse complement.
CACATCAACACTGGACTCAACATGGACCACACAGGTACAGACACATCAACACTGGACCCAACATGGACCACACAGGTACAGACACATCAACACTGGACCCAACATGGACCACACAGGTACAGACACATCAACACTGGACCCAACATGGACCACACAGGTACAGACACATCAACACTGGACCCAACATGGACCACACAGGTACAGACACACAGACACATCAACACTGGACCCAACATGGACCACACAGGTACAGACACATCAACACTGGACCCAACATGGACCACACAGGTACAGACACATCAACACTGGACCCAACATGGACCACACAGGTACAGACACACAGACACATCAACACTGGACCCAACATGGACCACACAGGTACAGACACACAGACACATCAACACTGGACCCAACATGGACCACACAGGAACAGACACACAGACACATCAACACTGGACCCAACATGGACCACACAGTTACAGACACACAGACACATCAACACTGGACCCAACATGGACCACACAGGTACAGACACATCAACACTGGACCCAACATGGACCACACAGGTACAGACACACAGACACATCAACACTGGACCCAACATGGACCACACAGGTACAGACACACAGACACATCAACACTGGACTCAACATGGACCACACAGGTACAGACACATCAACACTGGACCCAACATGGACCACACAGGTACAGACACATCAACACTGGACCCAACATGGACCACACAGGTACAGACACACAGACACATCAACACTGGACCCAACATGGACCACACAGGTACAGACACACAGACACATCAACACTGGACCCAACATGGACCACACAGGTACAGACACACAGACACATCAACACTGGACCCAACATGGACCACACAGGTACAGACACACAGACACATCAACACTGGACCCAACATGGACCACACAGGTACAGACACACAGACACATCAACACTGGACCCAACATGGACCACACAGGTACAGACACACAGACACATCAACACTGGACCCAACATGGACCACACAGGTACAGACACACAGACACATCAACACTGGACCCAACATGGACCACACAGGTACAGACACATCAACACTGGACCCAACATGGACCACACAGGTACAGACACACAGACACATCAACACTGGACCCAACATGGACCACACAGGTACAGACACACAGACACATCAACACTGGACTCAACATGGACCACACAGGTACAGACACATCAACACTGGACCCAACATGGACCACACAGGTACAGACACATCAACACTGGACACAACATGGACCACACAGTTACAGACACATCAACACTGGACCCAACATGGACCACACAGGTACAGACACACAGACACATCAACACTGGACCCAACATGGACCACACAGTTACAGACACACAGACACATCAACACTGGACTCAACATGGACCACACAGGTACAGACACACAGACACATCAACACTGGACTCAACATGGACCACACAGGTACAGACACATCAACACTGGACCCAACATGGACCACACAGGTACAGACACATCAACACTGGACCCAACATGGACCACACAGGTACAGACACATCAACACTGGACCCAACATGGACCACACAGGTACAGACACACAGACACATCAACACTGGGCCCAACATGGACCACACAGGTACAGACACACAGACACATCAACACTGGACTCAACATGGACCACACAGGTACAGACACACAGACACATCAACACTGGACCCAACATGGACCACACAGGTACAGACACACAGACACATCAACACTGGACCCAACATGGACCACACAGGTACAGACACATCAACACTGGACTCAACATGGACCACACAGGTACAGACACACAGACACATCAACACTGGACCCAACATGGACCACACAGGTACAGACACATCAACACTGGACCCAACATGGACCACACAGGTACAGACACACAGACACATCAACACTGGACTCAACATGGACCACACAGGTACAGACACATCAACACTGGACCCAACATGGACCACACAGGTACAGACACATCAACACTGGACCCTACATGGACCACACAGGTACAGACACATCAACACTGGACCCAACATGGACCACACAGGTACAGACACACAGACACATCAACACTGGACCCAACATGGACCACACAGGTACAGACACATCAACACTGGACCCAACATGGACCACACAGGTACAGACACATCAACACTGGACCCAACATGGACCACACAGGTACAGACACACAGACACATCAACACTGGACTCAACATGGACCACACAGGTACAGACACACAGACACATCAAGTCATTTATATCAGTAAGTCATTTATAGTCATTTATATCCAGTTGACCTAGTCTTCTGACACATTGTATCACACACAATCTATTTGTCTCAGTCCTTCAAGACAAAGCTGGTCACATGTATTCTGACTGTCAAAACCAAGGTTTGCCACTTAGGTGATTTGTTTTCCCACCGCTGCCTTTTAGCTGAAGAATGATGGCATCACATATTCCTTTTCTCATTGGCCCTTTCCCCTTGTCATGTCCCATCCAGGTGGATCTGGTAATTTCATCTACACACTAGCGACGGGCGCCCAGGAAACGGAGGTTGCTAGGCTGGTCAGTCCGGTGGTGACAGTCGGTCAGTCTGACCTGTGCGTCTCGTTCTGGTACCACATGTTTGGCTCGCACATCGGCACGCTACACATCAAACAGAGGAAGGAGACGGTGGATGGCATGGCCGACATACTTCTGTGGACCGTCAGCGGTCACCAGGGCAACCGCTGGAGAGAGGGACGCGTGCTGGTGCCGCACTCCAGTAAACCCTATCAGGTATGGAGAGAGAGTCTCTGATCTATAGGATTGGACAGATCAATGTAGTATGTCTCATATACATTACAACTACTTTATATACACAAAAGTATGTGAACAACCCTTTCAAATCAGTGGATTCTGCCTTTTTCAGCCCCACTCGTTGCTGACAGCTGTATAAAATCAAGCACACAGCCATGCAATCACCACATTGGCAGTAGAATGGCCTTACTGAAGAGCTCAGTGATTTTCAATGTGGCACCGTCATGGGATGCCACCTTTCCAACAAGTCAGTTGGTCAAATGTATGCCCTGCTAGAGCTGCCCCGGTCAACTGTAAGTGCTGTTATTGTGAAGTGGAAATGTCTAGGAGCAAAAACTGCTCAACCGCAAAGTGGTAGGCCACACAAGCTCACAGAACGGGAATGTTGAAGCACGTAGTGCATAAAAAGCATCTGTCCTCGGTTACAACACTCACTACCGAGTTCCAAATTGCTTCTGGAAGTAATGTCAGCACAAGAACTGTTCGACAGGATCTTCATTAAATGGGTTTCCATGGCTGAGCAGCCACACACAAGCCTAAGATTACCATGCGCAATGCCAAGCAGCGGCTGTAGTGATGTAAAGCTTCCCGTCATTGGATTCTAGAGCAGTGGAAACACGTTCTCTGTAGTGATGAATCACCCTTCACCATCTGGCAGTCCGATGGACGAATCTGGGTTTGGCGGATGCCAGGAAAACTCTACCTGCCCCAGTGCATAGTTCCAACTGTAAAGTTTGGTGGAGGAGGAATAATGGTCAGGGGCTATTTTTCATGGTTCGGGCTAGGAAAATCTTAATGCCACAGCATACAATGACGATTCAGAGTGAGGGCTGTTACAGCAGCAAAGAGGGGACCAACTCCATATTAATGCCCATTATTTTGGAATGAGATGTTTGACAGGCAGGTGTCCACATACTTTTGACCATGTAATGTACGTTTGATATGTATAAATTCAACACTGTTTTAGTTGCAGGGCACGTTTAGTTTGATTAGTGCTACTTAGTGATAAGCGAGGTGATTTAAATTGGGAAATGAGTTGTTGAGAGGTTGTTGTAAAGTTGTCAAAAGGTTGTTCTCTCTTTCTTCCAGGTGGTGATTGAAGGGTTGGTGGAGAGGAAGAGCTGGGGTGATATCGCTGTGGACGATATCAAGATCCTTGACAATCTAAACATGGCTGACTGCAAGGGTGAGTGTTTCTATGCAACATTGATCGTTCAAGCCGGATTTGAGCCAGTGACCTAAGAACACCTGTCTCTACAGGCCTCTACATTTAGGGATGCTTTCCCAGACACAGATTAAACATAGTCCTGGACTAAAAAGCAGACTCTCCTTTGAAGGTGCTTTTTTTGTTGTTCAGGACGATGTTTAATCTGTGTCCCGGAAACAGGCCACCTACATCATTTTCAGATGGGGTGGCAGTGTAGCCGAGTGGTTAGAGCATTGGACTAGTAACCGGAAGGTTGCAAGTTCAAACCCCTGAGCTGACAGGCAGTTAACCCACTGTTCCTAGCCTGTCATTGAAAATAAGAATTTGTTCTTAACTGACTTGCCTAGTAAAATAAAGAGTGACTTGATTGTGCTGGAGGGAAGGACTTTTCTAACTATCTCTCTGTCTTCCTCAACAGATCCTGATGTTCCTACAGAGCCCATGCTGCCTGAAGACAGATTCAATGAAATCCGTGAGTCACCCTATTGTAATATTGATACAAAGCATTTATGAGATTACCACAGATTTCACTGCTCAACCTCTTCTTCACTCTCTCTTATCTGTTACACACAGCATAGGGATTTAGTGTTGAAAAATAAGCACACAAAAAAAAGCTTTGTCCAAACATATGCAACAGCTATCTACAAAGCTGTATAGTGGGACGGTTGAATATGAGATGAATGTTGTCCTTATAGGGCACATTACGCCAGTCTACTCACCCTCTTCTGCTCATTCTCTCCTACAGTTGTGGACATCACAGACTTCCCTGAGATCGTGGAGAACAATGAGATCCTGAACGGTGTCAGTGGCGGGGCAGGTAACATGCTCAAGACACTGGACCCCATCCTCATCACCATCATCGCTATGAGCGCCCTAGGGGTCTTCCTGGGGGCCATCTGTGGGGTCGTCCTCTACTGTGCCTGCTCACATGGCCACATGTCTGACAGGAACTTATCCGCTCTGGAGAACTATAACTTTGAGCTGGTGGATGGAGTCAAGCTAAAGAAGGACAAACTCAATTCACAGAACTCATACACAGAGGCGTGAATAGGAAGGGGGAAGTGAGACGTGCGTGTGGGGAGTGCACAAGACTGTAGGCATAGCCAAGACTCAATAAGTTGCCGGGCCTAAAGGGACTGCCAGAAGCCTCTCATTGGAGCAGGCCCAGGTTCAGGAACCAATGGGAGGTTGTGACTGATCCATTGCTTTTCTCAGGAGCTGCAGTAACAGGAACCTACCAGTAGGGGACACTGTGTACAAAATTAAATACAGGAGAAAAAATCTGTACAGATGATGAGATGATTATTTTAATTTTTCTATTTGATTTTCATTCATTTTTACAATCGGATGCTGGTGTTGAGACCAATTTAATGATTATAATGTTTAAAGTATTTATCATTTTCTGGGAGGAAGAAACCATTTTGTTATTATTATTTTAAATCAAAGTTGTTATTTTTGTGTTGAAAGAGAAGTATCAAAATCCAAAATGAACCATAACTGACAATGTTGTTGGTACTACTGCCACATGGGGGGATAGAAGCAGGGCGTGCCCCCCCCTTATGACCCCTGCCCTCTGCCTCTGTCTACAGGTGCGGATCAGAGGTTAAGGGTAACGGTCACGCCCCTTGGCAGTAGATGGTTCTGACAGTGCCTTTAATACACCTTAGTTGGCGTTTTTTCCTCCATTAAGTTCTGACAACGTTATGATAATGATCCGAAAACTAAAGCAGGGGCTTTAAATTAGCTAATATCAAGTCTGCAAAACATGATCCAATCCAATCCCTCCATGGCGCTTTTCTCCCTCTGTCCCAGACACACATAATATTGTATATAAGTTTTAATATATTTTAATGCCCTTTTTTTAAGAAAGTAAAAGGTAAAAAAACAACAAAAAGCTGCGGTATCCCTTTTTTCAATGGGTTGTGTTGTAAATACAATCATTTGACTGTTGTTGTGAAGAGTGAAGTGCTGTGGTTGTATTGTTTCATTTCGTTGCTCTCCGGAAGAGAGAGCAGACTCTGTGTGCTGTGTGAAGATAGACCGCTGTTAGGACAGTTCAGTGCACGTTCAAAGAAGACTTGCTCGTTCAACCTGACTGAGCAGCCAATGTCATCTCCAATCCCATGACACCACGGAGGGGACAACGAAGAAGTTATCATAAACACAAATCAAAAAAGACAAACAGTTGTATTCATGTTATTAACTTCAACACACTAATTAACATATGGCAGCCACACACCCCTATCCTCCTCCCCTCACACAGGGTCTGTCCTCTTCTCTCATATCAACAGCAGCAGTGGAGGAAGATATATGGAATGTCTGTCTGCCAGCATACCAAAAAAACAACCATTGCTTTTGCTTTGCTTTAGCTATATGAGTTGACCAGTGGAGTTGACCACCTCTAGTTCCATAGGTAGCAGGTAGTCTCGCGGGTTAGAGAGTTGGGACAGTAACCAAAAGGTTGCTTGTTCAAATCCCTGAGCTGGCAAGGTGGAGAAATCTGCCTTTCCGCCCTTGAGCAAGGTGGTTTACCCCCCAAAACAACTATGTGCTGTGGATGTTGATTAAGGCAGCCCCCTTCAGAGGGCTTTAATGCGCAAGACACATTTTGGTTGAATGCATTTAGTTGTGCAACGGACTCGGTATCTCCTTTCCCAGGCATCTGTGGATTGTCCTACAAAAAAACATTGCAACTTAGAATGCACTTTGTCATTCAACGTCTAAATCCTCTCTAGAGGAAGAAAGGCTTTCACAACTGGCTTTCATGTTCACACAACAGGTTAGATTTTCATAATCATGATCATAGGTTTGTATTGTGTTGTCACATATTGGACACACTACGGCCTAGGTTTACGTCTATAAAACGTGTAGCAACCAAATGTTGCGATGTCAGGGCGGATGTCATAAGGGAAGGATGCTGGTACAGAGCTAAGCGGTCGAGTGATGTCATCATGCATGGCGAATCAGGTCACTCGCCCTGTTGTCTTTACCAAAGGATGATTGGATACCTCTTCTACTTGGGGAGGGGTTTGTGATCAGCACACTACTACTGGACGGTCCGCAGCCTTTTAACCACATCCACACCTTTTTCAATGAACGATCACAGGAAATTGACCTCTTGCGTTGCACTGACTGGAATGGACTCCCGGGCAATTTCAAAAAGAGGAAGGTGGGTTGACTATAGAAACTGCAGTGTTTGATGGTTCATTTTTATACATGTTTTTCAGCTGAAGTTGCATATCTTGCGTCAATGTAAACTCTGAAATCTCTTGAGACCTACCGATGGATCTAGCAATGCTCCAAAAGAGTTTTGGATGGAGAAGTAAAGGCCTAAGGAGGACTTGACCATTGGAAAGGCCCATTGGATTTTCTACACCACAACAATCAGAGACATAATGATGTTGAACAGGAGGACATCTGCTATATCTGTGTACTATGTCGTGTGCTGTGGTGAACACATGCTCAGCTTGGCTTTTGTTCATTTCAGGTTTGATGTCCCACTTTGCAATGCTTACTGTTTTGTGCATTCAGCTTTGAGGACAGTATCCGCAGTCTGGTAACTAGAGAAAAGGATACTGTAGGGTGGAAACTAAAAAGAAACAATGTTGCACTGATAAATATATTTAAGAAGTTTGTGTTTATAGCATTCATTTGTAAAGAAAATCTAAAACTGAAAAAAACTGTGTTCATTTTCTTTCTTCTTTTTTATAGTTTCAGATTGTGATATAATTCAGAAATGTACAAATTAAGATGTTTTCATTATTGAAAAAGGTATACAAAATTCCTATAGTTATGTCCCCATTTACCTGGATTATTAGAGCTTCGTTTTGTACTGTCATTCAAATTTTGTGCACATTTTTTTTACCAAAAAAAAAAAAAAAACTTTTATTTTCAATACTGCTTCTGTAATTTGCTGTTGTAGGAAAAGATTAATAAACAGCAAGCCTTAAAAAAAACTGGGCGGAACATTTGTGTTGTTCTGGTTGTGGTTGGTAGGACTGTATTTGGAGGTCAACATGCTGGTCGTGTGGGCTACTGCAGCGCTGTGTTGATAACACAGTAGGATATAGAGGCACAGTTAAAGGGCCAATTCCCAGTTTATATGGTAGGAAGGAAAGGGATGATATCAAATCAAACTTTATTTGTCACATGCCCCTAATATAAGTGTAGACTTTACTGTGAAATGCTTCCTTACAAGCCCTTAGCCAACAGTACAGTTCAAGAAAGAGTAAAGAAAATATTTACCAAATAAACTAAAGTAAAAAATAATAAAAAGTAACGATAATATAACAATAATGAGGAGGTACCGGCACCGAGTCAGTGTGCGGGGGACAGGTTAGTCGAGGTCATTTGTACATGGAGGTAGGTGAGAAGTGACTATGCATAAATAATAAACAGCGAGTAGCAGCAGTGTAGAAGGGGGGGTCGATGTAAATAGTCTGGTGGCCATTTGATTCATTGTTCAGCAGTCTTATGGTTTGGGGGTAGATGCTGTTAAGGAGCCTTTTGATCCTAGACTTGGCGCTCCATTACCGCTTGCCGTGTGGTAGCAGAGAAAACAGTCTTGTGTGACTGGAGTTTCTGACAATTTTTTGGGCCTTCCTCTGACACAGCCTATTATATAGGCCCTGGATGGCAGGAAGTTGGGCCCCAGTGATGTACTGGGCCATACGCACTACCCTCTGTAGCCCCTTACGGTCAGATGCCGAGCAGTTGCCATACCAGGCGGCAATGCTCTCGATGTTGCAGCTGTAGAACTTTTTGAGGATCTGGGGACCCATGCCAAATCTTATATGGTACAAGGTTCTGGATGATTGATCTATAAACAAGGTAAAGAACATACATGGTAGTAAAACTATTAGAATACAAATAAAACCCAAAGTATACTCTAATATACTGTAACAGAATAATGAGTACATTATGAACACTACCGTTCAAAAGATTGGGGTCAATTAGAAATGTCCTTGTTTTTGAAAGAAAAGCTAATTTTTTGTCCATTTAAAAGAACATAAAATTGATCAGAAATACAGTGTAGTTATTGCTTATGTTGTAAATGACTATTGTAGCTGGAAACGGCAGATTTCTTTTATCTACATAGGCGTACAGAGGCCCATTATCAGCAACCATCACTCCTGGGTTCCAATGTCACGTTGTGTTAGCTAATCCAAGTTTATCATTTTAAAAGTCTCAACCAGTCTCAAAGTTAACAGTGGAATACTGGCCTTCCAGGCAGAGTTCCTCTGTCCAGTCTCTGTGTTATTTTCCCTATATTAATCTTGTATTTTTATTGGCCAGTCTGATACATGGCTTTTTCTTTGCAACTCTGCTAAAAGGCAAGCATCCCGGAGTCACCTCTTCACTGTTGACGATGAGACAGGTGTTTTGCAGGTACTATTTAATGAAGCTGCCAGTTGAGGACTTGTGTCTGTTTCTCAAACTAGACACTCTAATGTACTTATCCTCTTGCTCAGTTGTGCACCGGGGCCTCCCACTCCCCTTTCTATTCTGGTTAGAGACCGTTTGTGCTGTTCTGTGAAGGGAGTACTCCACAGCATACGAGATCTTCAGTTTCTTGTCAATTTCTCTCATGGAATAGCCTTCATTTCTCAGAACAAGAATAGACTGACGAGTTTCAGAAGAAAGTGCTTTGTTTCTGGCCATTTTGAGCCTGTAATCAAATCCACAAATGCTGATGCTCCAGATACTCAACTAGTCGAAAGAAGGCCAGTTGTATTGCTTCTTTAATCAGAACAACAGTTTTCAGTTGTGCTAACATAATTGCAAAAGGGTTTTCTAATGATCAATTAGCCTTTTAAATTGATAAACTTGGATTAGCTAACACAACATGCCATTGGAACACAGGAGTGATGGTTGCTGATAATGGGCCTGTGTATGCTTATGTAGATTTACAACATGAACAATGTCTACACTGTATTTCTGATCAATTTTATGTTATTTTAATGGACAAAAAATGTGCTTTTCTTTCAAAAACAAGGACTTTTCAGTGAACCCAAACTTTTGAAAGGTAGTGTATATATTTTTTAATTTCGCCTTTATTTAACCATACTGTATGAAACAGCATGTAAGTAAATGAATTAATATATACAACATACATCCTAAGGTAAAGGAGTTACTTAGGTACAACGAGCACATGGCAACAATCAGCTAACAATCATAATAAATGTGATCAAATCAAAGGTTCAAGGTTAAGCCATACAAACTATGTACATGAAAAGTTGAAAAGGAATAAAACTAACAACACAGGCCGCCACACTGATTAGCCATAGGTGAGTCTATGTAAAGGGTGCGGAGGAAGTCCCGCCTCTGCTGCACGAACTGGATGGGTATTGGGTAATGGGGAAAGTCAGTCAAGGGTAGTGGTGGGAATTTCCTACAGCCATTCCAAATACTGGACATGTATCAAAAAGGGAAATTCTGTTCATTAGGAATTCTGAGAGGTTGGGGGGTGTAGGTGGAGGCAGAGGGACTTAGCGCCGCCCCATCAGGGGACTGCAGGCAGTGGCATGGCATTGGGCCCCTGGCTGCCCGTGTAATACTAAGCTGGTGGTTCTGGAGGTGGGGGGGCTTAGCTCAGTAACCAAAGGGCATGGCTGGCCACCTGCTGGTCAATTAGGAGGGGTTAGCGGTCTTCAAGACACAGGTGAATGGGTCTGTCTGTCAGTCAGGAACAGGGACAGGTCGATCAACCACAGGACCGGGAACTGGGACAGCAGTTGGTGGTACTCTAAACCTTGCTTCCAATGGGAGTACATCCGCACCTAGCTAATGGTGTGCAGTTTCAGCTAAATCTGGGACACCGGAGGTGGTAAAGTCCACTGGAGGAGCTTCTGCCGTTGCCAGCACACAAAGATTGGTCAGGTGGCCTACTCCTTTCTCCTAGTCTCCTGAGGGTTGGAACACCAAATAGATTATTTGAAAGGCACATTGTCAGGCCTGGAGCAAATTACACCCTAAACTACAAATGACAAACCCGATGCACCCAGACAGCTGGCAGACATTTTATTCAACATTCTTGCTTTGCAGGGACTGTTGTTTTCTGGGACCTATTAGTGAACTATGCTATTGTTATAGCAATGGACCAGTGTTGCTAGAAGCAGCAACTGGCATGTGGAACCACTATAACTCCATAGAAATGCAGAATCCAACAGAGCGTAAACCCAAAAGGACTTTATGATGAGACTTTACCTTTACAGAAAGCCAGCAGAACTCTCAATAAAGATGTCCGGCTATAAACCACATTGCAGAATTACCCAGCACTGCACAGGGCAGCAGTTTTCCAATACGTCCGCCACTCAGCTCCATGTGAACAAGTTAGGTTTAGGATTACTTAGAGGGGTTTTACACGTGAAAATTGTTGAATGTCTTAAATAGCTTGAGATAGTTGTGGAGAGACAGATGCAATTCAACAGGTATCTGAACAATGGATTACAGTCGAATACCTAATGCATTCTTTTGACAGGTGAAGCAAGCACACACATTTCAAAAGTTTGACTTTACCAAACAACCACACAGTTGCAAACGGCTATTGCAACCCTGTAAAGTTGTTACAACAGAACACGTCTTACTACCATTCTAAATCACTTGATTTAAGGCCTATTTGCAAAATTACAAATTGAAAACTTGGCAACAAACCTATTAGTCTATGCCACAACAACCACATATGCCTTCAGAAATTGGATTGTCAGATTGATGTTTAATTAGCAGACATTTGATTTCAATTAGCTCTGGAATATAATTTGCCCAAAAACATAATGACATGGTGTTTCTCCAATTAATATTTTTACCTGACCGTGTCTGGGCTCATGCACGGGAGGCTGCCCACTTTTTACAAAACAAATGCAGTCACTGGTCATGTTCCCATACTCAGACGTTGCTGACACATGCCAGATCTTACAACGCCTGGATAGGTATTTCAGACAACCACATTGTGGTCACGCTCCACTGCTCAGATGTTTCATGCATCAACCAATGGTTGTGTGCCACGTCATCAACTGTGTCATCAACTGACAGATTATAACATAACATATGATATGGTTAGCTGATACATAAAATACCTATCCAGGCACAGTGTCTCCTGACCCCGTCTGTCTCAGCCTCCAGTATTTATGCTGCAGTAGTTTATGTGTCAGGGGGATAGGGTCAATTTGTTATATCTGGAGTACTTCTCCTGTCCTATTCGGTGTCCTGTGTGAATTTAAGTGTGCTCTCTCTAATTCTATCTTTCTCTCTTTCTTTCTCTCTCTCGGAGGACCTGAGCCCTAGAACCATGCCTCAGGACTACCTGACATGATGACTCCTTGCTGTCCCCAGTCCACCTGGCCGTGCTGCTGCTCCAGTTTCAACTGTTCTGCCTTATTATTATTGGACTATGCTGGTCATTTATGAACATTTGAACATCTTGGCCATGTTCTGTTATAATCTCCACCCGGCACAGCCAGAAGAGGACTGGCCACCCCACATTAGCCTGGTTCCTCTCTAGGTTTCTTCCTAGGTTTTGGCCTTTCTAGGGAGTTTTTCCTAGCCACCGTGCTTCTACACCTGCATTGCTTGCTGTTTGGGGTTTTAGGCTGGGTTTCTGTACAGCACTATGAGATATCAGCTGATGTACGAAGGGCTATATAAATCAATTTGATTTGATTTGATTTGATGAGGAGGTAGGCGAATAATTACAATTTGGCAGATTAACACTGGCGTGATAAATGATCAATGGTCATGTGCAGGTAGAGATACTGGTGTGCAAAAGAGCAGAAAAGTAAATAAATAAAAACAGTATGGGGATGAGGTAGGTAAATTGGGTGGGCTATTTACCGATTGACTATGTACAGCTGCAGTGATCGGTTAGCTGCTCAGATAGCAGATGTTTAAAGTTGGCGAGGGAGATAAAAGTCTCCAACTTCAGCAATTTTTGCAATTCGTTCCAGTCACAGGCAGCAGAGAACTGGAAGGAAAGGCGGCCAAATGAGGTGTTTGCTTTAGGGATGGTCAGTGAGATACACCTGCTGGAGCGCGTGCTACGGGTGGGTGTTGCCATCGTGACCAGTGAACTGAGATAAGGCGGAGCTTTACCTAGCATGGACTTGTAGATGACCTGGAGCCAGTGAGTCTGGCGACGAATATGTAATGAGGACCAGCCGACTAGAGCATACAGGTCGCAGTGGTGGGTGGTATAAGGTGCTTTAGTAACAAAACGGATGGCACTGTGATAAACTGCATCCAGTTTGCTGAGTAGAGTATTGGAAGCTATTTTGTAGGTGACATCGCCAAAGTCGAGGATCGGTAGGATAGTCAGTTTTACTAGGGTAAGTTTGGCGGCGTGAGCGAAGGAGGCTTTGTTGCGGAATAGAAAGCCCACTCTAGATTTGATTTTAGATTGGAGATGTTTGATATGAGTCTGGAAGGAGAGTTTACAGTCTAGCCAGACACTATAGATGTCCACATATTCTAGGTCGGAACCATCCAGGGTGGTGATGCAAGTCGGGCGTGCGGGTGCAGGCAGCGAACGGTTGAAAAGCATGCATTTGGTTTTACTAGCGTTTAAGAGCAGTTGGAGGCCACGGAAGGAGTGTTGTATGCCATTGAAGCTCATTTGGAGGTTTGATAGCACAGTGTCCAAGGAAGGGCCCGAAGTATACGGAATGGTGTTGTCTGCGTCGAGGTGGATCGGGGAATCGCCCGCAGCAAGAGCAACATCATTGATATATACAGAGAAAAGAGTCGGCCCGAGAATTGAACCCTGTGGCACTCCCATAGAGACTGCCAGAGGACCGGACAACATGCCCTCCGATTTGACACACTGAACTGTCTGCAAAGTAGTTGGTGAACCAGGCAAGGCAGTCATTAGAAAAACCGAGGCTACTGAGTCTGCCGATAAGAATATGGTGATTGACAGAGTCGAAAGCTTTTGCCAGGTCGATGAAGACGGCTGTACAGTACTGTCTTTTATCGATGGTGGTTATGATATCGTTTAGTACCTTGAGCGTGGCTGAGGTGCACCCGTGACCGGCACGGAAACCAGATTGCACAGCGGAGAAGGTGCGGTGGGATTCGAGATGGTCAGTGATCTGTTTGTTGACTAGGCTTTTGAAGACCTTAGATGGATATAGGTCTGTAGCAGTTTGGGTCCAGGGTGTCTGCAAAGCATCCCAACAGTGCACTGTAGACCTGTCAACTTTCCTTCAATTCACAAGTGGCTGAAACTGTCTTACTGGAGAAATGTCCTTCTGTCTTATTAGGACTATATGTAACTCATGTATATTTACATTCTACATTTTAGTCTTTTAACAGACACTCTTATCTAGAGCAACTTACAATTAGTGACGAAATCGGCAGTTATCAGCAGCAACTGTCTTTTTACTAGAGAAATGCGTATTGTATCCCCTTGGAGTCTAAAGGCCCGAGGCTGGGTTTCTACTAAGCTAACATATGGAATTGTTTTAAGATGGTCATATCAAGGATAATTTAGCTATTTGATTTTGAATCCCTGTAATTATAAAAAAATATATATTAAAAAAACAATTTGATGAAACATTGAATTTGGCCTTACTGATATGAGCCAATAGAAATGCATTGAATAACAGATTCATGCATGGAAAAACAGATAGTCTAAAATTAAATCAAAAGTAAGTATGTTTTGAAGTGTCTGTCCTATATCTGAGCGATCTAAGAAAATGTAAAAATCTTTTCTTTTTTTTTTCTTCTAGATTTATTTTATTTATTTTTTTAACTAAGGAATTACCCCTATTCCTTTTGCATGCCTTATCCACTTCCATTCATTTTTCGGTGGGTACCAGGTTACCTTCCGACTAAAGGTAACCTGGTATATGTACACACAGTACAACTATACATGCAGTACAAATATTTTTAAAAGTGACAATGTCTATTGGCTCCCGAGTGGCACAGCCGTCTAAGGCACCGCATTTCGTACTAGAGTCGTCACTACAGACCCTGTTTCGATTCCGGGCTGTATCACAACCAGCCGTGATTGGGAGTCCAATAGGGTGGCGCACAATTGGCCCAGCGTCATCCGGGTTAGGGCTTGGCCCGGGTAGGCCGTCATTGTAAATAAGAATTTGTTCTTAACTGACTTGCCTAGATAAATACAAATACAAAATTATCGTACATATCATGTTCACTGTAATAGAATATGGGCGTATCTGCATTTCCTGTGGAGGCGGGGCTTAGCTTCAGCGGAGAGGACTGCGGACTTGTCTTCATCTAATTTTGAAAAGAAAAATAAGTTCACGCGGCAACGGGAATATACTAAATATATATATTAATTAACGCCAACACTTGTATACAACTAAATCGTAGACTGTATTTTTCTCTTTCTCCAGTGGAGTAACTGAATAAGGAATGACCTGCGGAGGAGTAGTGAATTGACTGTGACTTTTCGCAGGAGGAGAAAGTAGCTCCCGTTGCCAACAAGGCAATTGTTGAGGTGTCTACGCTGGGTAGCGGATCACGACGGCGGATTCAGAAGAGGATACGTTTACTGTATGTATGTTGCCTCGGAAATAAATCACGCTGATAAGGTAAATATAATTGTATGAATCCTGTTTTTCATCCGTTCTTGATTACTCTCCAATACGTCTATGCATTTTCCACATGAGTGAAAGACTTGGATGATGAATATCTTAATGACAGTTCGACTTCTACTGAAGGGACTGGTATAACTCATGTCATAAAAACACCCCCTTCTAGAGGTCTTCATGGATCCACCTGTACCCGAATCCCCGGGACCCGAGCGGGTCCAGATCCAGAATGACAAATATTGTCAAGGGTCTGATCTAATATGATGGGGTATATGTCATTTTAACTAACTTCTCCGGAAGGACCCGTACAGATCCGAACTTGACTGCTGCAGTAGAGAGAGAGAGAATAGTGATGGGTAACTCTTTTTGAAAGGATATTTTTGGTGAACGTCAGAACCGAATCGCATTGGTGAAAGAGCCGTTCATTTTTATTTTTGCGTGCTGCTTTTTAAGCTCTAAACAAAATAATTATCTAAAGAGGGTGAATCCTCTGCAGAAACAATAGACAATAGACAACAGGAAGAGCGCACCAATCTGCTTTCTTTCTGTGCGTAAAAGAAATGTGCATGCCATTTAATCATTTGACCAGGTAAATATGCATTTGAGCATGCATTTCACAATCTGACATAATGGTAGCCTGCCTTTTTAGCTTTACATTAGAGTTTAAAAATTGTTGTCAATGTTCTAGGTCGATTCTTAAGCATTTTGAAGGAAGAGCTGTTTGGGAGCCAAATGAGCTAGCTCTTTTACGTAAACGAAGCCAAACGAGCCGGAACACCGAAAATATTCAGAATGCCCATTGCTGAGAGCGGCAATAGGCTCACCCGCCGTGTGTGGCAAAGGTTAGGAGATATCTCATCAATGGAAGATGGAATTAAAAGTTAAAGGAGGAGGATAGGCTACAACGACCAAGAGCCAACAGGTAGGCTTCTACTTAATATTCTGGGGTAGCCTCAATTAACTAGCTTCTCCCAGTTTGATGCAGTCAGGACAGGTACTACGTAATCATATTGGATGATAGTCACAGTAGTAGCTTACACACACAGCAATGCCCCTGCTAGAGCGTCGCCACGTTCTACCTCTTCTCTTTCGCGCTTGATCAGCTATGGTTAATAAAGTAGTCTATCTAAAAAAATAACCTTTCTGCAGCTTCCCTCACTCGGATCGGACCTGGTCCAGCCAGGTCTATACGGAACGGCTATATCCGTTCGGAACGGTTCTCTATATTTAAAACATCTGTTTATGCATATTAGCTCCGGATGGGAAAGCCCGGGTCAATTTCGGACCCGTGAAGGCTTCTACCTCGCTTCCCACCCAATGTAACACTCCCATTGTAATGTAAAACAAAACAAGAAAACACACACACAATTAAAGCTGCAATGTGTCATTTATTTTGCGACCCAACAAAATTCACATAGAAATGCGTGTTATAAATCTGTCATACTCTTTGAAAGCAAGTGTAAGAAGCGGTATATCTGTTCTAAGAGAGCTATTTCTATGCTTCCCATTATTAAGTTTCTTTTGGCTTCTTTTACTTTTTACTTACTGGAAATACAATATTTTTGGTTATGGAAAATTATATTTCACAGTGGTTTACATGGTACATCTTTCTCTGTACACTATACTTGTTTTGTCACAAGCTGAAATTAGGAAAACTATTAGAATTTTTGCAAATAAGAAATGTCGGATCGATTTCTGCATAGTGCATCTTTCACTCAAAATAATGTTTACGACCACAAATAACAATTACTGTAGCGACCCTGTGATTATAAACGTGGATATCGACTTTGCCACTTCAGTATGCTATTATGGCACCGTAGATGCCACGCAATGGCACAGGCCATAAGGTTGAGGGTTTTGCCGACCATCACGGACGAGCTCACTCTCCCTGCCTGTTTCATTGAGAAGAGTGCAAATGCAGCGCGCAATTCGGGGCGTTCCTGCATATGGACATTCCTGCATCTGCAGGAACCCCTCTTTATACTTCTATTTGCCCATTGTTAAGCTATGACGTATATAGGCAGGAGGCAGGGGTGCAAGCATGAAGATGACATGCTCGAGGTCGTTCATGCACAAACCAATGGTGTGCTCGAGGTGGGGGGTGGGGGTTCATGCAGGAACCAATGGGATGCTCGAGGGCTGCAGTTGCACACTTTTGGTTTCATTAGACCTACACTACAATCAGAGCTGGCTGCAGACAATGATCAGCTAGGGGGAAATCAGATTTTCAACATTTTGATGTCATATTTATAATTATATAAAATATATTTAATGAATTTTCCAACAACAGGTTTATGTGCCAATTCACCCCACATCAATATCATGGTTTGCATTTTCAACACCACAATAAATAGAAGACAGACAGAAAATACTTCCCTCCCTACCTTGTAGGCCTACCCACTATCGAAGGCTTGGCTTGACAATCCCTGATTGTCATTCATCTTTCTGGTGTTTTGTAACAGATGTCTCTTTCCATTCATCAAATGTCTGCTGCACAGTTTGGATTGAATAATTGATTAAATTTGTCAGTTAAAAAAAACAACGTATTCACACAGCACAAAGACTTTTAAAAGTGACCGGGATTTGCACAATAAAGCCGGGGACTTATTTCCATTGTGATCCCTATTTTCTGTTCTTTCTTCTCATACAGATACAGAGATACAGACAAAAATAGGTTCCACTGTTCACACATTAGCCAGCTTTTGACATTCTTTTTAAAGTGGTTATGTTTGGCTTTGAGTTGCTGTGGTAGATTGTTCCACTCAACAGCGCCAAGATATATAAAAATGTGTTCATACCAGATAGATTCTCATATTTAAAACAGAGAATATTAGAGGCTCTGGCTCTGGTGGACATCTTTAACAAATTAAAAATAGTTGGATAGATACCTGGGGCTGAGTCCATGATAATTCTGTGGACCAAATCATGTTGAAGTAATGCTATCCTTTTTTTCTCACAGATAGCCAGCCTAGCTGCTTAAAACGCTCAACCTCCAGATAATTATGAGTGGGAAGTTTACGTACAATTCTTACAAGCTGTCACGCCCTGACCATAGAGAGCCTTCTTATTCTCTATTTTGGTTAGGTCGGGGTGTGACTAGGGTGGGTAATCTAGGTTGTTTTATTTCTATGTTGGCCCGGTATGGTTCCCAATCAGAGGCAACTGTTTCGCGTTGTCTCTGATTGGGGATCATATTTAGGCAGCCATTCCCCCACTGTGTTTTGTGGGGTCTTGTTTATGTGTAGTTGCCGGTGAGCACTCCATAGCGTCACGTATCGTTTGCTTTTTATTGTTTTGTGCGTTTCACGTCAATAAGTATGTGGAACCCATATCACGCTGCGCCTTGGTCCGAATGTTATTTTGACGATCGTGACACAAGCTTGTTTTGGCTGGTCTGTAGCTTATTCTTTAGACGTTTGGGGCTGCTGGTGAACCATGATGTGCAGCCATAATCAAAGTGACACTGGACTAGCACACTTGCCAGAGTCTTGAGGGTGTCTTTAGCTATTGGCGATAGATTTTCATGTTAATATTGTAAAATCTGCATAAAAACAATAAGTGCACTTCTCCCGAAGTCAGTCCCTCTCCTTGTTCGGGCGGCGTTCGGCGGTCGACGTCACCGGCCTTCGAGCCACCGCCGATCCACTTTTCATTTTCCATTTGTTTTGTCTTGTGTCTTTACACACCTGTTTTCATTCAACCAAATGACTTGTTTATAATTTAACCCTCTGTTCCCCATGTTTATTTTGTGAGTGATTGTTTATTGTAATTCGGTCCGTGATTGTGGGTAATCATTGTTGCCTTGTATATTTTTTATTTTTTGAGTAAAGTACTTTGATTACTCATATCTACTGTCCTGCGCCTGACTCCCTACACCAGCTACACATAGGACCATTACAGGGTTCCATCGTGTGTGAAGTGGATCAGTGAAGTTCATCATAACACAACATATCATCGTGTGACTCCAAGTTCACTTCGATATTCGATATGATGGTTATTATATCAATATTTGCGCATAAAAGTGGTTCCAACGCTATTTTATGTGTGGTATGATTGCTAGTTAGCCTATTGCGGATCTGAAAAAATTATCCACCAACCACTATTGTGTTGGGGCGGCAGATTGCCTAGCGGTTCGAGCGTTGGACCAAAAGTTAGCATACGGAAAAGTGTAGTGCACCAGGGAAGTACAAAAACACCTTGATATAGGGGGAAGTGCATTCAAACAGATGAGGAAATTTGGTTAGGATAGAAGAGAATGTATAGTAGAAGGCCTGCAAAAGAGCAAATGTAAACCAAGGGAAAAAACACTGCCCAATAAAAAAAAACACACAACCCTCTCCAAAGCCAAAAAAAGTTAGGCAACCCTCCCTTATTTTGGACACGCCCACCCCAGTACATTTCTAACTGTCTCTTATCCAGACTTCTAGTTTTTCACAGACAGAGACAGTAGGATCTTGGCAGTCTTCGAACGTGGACCAGAATAAATATTTTGAGTGGAGAGGAGAGGGAATATTATTTCCAGATGGATCTCAATCTGTCTTCTTTTTGAGCGTTGATGGAAAGGTTGAATGTTCATAATCACTAATACAGATAAATATTGTTTGGGACAAGATATTGCTGTTAAATAGTGTTCCGAACTTCATTTAACCTGACAATTTTGCGTTATCTTTCCTATTCAACAACAAACATGTAATTGTCATGTTTCCTGTAATATTGATGTTGGACGTTTTTGTACATGCGTTGCCTAATGTGTTATCTAATGTGTGGTGGTATTGATCCTTGAGGGAGAGGTTTGTGATTGGGGGGGGGGGGGGGTAAACGTCTTGATGATATGTGTTGGCGTCATGACCTAAAGATAACATCAGGGCTTTGTGTGTCCCAAAGAACAACACAGTCTCTCTCCCTCCCTCTCAAATCAAATCGAATTTTAGTCTTGGTAGCCATTTGATTAGGTGTTCAGGAGTCTTATAGGGAGTAGAAACTATTTAGAAGCCTCTTGGACCTAGACATGGCGCTCTGGTACCCCTTGTCGTGCGGTAGCAGAGTGAACAGTCAATGACTTGGGTGGCTGGAGTCTTTGACAATTTTTAGGTCCTTCCTCTGACAACCACCTGGTATAGAGGTCCTGGATGGCAGGAAGCTTGGCCTCAGTGATGTACTGGGCCGTTCGCACTACCCTCTGTAGTACTTTGCGGTCGGAGGCTGAACTGTTGCCATACCAGGCAGTGATGCAACCAGTCAGGATGCTCTTGATGGTGCAGCTGTAGAACCTTTAGAGGATCTGAGGACCCATGGCAAATATTTTCAGTCTCCTGAAGGGGAATAGGTTTTGTCATGCCCTCTTTACAACTGTCTTGGGGTGCTTGGACCATGTTAGTTTGTTGGTGATGTGGACACCAAGGAACTTGAAGCTCTCAACCTGCTCTGCTGCAGCCCCGTCGATGTAGTCCACAATCATCTCCTTTGTCTTGATTGTGTTGAGGGAGAGGTTGTTGTCCTGGCACCAAAAGGCCAGGTCTCTGACCTTCTCCTCGTTGTTGTCGGTGATCAGGCCTACCACTGCTGTGTCATCGGCAAACTTAATGATGGTGTTGGAGTCGTGCCTGGCCGTGGAGTCGTAAGTGAACAGGGAGTACAGGAGGGGACTGAGCACGCACCCCTGAGGGGCCCCTGTGTTGAGGATCAGCGTGGCGGATGTGTTGTTACTTACTCTTACCACCTGGGGGCGGCCCATCAGAAAGTCCACGATCCAGTTGCAGAGGGAGGTGTTTAGTCCTAGGGTTCTTAGCATATTGATGAGCTTTGAAGTCACTATGGTGTTGAACGCTGAGCTGTAGTCAATGAATAGCATTCTCACATAGGTGTTTCTTTTGTCCAGGTGGGAAAGGGTGGTGTGAAGTGCAATAGAGATGACATCATCTGTGGATCTGTTGGGGCTGTAGTCAAATTGGAGTGGGTCCTAGGGTTTCTGGGATAATGGTGTTGATGTGAGCCATGACCAGCCTTTCAAAGCACTTCATGGCTACAGACGTGAGTGCTACGCGTCGGTTGTCGTTTAGGCAGGTTACCTTAGTGTTCTTGGGCACAGGCACTATGGTGGTCTGCTTAAAACATGTTGGTATTACAGTGTCGGACAGGGAGAGGTTGAAAATGTCAGTGAATACACTTGCCAGTTGGTTAGCGCATGCTCGCAGTACAAGTCTTGGTAATCCGTCTGGCCCTGCGGCCTTGTGACTGTTGAACTATTTAGAGGACTTGAGGACTTGTGAGGCGTCTGTTTCTCAAACTAGACACTCTAATGTACTTGTCCTCTTGCTCAGTTCTGCACCGGGGCCTCCCACTCCTCTTTCTATTCTGGTTAGAGCCAGTTTGCGCAGTTCTGTGAAGGGAGTAGTACACAGCGTTGTACGATATCTTCAATTTCTTGGCAATTTCTCCCATGGAATAGCCTTCATTTCTCAGAACAAGAATAGACTGACGAGTTTCAGAAGAAAGTTCTTTGTTTCTGGCCATTTTGAGCCTGTAATCAAACCCACAAATGCTGATGCTCCAGATACTCAACTAGTCTAAAGAAGGCCAGTTTTATTGCTTCTTTAAACAGAACAACAGTTTTCAGCTGCTCTAACACATTTGCAAAAGGGTTTTCTAATAATCAATTAGCCTTTTAAAATGATAAACTTGGATTAGCTAACACAACGTGCCATTGGAACACAGGAGTGATTGTTGCTGATTATTGGCCTCTGTACGCCTATGTAGATATTCCATTAAAAAATCTGCCGTTTCCAGCTACAATAGTCATTTACAACATTAACAATGTCTACACTGTATTTCAGATCAATTTGATGACATTTTAATGGACAAAAAATGTGCTTTTCTTTCAAAAACGAGGGAATTTCTAAGTGACCTCAGAATCTTGAATGGTAGTGTATATATACACACAAATACATACATTTACACCTACAAAACGTACATATACTCATACAAAACTTACGTATCTTAAAATAATAATAATAATAATAATAATTCTAAAAAATTACCCTCCAACCCAACCACCCCTCCCCCATTTGGAGAAAAGTAGTGAACAACAATGCTTAGGCCTGTATTTCCAGTTTATACATACTAAATACATTTTATGGACACAGTCTATTTTACTGCAGTTCTATTGTATTTGTTTTTACTCCTGTCCTTCCTCGACCCTCAACCTCTGATGTCCATCTGGTTTGATTTCTATTTGCCATATCTTTCAAACTGTGCTCTTTCATGAAAGTTCTTAACCTTTACATGTTTTTTGGTATAAGAAACTGATTCTTAAGTTAAGTTACTAATGGAGTTTAAGATGCAACTCCTTAAAAGCAATAATGTGTCTTCGATAGGGGTTAGACAGTACCAGTGTGTTGGTCTACATATCGTTCTGTCCACTAGTCCCTTTCCCTCTGACAGTAGAGGACTTGAAGAGCATTCCTGTCACCAGCTGCTAAGCTTCATAGCATAGAAGCAGCCCTTTTGTTTTTCTAACTTGACCCCTCGCTGGCATTTTACAGGCATAGTTTCACACATAATGGTTCCCTGGAACTCTGTGCTGGGCCAACAGAGGCTGTGGTTTTTGGTTCTGTCCAAAGATCACAGATGTTTATTCTATCTGGGACAAAGGGTTAGCAGGGCCGTTTGTACAAATCGTTGTTGTGTGAAATTCAACTACTTTGCAGAAGCTTTTAGCTAAAGCAAAAGGCTGCCTTAATCTCTTCCTCTAAGACATTTGTGGCACGACTTCCTCCAAAGTCGGTCCCTCTCCTTGTTTGGGCAACGTTCTGCGGTCAATGTCACCTGTCTTTTAGCCATCGCCGTTCCACCTTTCATTTTCCATTTGTTTTGTCTTGTCTTCCCACACACCTGGTTCCAAGTCCATTCATTACATGTTGTGTATTTAACCCTCTGTTCCCCCCATGTCCTTGTCCGGAATTGTTTACTGTAAGTGCTTGTGCACGTTATGTCTGGTGTGCGTCAGGTTTTGTACCCATTCATTGATTGTTCTGGTTTCCGATGTTTTTTTATTATTAAACTGCACCGTTGGAAACACAGTTTTTTCTCTCCTGCGTCTGACTTCTCTGCCGCCAGTACGCACCTCTTACAATTTGTTTTGTCAACAACTCATCAATAACTGAATTATAGTCAGTCAGTCAGTCAGAGGCCCTAGTCCATCTGATCTAATCTGGGAGTTGAAGACTGGCTGTCTGTCCTGCTAGGCTCTATATAGAACATGATGGGACACACACACACACTAGGTAACAAGGAATGCTTCACTCAACACCATACAGTACTGACTGACAGAACTTTTTTCTCACCATGTACTGTGCTGAGACTGCAGCAGCATTCTTTTTCTTACATATATTGTTTTACAAAACATACACATACGAACAACAACATACAGACACGCACAGCACCCTCAGTGCAGTAACTGTGTAGTGTTAGCTGACAGGCCAGCGGTATATATTTTGGTAATTTGACATCTTCCCACCACTGTAAATTGGGGGACAATTCCTCTTGAGCTTCCTCATCACTAGCTCTTCTATCCTTAATGTTAACCATGTGCATTGATGTTAGGACAGCATGCTGGTGATTAACAGTTCTGTGTTGGATGGATGGACTCGGTAGAGAGACAATGCAGAGGATTGTCCTGTATGCTACCAGCTGAAGTCTGCGTCCCAAAGGAATAGGAAGCCAATTAGAATGAGTCTCTACTCAACTCGCTAGGGTTGGTGTGTCGTACTGAGACAGGACGTTTCTAGTAAATTCTCCACATTGGTGCACTCTCAACCCCCTTCTCCACCTTAACGGATTGTGTCATGGATGCTGTGCTTATCTCTTCTCCATCAGCGTAGTAGCATTGTCCCCTCCCCTCCCCCCATATCTGCTGTTTAAGCTGTACCACTAAACATTGAGGCTGATTTCTCTCTAGGCTGTAAAAGGCCTGGTTATAATGGGAGGTAATAAACTATCTGATGGCAGGGAGGTCTGCTATTCTCAGTGTGTCACAGAATAACAGTCAGGAGCTAATTCAATAAAACAACCTCTCACATGGCATTCTTCTTCCTTCACTAGCCTGCAGTCCCCCCCCCGTCCCCCTCTCCCTCTCTCTCTCTCTCTCTCTCTCTCTCTCTCTCTCTCTCTCTCTCTCTCTCTCTCTCTCTCTCTCTCTCTCTCTCTCATTACCTCCTTCTCCATCACCCTCCCTCCTTCCCTCCCTACCTCCCTTCTGTAAATAGCCGAGCTCGGCTCCATAGGGTCAAAGGTCTTCCTGCAATGTATATCGATCCCTATTCGGCACACACACACACACTCCCACACCCACCCCCTTTGACTACTCAGGTCAATGAATCATTCTCCATTTTACACTCCCCAGCTCAACCCTCCTTAACGACAGGGAGACTAAATACACTCTGACTTCCCTGGCTAAACGGACCATTACAGAACCACAGTTTACATGGGACCATAAGGAGAGTAATGACCCATGTCATGAGTTAATACAGTTACTGATTTATATCTATAATATGTAGGTGTCCAGACCTTGTGACCACCTGACCAGGAAGAACTCTGGGCCCAAAGGCTATATCAGTTAACTGGTCCTTTTTGTCAAGGGAAAGAGGAATGTATTCAATAGGTCACTAAGCCTCATGGATTCTATGGTACTATATATGTAAATACATCCACAGTGTCTGTCTTCTATGGTACAAGAAATGTAAACAAAAACACAGTATTCACCTCCACCTTTACTATATCCTCAAGCATGTTCTTTTTTTCAGATGGACCTGAAACTACTTCTGATTTCAACGTTGTTAGGAGTCATTTGTTACAGCAGTGCTCAGCAAGGTAAGATTATTCTCCATCTTGTCTCAAGTTTCTGATTTACTTACTGTAACTTCCACATCAACTAAACATTTTTATTTATGATAACAAAATCTACTGCAGGTAGATAAAAAAATATATATATGTATATATATATGTGTGTGTTTTTGCATGTACAGTGCATTCGGAAAGTATTCAGTCCCCTTGACTTTTTCCATGTTTTGTCACATTACAGCCTTATTCTAAAATGTATTAAATATACATTTTTCTTAATTAATCTACACACAATACCCGATAATGACAAAGCAAAAAATGTTTTTATTTTTTTATTTTTTACATTTTAGCAAATTTATTTAAAAACATAACTGAAATATCACATTTAAGTATTCAGGCCCTTTACCTCGTACTCTTTTTTTTAAGGCGGTAGATCAGCTTTAATATTGCAGATAGATTATAGTTTCCATCAATGTAATTGCCTGCATAATTTCCAATCCCCCATATATTTTCGGGGTAAATATATTTATGTATATACATCCACATACCCACATATACAGTTGAAGTCGGAAGTTTACATACATTTAAGTTGGAGTCATTAAAACTCGTTTTTTAACCACTCCACAAATTAACATTCTTGTTAACAATCTATAGTTTTTGGAAGTTGGTTAGGACATCTACTTTCTGCATGACACAAGTCATTTTTCCAACAATTGTTTACAGACAGATTATTTCACTTATAATTCACTGTATCACAATTCCAGTGGGTCAGAGGTTTACATGCAATAAGTTGACTGTGCCTTTAAACAGCTTGGGAAATTCCAGAAATTGATGTCATGATTTTAGAAGCTTCTGATAAGCTAATTGACAACATTTGAATCAATTGGAGGCGTACCTGTGGAAGTTTTTCCAGGCCTACCTTCAAACTCAGGGCCTCTTTGCTTGACATGGGAAAATCAAAAGAAATCAGCCAAGACCTCAGAAAAAAAATTGTAGACCTCGACAAGTCTGGTTTATCCTTGGGAGCAATTTCCAAACACCTGAAGGTACCACGTTCATCTGTACAAACAATAGTACGCAAGTATTAACACCATGGGACCACGCAGCCATCATACCGCTCAGGAAGGAGACGCGTTGTGTCTCCTAGAGATGAACGTACTTTGGTGCGAAAAGTGCTAATCAATCCCAGAACAACAGTAAAGTACCTTGTGAAGATGCTGGAGGAAACAAGTACAAAAGTATCTATATCCACAGTAAAACGAGTCCTATATCGACATAACCTGAAAGGCCATTCAGCAAGTAAGAAGCCTGTGCTCCAAAACCACCATAAACAAGCCAGACTATGGTTTGCAACTGGAGAAATGTCCTCTGGTCTGATGAAACAAAAATAGAACTGTTTGGCTATAATGTCCATCATTATGTTTGGAGGAAAAAAGGGGAGGCTTGCAAGCCGAAGAACACCATCCCAACCATGAACCACGTGAGCAACATTTTTTCAAGCTGATCCAACTCAAATCTGAACCTCCCTACAGGGTAACAGTTACTCTATTGGTTTGAGTAATGACTACAAATCACTTTAAGTAACTGTACTCAGATATATTAAGTGGTTTCCTCAAAAGTTGAGTAATGACATCACACTGGGGTTTACAGTGTATGTTTCTTTGAGCATTTCTTTGAGCATAGTAGCGAAGACATCATGCAACTATGGAACAGCGGAATATTCCATTCTGTCTCTGGCTCAATTTACTGTTCTCTCTGAGGCACACAGTTTTCCAAATTACACAATGTGTACACTCTGGCTTATTTCCTGGTTAGTTTTTAGGAGTCTATGATGAGTTTGAAAATAAGCAATCTTTGTTTTTCCATTCCAGAAGGGAACGAGTGCATCACGGCTAATGCTAAATCCTGTGGGGAGTGCATTCAAGTGGGAGCGAAATGTGGCTGGTGCATGGACCCAGTACGTGGATATGAATTTGCCAATAACATTGTTACTGCATTGATGCTACACAACCGTAATATCCACTGACTCAGCGCTACAACTTGCAGGTGTATGCAAATCATTGAAAGAATAATCTAAACTGTTCCTTGGAATTAAAACACTAGTGTGTCGGGCAATATTGTTTGTAACCTTTATAACCTGCTTGGGAGAGTAGGAAATACATTTTCAGAAAAGAAGGACCTTACATTTTGGGTGGATTCCCTCTGAGTGCCATAATGCAATGTTTCATAATACTTATACCTCCTCTCTCCCAGGGGTTCCTGACGCAGGGTGAGGCCACATCGACCCGCTGTGACGAGCTGGAGTCCCTGAGGAAGAGAGGTTGTAGCTCCACCAAGGTAGAGAACCCCCGAGGCAGCCAATGGGCCCTGAAGAACAAGGCTTTGACCAACCGCAACAAGGGAGAAGGAAAGCTCCGACCAGAGGACATCACACAGGTCCAGCCACAGAAACTCACCCTCAGCCTCAGATCGGGTA
The DNA here is from genome assembly GCF_036934945.1 of Oncorhynchus masou masou. Taxonomy (NCBI): domain Eukaryota; kingdom Metazoa; phylum Chordata; class Actinopteri; order Salmoniformes; family Salmonidae; genus Oncorhynchus; species Oncorhynchus masou. Next base: position 43,822,327 of record NC_088241.1, on the reverse strand, counting down.
AAAACTTAAATGGAACTGCTATGTTTAATTGGGATGCATCCCAAATGGAGCCCGTTTCACTATTTAGTACACTACTTTTGGGTTGGGTAGAAATTGGGTGCCATTAGGGATGTAGTCTTAGTTAACTTTGCTTCAGACAAAACATCTTGCTTGACAACCATTGTTGACGCAGCGTTGCTGAGGGTCTTTTTTGTTTATCCTGCTGTTCCTCCGTGGTCTTTCACTGTTATGTTGATAAGTTACAGTAGCCTCCATTTTCTTTGAGTGTTTTAGCTATTATGATTTGGAAGGAGGGTTCCTTATACTCTTTCATGTGAAGGCCAGCACCTTATTTGACAGGGAAGGTGCACATGAATCAAGATTTCAGTGTTCACATCAATGTAAATATGCCAGAGTTAGCAAGTCAGTAGTCCCCGGCTTAACCTTTCCCATTTGTCTGTGTACTGCAGGTGAACCCCAGTCTTTTAACCTGAAGTTCAAATGGGCCGAGGATTACCCCATTGACCTCTACTACCTGATGGACCTGTCCTACTCCATGAAGGACGATCTGGAAAACGTCAAGAACCTGGGAACACAGCTCATGCTGGAGATGTCAAAGATCACGTCTGATTTCAGAATTGGTGAGCTTGAGAATCAGCCTGGTTGTATGAGGATTGAGGATGTCCATATTTCTTTGAACCTCTTCTCCATTTTAAATTGACCTCTTCTGCTTTCAGTTCTGGTTGGGTGCATATTGCATAGTTCTACAGGGTCTAATCCTGAGTGCTGATTGGTTAAAACCGCATTCCAGCAGGTGTCTATTCCACAAGTTACCACGGGCTATGACTTTAAAATGACTATTTACTCTGTTCCATCTGACTGCACAATCCACTGTCTCATCAGCCCAGCCAGGCATTTTATAAACTTGATCTCCACTATGAAAAGCATCTAGACATTATCTCACATTTCTTTTAGACTAACATTTAGTTTTCATAGACCTTGCTGTCTGCCTCTCGGACATTTGCAACATTGTTTCAATATTCAAATTCCATCTCAAGCTGTCCCATAATTATGTGTCGGGACGAGACAGACACAGGTAGCGTTTCTCAGCCAGTCAAAATCATGAATCAGCTGGCATCATTTTTATGGATATATATAAAGAAATGTAAATTGAAAAAAAAAGTCAAACGAAAGTCTTTCCAGCTTCAGTTTAACGTGATTGTGTTAGCTGTGTTGTTGGCTCCTATGCCAGGAGAAATCACGCCTCATTATCTCATTGTTATGGTTGAATCCAAATAAATGTCACTAGTAGACAGCTTATGCAAATCCAGCAAGTTTGCTGTTATTCTGGATGCACTGCTTGACCATGACTGTAAGTTACCCGTAGTTGGCTAGCTAGAAAGCAAGGGATAAGAACGTTACCAGCCAGTATGGCAATGGAACATTAAGAATGAACGGTATGGGTCGCATCCATACAGAACATAAAGACTGAACGACTGGATCAACTACCAGCCGGTTTAGGTAGCAACCCTAGATTTGTGTCTGGACTAGATCTTGTGGAATGGTGACAGTACGAATTAATTCATAAAAAATAAAAAAACATTTTTAATGAAGATCTGTCAATCATTATTTGAATATGTTAGTAACCCCTGGTATAAAAGTGATGATGCCCTCAAAGCCGGTGTTGAGAGGATATATTGGCACGGCTTGAATGCCAATAACAACACCCGTGCCATTATATCCTCCAAACACCATTGTACTACAATACCCATAATGCCCATAAAGATTTCCGGTTTGATCTTAGTATAGACGTTTCAAAGCTAACAAATTGGTGTCCCATCTCCCTAACAATACAGTTTATGTATGAGGTGGATCTCTTCTTCTTCTTCTAGGTTTTGGTTCCTTTGTAGAGAAGAAGTTGCTGAACCCCTGTACTGGGGACCAGAACTGCACCAGTCCCTTAATCTACAAGAACATCCTGAAGCTGACCAGCAATGGACAGGAATTCAATACCCTGGTGGGACAACAGCAGATCGATGGAAACCTGGACTCATCAGAGGGAGGCTTCGATGCCATCATGCAAGTGGCTGTGTGTGGTGTAAGTAATATAATATGTAATATGTTTTTTTATCATATTTAGGGATAGTTTCTCAGACATAGTTCAAGCCTAGTCCAGGACTGAAAAGATTTCTCCATTGAGCTTACTTTATACTCCAGGACTAGGCTTGATATCTGTCCAGAAAACCAGACCATAAAGTTCCAATAATACTTTTATCAGGGCTTTATATTGACTTTCTCATGGTACCAGACCTCAAGACTCTATTCTCATTTGAGAATGGCTGGAGTCAAGGCTTAATGTGTATATGCTTAGAGAAGGCCTTTTTATAAAACGTTTGAAAGTTCATTCACTCTAGGGCGCTAAACTGCTATTTTAAGAGGGTAACCTTTCACATAGTTTTTCCTAGTTTTTGATATATACTTCCTGAATCTTTTGTAAGTCTTGTAATTTTGTTCTCTGGTATTTCTGTAGGCTGTGTCCATTTTCTGTATGTGGTTAATTTTTACATGTTTTAATAGTCCTCCCTCCCTTCCCCAGGACCACATTGGCTGGAGGAACGTCACCCGTCTCCTGGTGTTCTCCACTGACGCTGGCTTCCACTTTGCTGGAGACGGGAAACTGGGAGGGATAGTTTTGCCCAACGATGGGAAATGTCACCTGGAGAACAACATGTACACAATGAGCCGCCACTATGTATGTATGGTAATGTTTTTTTTGTTTTTGTTTTTTTGGACCTTTGTTTAACTAGGCAAGTCAGTTAAGAACAAATTCTTATTTTCAATGACGGCCTAGGAACAGTGGGTTAACAGCCTGTTCAGGGGCAGAACGACAGATTTGTACCTTGTCAGCTCAGGGGTTTGAACTTGCAACCTTCCAGTTACTAGTCCAACGCTCTAACCACTAGGCTACCCTGCCGCCCCAAATGTACTATGTACATGTAATAATGCACTATGTATTATAGTAATGCACTATATAGTATAATAATACACTATGTAGTATAATAATGCACTGTGTATTATAGTAATGCACTATGTAGTATAATAATACACTATGTAAAATAATAATGCACTATGCATTATAGTAATACACTATGCAGTATAATAATGCACTATGTATTATAGTAATGCACTATGTAGTATAATAATGCACTATGTAGTATAATAATGCACTATGTAGTATAATAATGCACTATGTAGTATAGTAATGCACTATGCAGTATAGTAATACACTATGTAGTATAATATTACACTATATATTATAGTAATGCACTGTTTAGTATAATAATGCACTATGTAGTATAGTAATGCACTATGCAGTATAGTAATACACTATGTAGTATAATAATGCACTGTGTATTATAGTAATGCTCTATGTAGTATAATAATGCACTGTGTATTATAGTAATTTACTATGTAGTATAATAATACACTATGTAAAATAATAATGCACTATGTATTATAGTAATGCGCTATGTAGTATAATAATGCACTATGTAGTATAGTAATGCACTATGCAGTATAGTAATACACTATGTAGTATAATATTACACTATATATTATAGTAATGCACTATGTAGTATAATAATGCGATATGTGGTATAAACATACACTATGTAGTATAGTAATGCACTTTGCAGTATAGTAATGCACTATGTAGTATAGTAATACACTATGTAGTATAATCATGCACTCCTATGTACTGTATGTATTGTGACTTTTCTTTCTAGTCTTCTGTGTGGTCTGCATTTTGAATATGACAAGATTTGAAGGGAATGGGCTACTTGCCCTTAGTGATGTCATCAAAGGGCTTACCTGATACCTGTACTTCCTCATTGTCTCCCTGTAACAGGACTACCCCTCCATCGCTCACCTGGTTCAGAAACTTAGCGACAACAACATCCAGACGATCTTTGCCATCACAGAGGAGTTCCAGCCTGTTTACATGGTCAGTTGTGTGTTTGCGTGCGTGTGTGTTTGCGTGCGTGTTTGCGTGCATGGACGTGTGTGTGGAAAACATTTTCTTCTTTCCTGTGCTTGTCTTTTGTAGGTTAGAAGAAGCCCAACTCTTTGAAGAGCAGCATCTGCTCCTTGTTAGCAGTAGCATCTCTTTGGATCTCTGGTTGTTCCCCAAATGGCACCATGTTCCCTAAAAAGTGAACTACTTTTGATGAGAGCCCTATGGGCCCAGGTCAATAGTACTGCACTTTGTGGGGAATAGGTTTCCATTTGGGCAGCAGCCTTTGAATGTTCCCTGCTGCTCTCTAGTGCTTTTCAAGCCAATTAGAAGTCTGCCTGGAGTTCCGTAATGACCTTTTAGCATATCCACATCAGTCCAATGTTTGGACAATATTTGCAATCTGTCAACCTCAGTAGAATGGCGTTTTCATTTAGTTGATTACATGATGCGTCCCAAATGGCACCTTATTCCCGATATTAGTAGTGGACTATGTAGGGATTGAGTGCCATTTTGGACGCAGTCTTGCACTAGGGTGGTGCCAGAATAACAACCTATCCCTCAACGTAACCAAGACTAAGGAAAATGAGGAAAATCAACAACAAACTAGAATGGTGCAAACACACCAAGACAGTTGTGAAGAGGGCACGACAAAACCTAATCCCCCTCAGGAAACTAAAAAGATTTGGCATGGGACATGAGATCCTCAAAAGGTTCTACAGCTGGAGTTCCGGTGACGCAACTTAGGAAATGGCTGCCTAGTTTTTCGTACTGCACATCGGTTGGGTATTTCACCCCCTAAATTCAAGTATTTACTCAGAGCATTATAATAACTTCCGCAAAATGGAGAAGGGGAAAATAGGAAAAGGTCGCAGAGCTACAACAACAGCCCGTAACAAGACAGCAGAAGATATAATCGTCGATGAACCCAAAATGGCTAATGCTAGCTCAAATAAGATAGCAGCAGCAAAAGAACCCTCATTTCATGAGGTGATGAAGGAGGAATTGCGCGAGGCGCTCACAGGCTTACAAGAGGAACTTCGAGAAGATGTAAGAAAATAACTAAATGAGTTCAAGAAGGACATTAACCAGAAACTGTAAGAAAACAAATTAGAACTTCACAACATATCTACAAGAATGGGGGACTCAGAACAGCGCATTGGCGAAACGGACACATGGACCTCCGCAGTCAAGGAAATACTTGAACAGTCACTGAAAAGCCAACACGCACTACAGGCAAAAGTGACAGAATCGAAGGTTTCTCACGTTGACTTTATAACGTAGTAGATTTTATAACGTAGTAGAGGGCGCAGAAAAAGACTATGCTCAACTTCGTGGAGGGTCTATTCAAGGGCATACTTGAAGACGACACTGACCTGGGAATCGAGAGAGCACACCGAGCTCTGGCCTCAAAACCCCCCAGCGGCGCCCCACCAAGATCCATAGTAGTACGGTTCCTAAAATTCTCAGTCAAAGAGAAAGTCTTACATGCAATCTGGAAAAGGCCTGTTAACGTCCAAGGCCAACGAGTGTTCTGTGATCATGGCTACGCGGGAGAGATACTGAAAAGGAAAGAATACACCCCCATTTAGAAAGCACTTGAAGAGAAGGGTATTCGCTTCCAAACACCAGACCCGGCACAAATGCGGGTATTTCTGGAAAACGGCCCGGTTACATACGAGCATGCAGACGAGGCGGCTGAGGATCTGAAGTCAAGGGGCTTCCCAGTGGAGTATACCGCCAGGTGAAAGGCGACATCACCGGCGGAAAGACTCCAGGCTCTCCCATGGATCATCGTTGACAAGCAGGGTCATGGAGAAAGAGGGAAACCATCTCGGCGAGAGGACGTTGACATCCGAGAGAGACTCAGGCATTTCCAACGGGAAGATGGAAAACACTGAATCGGATTTAACAGAATGAATAGTTACCACGAGCTGTTAAGACTTTGGGTTGTTACGGTTGACATTACAATAGGTAAAATATATCCCCTTTTTCCCCCAATGCTGAACAAGGTTGAGTATCCAAAGGCATGTGTTCTTTACGAACACACTAAGTGGCGTCACGTTAATAACATATATATTAGCTAAGGATTAATGACACATTGACAACGGGGCGACAGAAGGGCATATCAAGGGGAGGATTCATGATATCCAAGCATGACCGATATAGTTTTCACTTGTAATATACCGATGTGTATAAGCAACGAAATAGGCGCCCTTATTATTTTCGGTTCCACCAGGTCTTGTTTGTGACTACGTCATGCATTTTCATATCTGAGCGAGGGGCCCATCCTGCGGACAGGCTCATCTCCTCAAACCCCAGAGGCAAGAGACAGTCCTCTGACATGGGAGTCCGAATACCAAAGTATTTTCCCACTTTGGTTTACTTCATTATCGTTCTTGATTTTTCGTTCATTTTCAGGTTCATGGTAAGCAGGCAGATATGGTGCACAGGGTTTTTTATTTATATCGATACATCATCGGGAATTTAAGGCTGTAAGGGATTTCCTCCTCTTCGTCTGAGGAGGAGTAAGGATCGGACCAAAGCGCAGCGTGGTAAGAGTTCATGATGATTTTAATTCAAGAAAGCACTGAACACTGAATCAAAACAATAAACAAATACGTGAATTCACAAAACCGAAACAGTACCGTGTGGCCCAAACAAACACCCATAAACCAAAAGTGACCCACAAACACCCACAAACCCAGGCTACCTAAGTATGATTCTCAATCAGAGACAACTAATGACACCTGCCTCTGATTGAGAACTATACCATGCCGAACACAAAAACCAACATAGAAAAACAAACATAGACTGCCCACCCCAACTCACGCCCTGACCATACTAAAACAAAGAATAAAATAACAAAACGATGTTCAGAACGTGACAAAGGTTGTCACGTTCTGACCTTAGTTCTGTTGTTATGTCATTGTTTTAGTATGATCAGGGCGTGAGATAGGTGGGCGGTCTATGTTCTTTTTCTATGATTTGGTATTTATGTGTTTGGCCTTAGGGAGCCTGTTTTCACCCTTGAGTTGTGGGCGATTATTTTCTGTTTTGTGTATTCACCGTACAGGACTGTTTCGTTTCGTTCTTTCTCGTTCTTTTATTTTTTTGTGTTCATGATAATGAATTATCAATATGGACACTTAACACGCTGCGCATTGGTCCTCCTACAGTGCCTTGCGAAAGTATTCGGCCCCCTTGAACTTTGCGACCTTTTGCCACATTTCAGGCTTCAAACATAAAGATATAAACTGTATTTTTTTGTGAAGAATCAACAACAAGTGGGACACAATCATGAAGTGGAACGACATTTATTGGATATTTCAAACTTTTTTAACAAATCAAAAACTGAAAAATTGGGCGTGCAAAATTATTCAGCCCCTTTACTTTCAGTGCAGCAAACTCTCTCCAGAAGTTCAGTGAGGATCTCTGAATGATCCAATGTTGACCTAAATGACTAATGATGATAAATACAATCCACCTGTGTGTAATCAAGTCTCCGTATAAATGCACCTGCACTGTGATAGTCTCAGAGGTCCGTTAAAAGCGCAGAGAGCATCATGAAGAACAAGGAACACACCAGGCAGGTCCGAGATACTGTTGTGAAGAAGTTTAAAGCCGGATTTGGATACAAAACGATTTCCCAAGCTTTAAACATCCCAAGGAGCACTGTGCAAGCGATAATATTGAAATGGAAGGAGTATCAGACCACTGCAAATCTACCAAGACCTGGCCGTCCCTCTAAACTTTCAGCTCATACAAGGAGAAGACTGATCAGAGATGCAGCCAAGAGGCCCATGATCACTCTGGATGAACTGCAGAGATCTACAGCTGAGGTGGGAGACTCTGTCCATAGGACAACAATCAGTCATATATTGCACAAATCTGGCCTTTATGGAAGAGTGGCAAAAAGAAAGCCATTTCGTAAAGATATCCATTAAAAATGTGTCATTTAAAGTTTGCCACAAGCCACCTGGGAGACACACCAAACATGTGGAAGAAGGTGCTCTGGTCAGATGAAACCAAAATTGAACTTTTTGGCAACAATGCAAAACGTTATGTTTGGCGTAAAAGCAACACAGCTCAACCCGCTTGAACACCACATCCCCACTGTCAAACATGGTGGTGGCAGCATCATGGTTTGGGCCTGCTTTTCTTCAGCAGGGACAGGGAAGATGGTTAAAATTGATGGGAAGATGGATGGAGCCAAATACAGGACCATTCTGGAAGAAAACCTGATGGAGTCTGCAAAAGACCTGAGACTGGGACGGAGATTTGTCTTCCAACAAGACAATGATCCAAAACATAAAGCAAAATCTACAATGGAATGGTTCAAAAATAAACATATCCAGGTGTTAGAATGGCCAAGTCAAAGTCCAGACCTGAATCCAATCGAGAATCTGTGGAAAGAACTGAAAACTGCAGTTCACAAATGCTCTCCATCCAACCTCACTGAGCTCGAGCTGTTTTGCAAGGAGGAATGGGAAAAAAAATTCAGTCTCTCGATGTGCAATACTGATAGAGACATATCCCAAGCGACTTACAGCTGTAATCGCAGCAAAAGGTGGCGCTACAAAGTATTAACTTAAGGGGGCTGAATAATTTTGCACGCCCAATTTTTCAGTTTTTGATTTGTTAAAAAAGTTTGAAATATCCAATAAATGTCATTCCACTTCATGATTGTGTCCCACTTGTTGTTGATTCTTCACAAAAAAATAGTTTTATATCTTTATGTTTGAAGCCTGAAATGTGGCAAAAGATCGCAAAGTTCAAGGGGGCCGAATACTTTCGCAAGGCACTGTATTCTTCCACCACAGACGAGCTCTACAGAATCACCCACCACCAAAGGACCAAGCAGCGTGGTATCGGGCAGCAGCAGAAATCTCGGGACTCATGGACACGGGAGAAGATTCTGGATGGCAAGGGACCCTGGGCAAGGGACCCAAGGCAGAGCTGGAGGCACGGATTAATGACACAGCGGTGGTATAAGGAGGCAGCACGGCAGCGCGGCTGGGTCAAGAGGCAGCCCCAAACATTTCTTGGGGGGGACACACGGGGAGTGTGGCTAAATCAGGTAGGAGACCTGCGCCAACTCCCCGCGCTTACCGTGGAGAGAGGTGGACCGGGCAGGCACCGTGTTATGCCGTGAGGCGCACGGTGTCCCTGGTGCGCAGGCATAGCCTGGTGAGCTACATCGCAGCGCCTCGTATCGGCCGGGCTAGAGTGGGCATCGAGCCAGGTGCCATGAAGCCGGCTCAGCGCATCTGGTCTCCAGTGCGTCTCCTTGGGCTGGGTTATATGGCACCAGCCCTACGCACGGTGTCCTCGGTTCGCCAGCACAGCCCAGTGCGGTCTGTTCCACCTCGCCGCACTGGCCTGGCGACGGGGAGTATCCAGCCAGGTAGTGTTGTGCAGGCTCGGTGCTCGAGACCGCCAGTGCGCCTCCACGGTCCGGTCTATCCAGTGCCTACTCCACGCACCAGGCCTCCGGTGGCAGCCCCACGGCTGTCTCTCCGTTCATGATAATAAATCATCAATATGGACACTTACCACGCTGCGCATTGGTCCTCCTCTTCTTCCACCACAGACGAGCGTTACAAAGGTCATAAGTCTCAATGTAAACGGACTGGGGAGTGCCATCAAGAGAAGTAAGGCAATGGCAAAGATGAAACGGGAGAGAAGTGACGTACTATTCTGGCAGGAAACTCACTTATCCACACCTGAACACAAGAAACACAAGAAAATGGGATATAGGAACACTTTTTTTACTTCTTACAAAATGGGTAGAAGGGGAGTTGCAATCTTGATCCCAAATTCAGTTAATTTGGAGTTTATGTCAGAAATAAAAGACACGGGGGGTAGATTTATACTTGTTAAATGTATACTGGATAACAAGGAAGTTACATTATTTAATGTATACGCACCCCAGGGGAGTGACATGGTCTTCTACGGGAAGGTGTTTGATTTAATTGCCACAGAAACCACTGGCACTCTTATCCGTTGAGGGGACTTTAACACAATTCTAAACTCAAAATTGGACAGCGCAAACCAAAATTGGAAAATGAGCCTAGTTGCCAAAAAGATCAATAGGATACTGCAGGATCTAGGACTGCTCGATGTATGGCGTGACACCCACAAGACCGATAAGGAATATACTTTTTACTCAGCCCGCCACACTGAATACTCCAGGTTAGACTACTTTTTTATGTACAGTGCAGATAGACACAGGCTTAAGGATTGTAGGATCGGGCAGAGCGACTTATCAGATCATAATGGAGTTTACCTTACTCTACACCTTGATAGCAAACCAAGAAATACTATATGGAGACTTAATACAAGCATGCTGAATGATCCAGCATTCAAGGAATCAATCAAATCAGAATTGAACATCTATCTGGAGAATAATGATAACAGGGAAGTATCTCCTGCTACATTGTGGGATGCAGCTGAGGCAGTTATTAGAGGGAAGATCATAGTGACATCTCTCAAGAGAAAGATTAAAGCACAGAAACGGCTGAAATTACAGGAAACCCTAAGAAACTTAGAACGATCTCATAGTCAATACAAAGACCCTCTTATATTACGAGAGATTCAAAAGGTAAAACAGGAAAATGACCAGATTAATAGAGAAGAAGTAGAGAAAAAGCTTAGGTTCCTGAAACAAGGATATTATGAAGCAGGCTCCATGGCAACCAAATTACTAGCATGGAGACTCAGGAAACAACAAGCACAGAATATTTTTTTCAAAATAAAAGACCCCAAAACAAAAAAGATCACATATGCAAATGAGATTAAATACAGAATGCATTTGAATCATATTACACAAATCTGTACAAGCAACCAGAGAAGGCAGATGCACAGACAATAGAGCACTTTTTGAACTCACTTGATCTCCACTCAATTGGGACAGAGCAAAATGATAGACTAACTTTAGAAATATCCACCGAAGAAATTAATAAAGCAATAGCTCAACTAAAAGTCAACAAGTCTCCAGGCACTGATGGCTTCCCTTCAGAATGGTTCAAGACCTTCAGAGAACAATTAGCACCTCTATTTAAGGCCTGTTTTAACTGGAGGGGGTCTCCCATCGTAATGGAGAGAGGCCATCATATCTGTAATCCCAAAAGAGGGTAAAGATAAGAAAGAATGCAGTTCATATAGACCTATCGCAATTCTTAACACAGATTATAAACTATATGCATCAATAATAGCCAAAAGAATGGAGAACATAATCCCAGAATTGATTGACAGAGATCAAACTGGTTTCATACAAAATAGGCAGACACAGGACAATATAAGGAATCATGGACCACATTACTCAGAATAAGACAAGTGCAATATTAATCAGCCTAGATGCAGAAAAAGCATTTGATTCAGTGGGATGGGATTACCTATTCCAAGTTATGGAAAGATTTGGTTTCAACAAAGAAGTGATACAGTGCATCAAAACACTGTATTCATGTCCGACCGTTAGAATAAAGATAAATGGACATTTGACACGAACGATAAAATTAGAGCGAGGAGCAAGACAAGGCTGTAATCTTTCACCCACGCTCTTCTCCTTGTACCTCGAACCAATTAGCACAGACAATAAGACAGGACCCAACCTTAGAGGGAATAACAATAAGAGGCAGTGAACATAAGATATGCATGTATGCTGATGACGTTCTGTTATTCCTTAAAGACCCAGGCTCAAGTGTACCTAGATTGATGGATGTTTTACAAACATTTGGAACATATTCAGGGTATGTGCTTAACGTACATAAGACCCAAACCCTAGTTTCTAATTATACCCCACAGGAAGAGCTGAAGAGTAGGTATAAATAACTTCACCTGTACCTCTTCATCCATTAAATATCTGGGAGTAAATTTACCAAAAGATACACCCAAACTTTATTGCATGAATTACGATCACATTAACAAGAAAATATATGATGACCTAGACAGGTGAAATTCACTTCCCTTAGATCTTAGTAGTAGAATTGAAACAATCCAAATGAACATCCTGCCAAGGTTACTGTATTTGTTCCAATCACTGCCCATAGAAATCCCGCCTAAACAGTTTATGGAATGGGATAAATGGTTATCAAGGTTCATCTGGAACAGTAAGAGATCAAGAACTAGATATACCACATTACAGTTACCAAAAAAATGTGGGGGTATGGCCTTAGCAAACCTAAAAGATTATTATGTGTCAGCCCAATTGAGACCCCTGGTGTGTTGGTGCAATTCAGAATACGAATCCAAATGGAAAGACATGGAGACTACGCTGACAGAGATACTGACCCATACAGTCAGTTTTGGGAAATAAGGACATGGTAAAGGAAATATACAATAGACAAAATCAGTGGATTCATTTCTCTCTGAAGACATGGTTTAGGGTAGTTAAGCAAAATAAGTTAGACAGAGAGATCAAACTACTGAGTTGGCCCGCATACGACCCCAGCTTTATCCCTGCAACCCAGGACAGCAGGTTTAAACAATGGACACAGAAAGGCATCATGTCATTCAGTACAATTATAAGGAATGGGAACCTAGATAACTTCCAGGACCTAAGTAAAAAACATGGCTTGGATAAACAAGATTTTTACAGATACCTACAAGTTCAACACTATTTCTTAATTAAGGGAGATAAAAGTGACTGACCCTCGAGCACCTCCAAAATTAATCCAAGTATTCACTAACGCATACAACTTGGGGAGTAACAAAAAAACTATTTCAAATCTCTACTTGGGTATTCAATCCTCAAAGAAACATTCTACAAACTATTTTAAAAAGAAATGGGAGGAGGAACTTAACATTGAAATAACTGATGAAACATGGTTGAACATATCAGAGACTCAACAAAACTCCACCAACTCAAGGTCATGGAGAGAATTCTGTTGGAAGAATGTTATACGTTTCTTCATAACACCTAAACTGAAATCAAAATAGACTGGCTCACAACACCCTTGTTGGAGAGAATGTGGTCTATTGAGGGCGGACCACTCTCATAGAAATAAGATCTAACATTGGAAAAATAATGGGATTTGACATAGAACAAACATTAATTTCTTTGTACTTGGGTGAAATACCTGATAACTTACTCAATAGAGAAAAGTACCTCTTGAAGGTCCTACTGGCAGCCAGTAAAAAGGCTATCACTAGGAAAGGGCTACAAAAAGACCCTCCCAAAGTGACACAATGGATAGACATTGTAGAAGAAATACACCACATGGAGTGTATGACCTTTGCTTTAAGAACTCAACAGGAGAGAGGTCAAGAATACTGGGAAAAATGGTTTTCGTACTTGGAAAAGGTCTAATTCAAAGATGTCAATGTAACTAATATGATGGTATGATGATGAAGGTATGAAGAGTACTGTAACTGCCAGATCTTTTTTTTGTGTTCTTTTATTTGACTTTATTTGTACTTTCTTTGTGTTCCTATAATAAAAACTAAAAAAAGTTCTACAGCTGTAACATTGAGAGTATCCTGACCAGTTTCATCACTGCCTGTTATGGCAATTTGCTCGGCCTCCGACCGCAAGGCACTACAGACGGTAGTGCGTACAGCCCAGTGCATCACTGGGGCTAAGCTGCCTGCCATCCAGAACCTCTACACCAGGCGGTGTCAGAGGAAGGCCCTACAAATTGTCAAAGACCCCAGCCACCCCAGTCATAGACTGTTCTCTCTACTACCGCATGACAAATGGTGCCGGAGTGCCAAGTCTAGGACAAAAAGGCTTCTCAACAGTTTTTACTACCAAGTCATAAGACTCCTGAACAGGTAATCAAATGGCTACCCGGACTATTTGCATTGTGTGCCTCCCCCAACCCCTCTTTTACCTCAATTGGCCAGACCAACCAGTGCTCCCGCGCATTGGCTAACCGGGCTACTCTCTGTTCGTCAAATATTCATAGTCACTTTAACCATATTGACATGCACATACTACCTCAATCAGCCTGACTAACCGGTGTCTGTATGTAGCCTCACTACTGTTATTTTCAACTGTCCTTTTACTGTTGTTTTATTTCTTTACTTACCTATGGTTCACCGAATACCTGTTTTGCACTATTGGTTAGAGCCTGTAAGTAAGCATTTCACTGTAAGGTCTACACCAGTTGTATTCAGAGCAGGTGACAAATGAACTTTGATTTGATTTGATCTCTGAATTTAGAACCTCACAACACTGCAAAAAGTTGGAACTTTAGATTGACTTTACCACTATGTGATGCAGACCACAATCAAACTACTCAGCAATCTTAATGGGTCAGGCAAAACATGACAAAACTGTTTTGCTCTAGACTTTTCTGGTGAGTATTTAGAGATTGACAGGATTCCAATTAACATACGAGTACATGATCATTTAGTGTGTTGTGTTTTCTCTCTCAGGAGTTAAAGAATCTCATTCCTAAATCTGCGGTGGGGATACTCTCTGCTAACTCCAGCAACGTTATCAACCTCATTATTGATGCCTACAATGTAAGTATAGATTGGATTGGTTTAGTTACTGGAGAAGATGCACTTCTGCACACTATCTAACTTTCATCTTTAAAATAGTTGGCAAAACCATGCTGCTGCTACTGTTAAGTCATCACATTTGTCTTTATGAACTGTTCTTTCTATGGGAATAGTCAAAAATATGCATTTCTGCTTTTGTAAAACTGAAGCCTACTGAAAATGTTGTATATAGTGTACAAAGGGCTAATTGTTGTTCTTTATGTGCTAGTCTCTTTCCTCAGAGGTGATTCTGGAGAACAGCAAGCTACCAGAGGGAGTGACCATAATGTACCAGTCACGCTGCAAGAACGGAGTGACTGGTGAGGGAGAGATGGGAAGAAAATGCTCCGATATCTTCATCGGTGACGAGGTGAGAAAACAAAACAACACGCCATTGAATGTTTTCTATTCTAAATACATATGTATTTATTTTTTAATTAAAAAAAATCTTTCTGGTTCAGTTATTTTAGCTTATCAAGTAAAGATAATGTTTTCAGTATCTGTAGGTGTCTGAGTTGTCAAGGTCATTGTTTTTATTACTAAACGTGATTATAATGCCTTATGTGTGAATGCATCCCTTCATCCCTGATCTGTAGGTGTCTTTCACCATAAGCATCACAGCTAAGCAGTGTCCTAAAATGGGCAAACCAGAGACCATCAAGATCAAACCCCTAGGGTTCAATGGGGAGGTGGAGATCACTCTGAACTTCATCTGCGAGTGTGACTGTCACAAAGATGGCATTGAGAACAGTGAGATCTGCCTCAACGGCAAAGGGACATATGAATGTGGAGTCTGCAGGTAAGGCACTTGTGTTTCACTAGCAGAAGATCTTAACCCTTTATTCACCTTCCATATTGTAATAATTTCCATGGCATAGAGATACATAATGATATTTGATACCGTATATACAGTGCATTCGGAAAGTATTCAGACCCCTTCCCCTTTTCCACATTTTGTTAAGTTACATCTTTATTCTAAAATGGATGACACATTTTTCCCCCTCATCAATCTACACACAATGCCCAATAATGACATAGCAAAAACAGTTTTTTAGAAATGTTTTACATTTATAAAAACAAAAAAACAGATACCTTATTTACATTAGTATTTAGGCCCATTGCTATGAGACACACAAAATTGAGCTCAGGTGCGCCCTGTTTCCATTGATCATCCTTGAGATGTTGACTGGACATGATTTGGAAAGGTACACACCTGTCTATATAAGGTCGCACAGTTGACAGTGCATGTCAGAGCAAAAACCAAACCATGAGGTGTAAGGAATTGTCCGTAGAGCTCCAAGACAGGATTGTGTCGAGGCACAGATCTGGGTAAGGGTACCAAAAACGTCCAAGTGAAGGTCTCCAAGAACACAGTGGACTCCATCATTCTTAAATGGAAGAAGATTGGAACCACCAAGACTTTTCCTAGAGCTGGCTGCCCAGCCAAACTGAGCAATCGGGGAAGAAGGGCCTTTGTCATGGAGGTGACCAAGAACCCGATAGTCACTCTGACAGAGCTCCAGAGTTCACCTGTGGAGATGGGAGAACCTTCC
Organism: Oncorhynchus masou masou; assembly: GCF_036934945.1. Taxonomy (NCBI): domain Eukaryota; kingdom Metazoa; phylum Chordata; class Actinopteri; order Salmoniformes; family Salmonidae; genus Oncorhynchus; species Oncorhynchus masou. The sequence continues at coordinate 43,806,295 of NC_088241.1, read as the reverse complement.
AGAAGGACAACCATCTCCGCAGCACTCCTCCAATCAGACATTTATGGTAGAGTGGCAAGACAGAAGCCACTCTTCAGTAAAAGGCACATGACAAGGCTTGGAGTTTACCAAAAGGTACCCAAAGGACTCTCAGACCATGAGAAACAAGATGATCTGGTCTGATGAAACCAAGATTGAACCATTTGGCCTGAATCCCAAATGTCACGTCTGGAGGAAACCTGGCAGCATCCCTTCCGTGAAGCATGGTGGTGGCAGCATCATTCTGTGGGGATGTGTTGCCCGGCAGGGACTGGGAGACTACTCAGAATCGAGGGAAAGATGAATGGAGAAAAGTTCAGAGAGATCTTTGAAATTAGTAATACATTTACAAGAATGTCTAAACTGTTTTTTTGTTTTGTCATCATGGGGAATTGTGTGTAGATTGATGAGGGGGGGAAACGATTGAATCCATTTTAGAATAAGACTGTAGTGTGGAAAAAGTCAAGGGAATACTTTCCGAAGGCACTTTATAATTCGTTGTAAATCAATTTTTATGGGCCATTAGCATGTGACTGTTTGTATGTGAATATTTTTACATAGGCAGTCAGTATTTTATGCAGTCCTCCCTTTTTGTTAATAACATTACATTTCCTTTATTATCTGTCAGGTGCAATGAGGGCCGTATTGGTAGACAGTGTGAGTGCAGCACCAACGAGATGACCAGCGAAGACCTGGATAAGAGCTGCCGTAAAGACAGCGGTGCAGACATCTGCAGCAACAACGGAGACTGTGTGTGTGGAACCTGTGAGTGCAAGAAGAGAGAGAACCCAGAGGAGCGCTACAGCGGGATGTTCTGCGAGTGTGACAACTTCAACTGTGACCGCTCCAACAACAAACTCTGTGGAGGTACGCGAGTTCAGTTCATTGGATGATCAGTAAAGATTTAGCTTGTTATGTACTTGAGTGAAGACCCAAAAGCGGTTTTAACAGAAAACAGAGTTCTTTAATGAAAAAACAGGAATGGCATAAATCCTCTTCCAACGTTGTCAATGGAACAAAAGAACGTTAGTATAATGCAGGATGCACCTGCCAGGCAGACTCCGACAGGATAGGACAAGGTGGAAGCAAACGAGACGACAGCTTGCTTCTGGCATGAAAAACACAAACGAGAATCAGACACTGAAAGTAGCAGGAACAGAGAGAGAAATAGAGACCTAATCAGAGGGGGAAGAGAGAACAGGTGAGAAAGAGTGAATGAGCTAGTTAGGGGAGATGTAGAACAGCTGAAGAATGAGAGACAGAGAAGGTAACCTAAAAAGACCAGCAGAGAGAGACAGAGTGAAGAGAAAGGACAGGAACAGACATAACAAGACATGACAGTACCCCCCCACTCACCGAGCGCCTCCTGGCGCACTCGAGGAGGAAACCTGGCGGCAACGGAGGAAATCATCGATCAGCGAACGGTCCAGCACGTCCCGAGAGGGAACCCAACTCCTCTCCTCAGGACCGTACCCCTCCCAATCCACTAGGTACTGATGACCACGGCCCCGAGGGCGCATGTCCAAAATCTTACGAACCCTGTAGATGGGTGCGCCCTCGACAAGGATGGGGGGGGAGGGACGAGCGGGGCGCGAAGAACGGGCTTAACACAGGAGACATGGAAGACCGGGTGAACGCGACGAAGATAGCGGGAGAAGAAGTCGCACTGCGACAGGATTAATGACCTGAGAAATACGGAACGGACCAATGAACCGCGGGGCCAACTTGCGAGAAGCTGTCTTAAGGGGAAGGTTCTGAGTGGAGAGCCATACTCTCTGACCGCAACAATATCTAGGACTCTTGGTCCTACGCTTATTAGCGGCCCTCACAGTCTGCGCCCTATTACGGCAAAGTGCCGACCTGACCCCCTTCCAGGTGCGCTCGCAACGCTGGACAAAAGCCTGAGCGGAGGGGACGCAGGACTCGGCGAGCTGAGATGAGAACAGCGGAGGCTGGTACCCGAGGCTACTCTGAAAAGGAGATAGACCGGTAGCAGACGAGGGAAGCGAGTTGTGGGCGTACTCTGCCCAGGGGAGCTGTTCTGACCAAGACGCAGGGTTACAAAAAGAAAGACTGCGTAAAATGCGACCAACAGTCTGATTGGCCCGTTCGGCTTGACCGTTAGACTGGGGATGAAAGCCGGACGAGAGACTGACGGAAGCCCCAATCAAACGGCAAAACTCCCTCCAAAATTGAGACGTGAACTGCGGACCTCTGTCGGAAACGACGTCAGACGGAAGGCCATGAATTCGGAAAACATTCTCGATAATGATCTGAGCCGTCTCCTTAGCAGAAGGGAGCTTAGCGAGAGGAATGAAATGAGCCGCCTTAGAGAATCTATCGACAACCGTAAGAATAACTGTCTTCCCCGCTGATGAAGGCAGTCCGGTGATAAAATCTAAAGCGATGTGAGACCACGGTCGAGAGGAATGGGAAGCGGTCTGAGACGGCCGGCAGGAGGAGAGTTCCCAGATTTAGTCTGCGCGCAGACCGAACAAGCGGCGACAAATCGACGCGCGTCACGTTCCCGAGTGGGCCACCAGAAACGCTGGCGAATGGAAGCGAGCGTACCCCGAACGCCGGGGTGGCCGGCTAACTTGGCAGAGTGGGCCCACTGAAGAACGGCCAGACGAGTAGGAACGGGAACGAACAGAAGGTTCCTAGGACAAGCTCGCGGCGACGGAGTGTGAGCGAGTGCTTGCTTTACCTGCCTCTCAATTCCCCAGACAGTCAACCCGACAACACGCCCCTCAGGGAGAATCCCCTCGGGGTCGGTGGAGACCTCAGAAGAACTGAAGAGACGAGATAAAGCATCAGGCTTGGTGTTCTTTGAGCCCGGACGATAAGAAATAACAAACTCGAAACGAGCGAAAAACAGAGCCCAACGAGCCTGACGCGCATTAAGTCGTTTGGCTGAACGGATGTACTCAAGGTTCCTATGGTCAGTCCAAACGACAAAAGGAACGGTCGCCCCCTCCAACCACTGTCGCCATTCGCCTAGGGCTAAGCGGATGGCGAGCAGTTCGCGATTACCAACATCATAGTTACGTTCTGACGGCGATAAGCGATGAGAGAAAAACGCGCAAGGATGGACCTTGCCGTCAGAGAGAGAGCGCTGAGAAAGAATGGCTCCCACGCCCACCTCTGACGCGTCAACCTCAACAACAAACTGACTAGAGATGTCAGGTGTAACAAGAATAGGTGCGGATGTAAAACGATTCTTAAGAAGATCAAAAGCTCCTGGGCGGAAACGGACCACTTAAAGCACGTCTTAACAGAAGTAAGGGCTGTGAGGGGAGCTGCCACCTGACCGAAATTACGGATGAAACGACGATAGAAATTAGCGAAGCCCAGAAAGCGCTGCAGCTCGACGCGTGACTTAGGAACGGGCCAATCAATGACAGCCTGGACCTTAGCGGGATCCATCTTAATGCCCTCAGCAGAAATAACGGAACCGAGAAAAGGGACAGAGGCGGCATGAAAAGTGCACTTCTCAGCCTTCACATAAAGACAGTTCTCCAAAAGGCGCTGGAGGACGCGTCGCACGTGCTGAACATGAATCGAGAGAGACGGTGAAAAAATCAGGATATCGTCCATGTAAACGAAAACAAAAATGTTCAGCATGTCTCTCAGGACGTCGTTAACTAGTGCCTGAAAGACAGCTGGAGCGTTAACGAGGCCGAAAGGAAGAACCCGGTATTCAAAGTGCCCTAACGGAGTGTTAAACGCCGTCTTCCACTCGTCCCCTCCCTGATGCGCACGAGATGGTAGGCGTTACGAAGGTCCAATTTGGTGAAAAACCTGGCTCCCTGCAGGATCTCGAAGGCTGAAGACATAAGAGGAAGCGGATAACGATTCTTAACTGTTATGTCATTCAGCCCTCGATAATCCACGCATGGGCGCAGGGACCCGTCCTTCTTCTGAACAAAAAAAAACCCCGCTCCGGCGGGAGAGGAGGAGGAGACTATGGTACCGGCGTCGAGCGAAACCGACAAATAATCCTCGAGAGCCTTACGTTCGGGAGCCGACAGAGAGTATAATCTACCCCGGGGGAGTAGTTCCCGGAAGGAGATCAATACTACAGTCATACGACCGGTGTGGAGGGAGAGAAGTGGCCCTGGAACGACTGAACACCGTGCGCAGATCGTGATACTCCTCCGGCACCCCTGTCAAATCGCCAGGCTCCTCTTGTGAAGAAGAGACAGAGGAAACAGGAGGGATAGCAGACATTAAACAGGTCACATGACAAGAAACATTCCAGGATAGGATAGTATTACTAGACCAATTAATAGAAGGGTTATGGCGCACTAGCCAGGGATGACCCAAAACAACAGGTGTAAAAGGTGAACGAAAAATTAAAAAAGAAATGGTTTCGCTATGATTACCAGAGACAGTGAGGGTTAAAGGCAGCGTCTCACGCTGAATCTTGGGGAGAGAACTACCATCTAAAGCGAACAAGGCCGTGGGCTCCCTAACTGTCTGAGAGGAATGTCATGTTCCCGAGCCCAGGTCTCGTCCATAAAACAGCCCTCCGCCCCAGAGTCTATCAAGGCACTGCAGGAAGCAGATGAACCGGGCCAGCGGAGATGGACCGGAAAGGTAGTGCGAGATCCAGAAGGAGAGGCCTGAGTAGTTGCGCTCACCAGTAGCCCTCCCCTTACTGATGAGCTCTGGCTTTTACTGGACATGAGGTGACAAAATGACCAGCGGAGCCGCAGTAGAGACAGAGGCGATTGGTGATTCTCCGTTCCTTCTCCTTGGCCGAGATGCGGATACCCCCCAGCTGCATAGGCTCAGCATCCGAGCCGGCGGAGGAGGGTGGCAGTGATGCGGCAGGTGGCAGTGATGTGGAGAGGGGAGCAACGGAAAACGCGAGCTCCTTTCCACGAGCTCGGCGACGAAGATCAAACCGTCGCTCTATGCGAATAGCGAGAGCTATTAAGGAGTCCAGACTGGAAGGAACCTCCCGGGAGAGGATCTCATCCTTAACCTCGACGAGGAGACCCTCAAGAAAACGAGCGAGCAAAGCCGGCTCGTTCCAGTCACTAGAGGCAGCGAGAGTGCGAAACTCAATAGAATAATCCGTTATGGATCGATTCCCCTGACATAGGGAAGACAGGGCCCTGGAAGCCTCCTCCCCAAAAACAGAACGGTCAAAAACCCGTATCATCTCCTCCTTAAAGTCCTGGTACTGGTTAATACACTCAGCCCTCGCCTCCCAGATTGCCGTGCCCCACTCACGCGCCCGTCCGGTAAGGAGAGAAATGACGTGGCGATGCGGGCTGCGCTCCTGGAGTAAGTGTTGGGCTGGAGAGAGAACACCACATCACACTGAGTGAGGAATGAGCGGCACTCAGTGGGCTCCCCAGAGTAACAGGGCGGGTTGTTGATCCTGGGCTCCGGAGACTCGGAAACCCTGGAAGTGGGCGGTGGATCGAGGTGGAGTTGGTGAACCCGTCTTGTGAGGTCGGAGACTTGGACGGCCAGGGTCTCAACGGCATGTCGAGCAGCAGACAATTCCTCCTCGTGTCTGCCTAGCATCGCTCCCTGGATCTCGACAGCGGAGTGAAAAGGGTCCGGAGCCGCTGGGTCCATTCTTGGTCTGATTCTTCTGTTATGTACTTGAGTGAAGACCCAAAAGCGGTTTTAACAGAAAACAGAGTTCTTTAATGAAAAAACAGGAATGGCATAAATCCTCTTCCAACGTTGTCAATGGAACAAAAGAACGTTAGTATAATGCAGGATGCACCTGCCAGGCAGACTCCGACAGGATAGGACAAGGTGGAAGCAAACGAGACGACAGCTTGCTTCTGGCATGAAAAACACAAACGAGAATCAGACACTGAAAGTAGCAGGAACAGAGAGAGAAATAGAGACCTAATCAGAGGGGGAAGAGAGAACAGGTGAGAAAGAGTGAATGAGCTAGTTAGGGGAGATGTAGAACAGCTGAAGAATGAGAGACAGAGAAGGTAACCTAAAAAGACCAGCAGAGAGAGACAGAGTGAAGAGAAAGGACAGGAACAGACATAACAAGACATGACATAGCTTGCTGTGAAATGACGGTTTCGTCATTAGCGTCACTAGTGTTTGTGGCATAATGGGTGATTTCCCAATTAAATTAGAGATCAGTTGATAAAATCAGACATGGCCTTTTACGAAATTAGATTTCCCGTGTTCAATTTAGCTTAATTTCATCTCTAATCTAGAAAATTATCTATAGTATGAAATGATATTTGAACTATAGAGGATCATCTCTGACCCTGTGTGTTGTGTTGTGGCAGGACATGGTCACTGTGAGTGCAGGATGTGTATATGTGATGCCAACTGGACAGGCAGTGCCTGTGACTGTTCTCTGGACACCACGACCTGCCTGGCTTCCAACAAGCAGATCTGTAACGGACGAGGCACCTGTGAGTGTGGCATCTGCAAGTGTACTGACCCAAAGTTCCAGGGCCCCAGCTGTGAGATCTGTCCTAGCTGTCCAGGGGTCTGCACAGAACACAAGTGAGTTGAATAAAAGAATGAATGAATTGTATTTGTTTATTTTATTCTGTTTTAACTTTGCAGAAAACAACAATATACAACAAGTTTATTTCCGAAACGCTATATTGAAAAAAATGCACATTTGTGTTTTTACATCAGAAATGATTCCTTATGGGTACCTTCATGTGTGTGTAAAATATTACTGTTCTCTGATGTTTTTAGTCATAGATTTTAGATGAAAAATGTTATTTTTCTGTAAACCACAATGCAAAATGTATGCTTTATTCTCAGGTCCTGTCTGTCCATCATTTAGCTGGAATGGAATGTTCGTATCCTGTATATTTGACTGCGATACATTGCATTCGGAAATTATTCAGGCCCCTTGACTTTTTCCGCATTTTGTTATGTTACAGCCTTATTCTAAAATTGATTAAATGTTTTTATTTCCTCATCAATCTACACACAATAATCCACAATGACAAAGCAAAAACAGGCTTTACGTTTTTTTAGCACATTTATTGAATATAAAAACTGAAATCTCACGTTTCCTTAAGTATTCAGACGTTTTACTCAGTACTTTGTTGAAGCACCTTTGGCAGCGATTACAGCCTCAAGTCTTTTTGGGGATGATGCTTGACAAACCAATATTTGGGGAATTTCTCCCATTCTTCTCTGCAGATCCTCTCAAGCTCTGTCAGGTTAGATAGGGAGCATCGCTGCACAGCTATTTTCAGGTCTCTCCAGAGAGGTTTGATCTGGTTCAAGTCCGGTCTCCGACTGGGCCACTCAAGGACTTTTCCCAAAGCCACTCCTGCATTTTATTGGCTGTGTGCTTAGGGTTGTTGTTCTGTTGGAAGGTGAACCTTAGTTTCAGTCTGAGGTCCTGAGCTCTCTGGAGCAGGTTTTCATCAAGGATCTCTCTGTACTTTGCTCCGTTCATCTTTCCCTCGATTCTGACTTGTCTCTGTGTCCCTGTCGGTCAAAAACATCCCCACGGCATGATGCTACCACCACCGTGCTTCACCAGGTTTCCTCCAGACGTGAAGCTTGGCATTCCTCACTAGCTTTAAGCACCAACTGTCAGAGCAGCTCACAGACTACTGCACATGTACATAGCCCACCTATATTTTAGCCCAAACAACTACCTCTTTCCCTACTGTATTTAATTTATTTATTTATTTTGCTCCTTTGCACCCCATTATTTTTATTTCTACTTTGCACATTCTTCCATTGCCAATCTACCATTCCAGTGTTTTACTTGCTATATTGTATTTACTTTGCCACCATGGCCTTTTTTTGCCTTTACCTCCCTTATCTCACCTCATTTGCTCACATCGTATATAGACTTGTTTATACTGTATTATTGACTGTATGTTTGTTTTGCTCCATGTGTAACTCTGTGTCGTTGTATGTGTCGAACTGCTCTGCTTTATCTTGGCCAGGTCGCAATTGTAAATGAGAACTTGTTCTCAACTTGCCTACCTGGTTAAATAAAGGTGAAATAAAATAAATAAATAAATAAATTCAGGTCAAAGAGATCAGTCTTGGTTTTATCCGACCAGAGAATCTTGTTTCTCATGGTGTGAGTGCTTTAGGTGCTTTTTGTCAAACTCCAAGCAGGCTTTCATGTGCCTTTTTACTGAGGAGAGGCTTCTGTCTGGCCACTCTACCATAAAGGCCTGATTGGTGGAGTAGTGCAGGGATGGTTGTCCTTCTGGAAGGTTCTCCAATCTCCACAGAGGAAGTCTGGAGCACTGCACCAATCAGGCCTTTATGTTAGAGTTGCCAGACGGAAGCCACTCCCCAGTAAAAGGCACATACAGTGGGGAGAACAAGTATTTGATACACTGTCGATTTTGCAGGTTTTCCTACTTACAAAGCATGTAGAGGCCTGTAATTTTTATCATGGGTACACTTCAACTGTGAGAGACGGAATCTAAAAAAATCCAGAAAATCACATTGTATGATTTTTAAGTAATTAATTTGCATTTTATTGCATAACATAATTATTTAATCACCTACCAACCAGTAAGAATTCCGGCTCTCACAGACCTGTTAGTTTTTCTTTAAGAAGCCCTCCTGTTCTCCACTCATTACCTGTATTAACTGCACCTGTTTGAACAAAAGACACCTGTCCACACACTCAATCAAACAGACTCCAACCTCTCCACAATGGCCAAGACCAAAGAGCTGTGTAAGGACATCAGGGATAAAATTGTAGACCTGCAAAAGGCTGGGATGGGCTACAGGACAATAGGCAAGCAGCTTGGTGAGAAGGCAACAACTGTTGCCGCAATTATTAGAAAATGGAAGAAGTTCAAGATGACTGTCAATCACCCTCGGTCTGGGGCTCCATGCAAGATCTCACCTCGTGGGGCATCAATGATCATGAGGAAGATGAGGGATCAACCCAGAACTAAATCTAATCAAATCAAATTTTATTTGTCACATACACATGGTTAGCAGATGTTAATGCGAGTGTAGCGAAATGCTTGTGCTTCCAGTTCCGACAATGCAGTAATAACCAACAAGTAATCTAACTAACAATTCCAAAACTAATATCTTATACACAGTGTAAGGGGATAAAGAATATGTACATAAAGATATGAATGAGTGATGGTGCAGAGCAGCATAGGCAAGATACAGTAGATGGTATCGAGTACAGTATATACAAATGAGATGAGTATGTAAACAAAGTGGCATAGTTAAAGTGGCTAGTGATACATGTATTACATAAGGATGCAGTAGATGATAGAGTACAGTATATACGTATACATATGAGATGAATAATGTAGGGTATGTAAACATTATATTAGGTAGCATTGTTTAAAGTGGCTAGTGATATATTTTACATCCTTTCCTATCAATTCCCATTATTGAAGTGGCTGGAGTTGAGTCAGTGTGTTGGCAGCAGCCACTCAATGTCAGTGGTTGCTGTTTAACAGTCTGATGGCCTTGAGATAGAAGCTGTTTTTCAGTCTCTCGGTCCCAGCTTTGATGCATCTGTACTGACCTCGTCTTCTGGATGATAGCGGGGTGAACAGGCAGTGGCTCGGGTGGGTGTTGTCCTTAATGATCTTTATGGCTTTCCTGTGACATCGGGTGGTGTAGGTGTTCTGGAGGGCAGGTAGTTTGCCCCCGGTGATACGTTGTGCAGACCTCACTACCCTCTGGAGAGCCTTACGGTTGTGAGCGGAGCAGTTGCCGTACCAGGCGGTGATACAGCCCGCCAGGATGCTCTCGATTGTGCATCTGTAGAGGTTTGTGAGTGTTTTTGGTGACAAGCCGAATTTCTTCAGCCTCCTGAGGTTGAAGAGGCGCTGCTGCGCCTTCTTCACGATGCTGTCTGTGTGAGTGGACCAATTTAGTTTGTCTGTGATGTGTATGCCGAGGAACTTAAAACTTACTACCCTCTCCACTACTGTTCCATCGATGTGGATAGGGGGGTGTTCCCTCTGCTGTTTCCTGAAGTCCACAATCATCTCCTTAGTTTTGTTGACGTTGAGTGTGAGGTTATTGTCCTGACACCACACTCCGAGGGCCCTCACCTCCTCCCTGTAGGCCGTCTCGTCGTTGTTGGTAATCAAGCCTACCACTGTTGTGTCGTCCGCAAACTTGATGATTGAGTTGGAGGCGTGCATTGCCGCGCAGTCGTGGGTGAACAGGGAGTACAGGAGATGGCTCAGAACGCACCCTTGTGGGGCCCCAGTGTTGAGGATCAGCGGGGTGGAGATGTTGTTGCCTACCCTCACTACACGTCAGGACCTGGTCAATGACCTGAAGAGAGCAGGGACCACAGTCTCAAAGAAAACCAGTAGTAACACACTACGCCGTCATGGATTAAAATCCTGCAGCGCACACAAGGTCCCCCTGCTCAAGCCAACGCGTGTCCAGGCCCGTCTGAAGTTTGCCAATGACCGTCTGGATGATCCAGAGGAATGGGAAAAGGTCATGTGGTCTGATGAAACAAAAATAGAGCTTTTTGGTCTAAACTCCACTCGCTGTGTTTGGAGGAAGAAGTACAACCCCAAGAATACCATCCCAACCGTGAAGCATGGAGGTGGAAACATCATTCTTTGGGGATGCTTTTCTGCAAAGGGGACAGGACGACTGCACCGTATTGAGGGGAGGATGGATTGACATGTATCGCGAGATCTTGGCCAACAACCTCCTTCCCTCAGTAAGAGCATTGATGATGTGTCGTGGCTGGGTCTTCCAGCATGACAACGAACCGAAACACACAGCCAGGGCAACTAAGGAGTGGCTCTGTAAAAAGCATCTCAAGGTCCTACTTGTTCTCCACACTGTATAAGCCCACTTGAAGTTTGCCAAAAGGCACCTAAAGTACTCTCAGAACATGAGAAAGAAGATTCTCCGATCTGATGAAACAAAGATTGAACACTTTGGCCTGAATGCCAAGCTTCACGTCTGGAGGAAACTTGGCACCATCCCTATGGTGAAGCATGGTGGTGGCAGCATCATGCTGTGGGGATGTTTTTCTGAGGCAGGGACTGGGAGACTAGTCAGGATCAAGGGAAAGATGAACATTGCGGCAGAGAAGCCTAGTGGTTAGAGTGGTGGACTTGTAACCAAAAGGTTGCAAGTTCAAATCCCCGAGCTGACAAGGTACAAATCTGTTGTTCTGCTCCTGAACAGGCAACCCACTGTTCCTAGGCCGTCATTGAAAGTAAGAGTTTGTTCTTAACTGACTTGCCTAGTTAAATAAAGGTAAAATTTAAAAAACAGATGAAACCTGGTACAGAGAGCTCAGGACCTCAGAAGGTTCACCTTCTAATGCGGGGGTGGAATTGGGATAAGTCTCTGGATGTCCTTGAGTGGCCCAGCCAGAGCCTGGACTTGAACCTGATCAAGCATCTCTGGAGAGACCTGATAATAGCTGTGCAGTGACACTCCCCATCCAACCTCACAGAGCTTGAGAGAGGAATGGGAGACACTCCCCAAATATCAAATTTATCAGCTGACATATCAAACCAAGCCTAAAACAGGGCCAAACAGGCAGCAATTAACCCTACCCACTTTGCCAAAGCACAGCCCCCACACCACTATAGGGATATCTTCTTGAAATCAGCCCTTGCCTTAACAGGAAGCCCATGTAGGGAGGTTAGTACAGGAGTAATATGATCAAATGTTTTGGTTCTAGTCAGGATTCTAGCAGCCGTATTTAGCACTAACTGAAGTTTATTTAGTGCTTTATCCTGGTAGCCAGAAAGTAGCATTGCAGTAGTATAACCTAGAAGTAACAAAAGCATGGATTCATTTTTCTGCATCATTTTTGGACAGAAAGTTTCTGATTTTTGCAATGTTATGTAGATGGAAAAAAAAGCTGTCCTTGACATTTACATTTACATTTAAGTCATTTAGCAGACGCTCTTATTCAGAGCGACTTACAAATTGGTGAATTCACCTTCTGACATCCAGTGATGTCTTGATGTGTTTGTCAAAAGAGAAATCAGGGTCCAGAGTAACGCCGAGGCCCTTCACAGTTTTATTTGAGACGACTGTCAACCATCAAGATTAATTGTCAGATTCAACAAAAGATCTCTTTGTTTCTTGGGACCAAGAACAAGCATCTCTGTTTTGTCCGAGTTTAAAAGTAGAACGTTTTCAGCCATCCACTTTCTTATGTCTGAAACACAGGCTTCTAGCAAGGGCAATTTTGGTTTCATTGAAATGTAAAGCTGTGTGTCATCCACATAGCAAAGTTAACATTATGTTTTCGAATGACATCCCCAAAAGGTAAAATATATAGTGAAAACAATAGTGGTCCTAAAACAGAACCTTGAGGAACACCGAAATTTACAGTTGATTTGTCAGAGGACAAAACATTCACAGAGACAAACTGATATCTTTCCGACAGATAAGATCTAAACCAGGCCAGAACTTGTCTGTGTAGACCAATTTGGGTTTCCAATCTCTCCAAAAGAATGTGGTGATTGATGGTATCAAAAGCAGCACCGAGGTCTAGGAGCACGAGGACAGATGCAGAGCCTCGGTCTGACACCATTAAAAGGTAATTTACCACCTTCACAAGTGCAGTCTCAGTGCTATGATGTATTCTGAAACCAGACTGAAGCATTTCGTATACATTGTTTGTCTTCAGGAAGGCAGTGAGTTGCTGCACACATCTTTTTCTAAAAGTTTTGAGAGGAATGGAAGATTCGATATAGGCTGATTTTTTTCTGGGTCCAAGTTTGGCTTTTTCAAGAGAGGCTTTATTACTGCCACTTTTAGTGTTTTTGGTACACTTCCGGTGGATAGAGAGCCATTTATTATGTTCAACATAGGAGGGCCAAGCACAGGAAGCAGCTCTTTCAGTAGTTTAGTTGGAATAGGGTCCAGTATGCAGCTTGAAGGTTTAGAGGCCATGATTATTTTCAGCATTGTGTCGAGATATAGTACTAAAACACTTGAGTGTCTCCCTTGATCCTAGGTCCTGGCAGAGTTGTGCAGACTCAGGAGGAATACGGAGTTTGGAGGAATACGCAGATTTAAAGAGGAGTCCTTAATTTGCTTTCTAATGATCATGATCTTTTCCTCAAAGAAGTTCATGAATGTATTACTGCTGAAGTGAAAGCCATCCTCTCTTGGGGAATGCTGCTTTTTAGTTAGCTTTGCGACAGTATAAAAAATACATTTCGGATTGTTCTTATTTTCCTCAATTAAGTTGGAAAAATAGGATGATCGAGCAGCAGTGAGGGCTCTTCGATACTGCACGGGACTGTCTTTCCAAGCTAGTCGGAAGACTTCCAGTTTGGTGTGGCGCCATTTCCGTTCCAATTTTCTGGAAGCTTGCTTCAGAGCTCGTGTATTTTCTGTATACCAGGGAGCTAGTTTCTTATGACCAATGTTTTTAGTTTTTAGGGGTGCAACTGATTCTAGGGTATTTCGCTTCATTAAATTGTGTTCCTCAGTTAGGTGGTTAACTGACTTTTGTCCTCTGACGTCCTTGGGTAGGCAGAGGGAGTCTGGAAGGGCATCAATTAATCTTTGGGTTGTCTGAGAATTTATAGCACGACTTTTGATGGTCCTTGGTTGGTGTCTGAGCAGATTATTTGTTGTGATTGCAAACGTAATAAAATGGTGGTAGTCCAAGATTATGAGGAAAAACATTAACATTTATTCCATGGGACAGAACTAGGTCCAGACAGTAGCGTGCCGTGGTTTTGGGGCCTGGGCCTTCAGTGAAGTCCTACACAGTCCCACCCGAATTAATCCACCTCTTATTACCATCATTATGATGCCATGGCTCTAGACACTATACATTTAGACAGAAATGCAGTATAACCAGGCGTTGCGTCACCTTGAAATTGACATTTGTATTCAGAGAATTGCAGGGGAAGAGTACAATACCTTTTCATTGTGCAGCTTCGTTGCCCTGCGCGCTTGTTCGTTGAGCTGTAGATGTAATATCTCCAATCCAAAGTTAAATCTAGAATTAGCTTCCTATTTCGCAACAAAGCATCCTTCACTCATGCTGCCAAACATACCCTTGTAAAACTGACCATACTACCAATCCTCGACTTTGGCGATGTCATTTACAAAATAGCCTCCAATACCCTACTCAACAAATTGGATGCAGTCTATCACAGTGCAATCCGTTTTGTCACCAAAGCCCCATATACTACCCACCATTGCGACCTGTATGCTCTCGTTGGCTGGCCCTCGCTTCATACTCGTCGCCAAACCCACTGGCTCCATGTCATCTACAAGACCCTGCTAGGTAAAGTCCCCCCTCATCTCAGCTCGCTGGTCACCATAGCATCTCCCACCTGTAGCACACGCTCCAGCAGGTATATCTCTCTAGTCACCCCCAAAACCAATTCTTTCTTTGGCCACCTCTCCTTCCAGTTTTCTGCTGCCAATGACTGGAACGAACTACAAAAAGCACTGAAACTGGAAACACTTACTGTATCTCCCTCACTAGCTTTAAGCACCAACTGTCAGAGCAGCTCACAGATTACTGCACCTGTACATAGCCCACCTATATTTTAGCCCAAACAACTACCTCTTTCCCTACTGTATTTAATTTATTTATTTATTTTGCTCCTTTGCACCCCATTATTTTTTATTTCTACTTTGCACATTCTTCCATTGCAAATCTACCATTCCAGTGTTTTACTTGATATATTGTATTTACTTTGCCACCATGGCCTTTTTTTACCTTTACCTCCCTTATCTCACCTCATTTGCTCACATCGTATATAGACTTGTTTATACTGTATTATTGACTGTATGTTTGTTTTACTCCATGTGTAACTCTGTGTCGTTGTATGTGTCGAACTGCTTTGCTTTATCCTGGCCAGGTCGCAATTGTAACTGAGAACTTGTTCTCAACTTGCCTACCTGGTTAAATAAAGGTGAAATAAATAAATAAAATAAATAAAAGATCCACTCGAGTGTCCCCAAAAGTTTTCAAATGCACCATTGCTTGTAAGTGCCCAGCCGTACTTTGGTGTCTCGTTGCTGCCTTGGTTAGACAACTCAGGTTTGCAAAGCCAGTGAGGCTCCAAACACCAAATCAATCATTTGCAAATAATAGGCATTCCCAGCAGTACAGTTTGCAGTGCTTCTCGGAGCCTGTGAGTCATTGATAGCGCCCATAGTTGAAAGTGGAGAACGAACCCCTTTCCCGCCTGTGACAGGCTTTGTAGCGTCGGCGTCTACCTCTCCTGACAATGTCTAACTTTTCTTGAAAAGTTTGTCTTGAGAATGGCGTTATAATTATATCCTCGACCAAATCGATATCTTCTCCTTCCGCCATTGTGGGTTGAAAAAACAGCTTAGTAGTACGCAAATTAATTAGGTTAATTTCAGTTTCCAAGTTCTGAGACCTGCCCATATAGGACCTGCCTCTCAATATTGGTAATCCAATCAAAAGACGTGCACGCACTACGCCTGCTAGCTGGCTCCTGTGTAACACTGGAGCCAGCCAGCAGGAGTACAATAGCCAACTCTAAAGCTGATTGGTTGACACTAAATTTGAATTTCCATTCACTTTAAATTACAAGCGCCCGCACTGTTGATTCTGAAGGCCTGAGGGCAGATTTTAGACCCCTGGCAACACATGATGGCTGAATATGATTGGATAAAAGATCTAACATAAAGACCAGCCCTCCAAATCTCAACCTGGGGCTGGAAGCAGTGCAACCAAGAGGAACGCTATGAAATGAGGAGTGTAACTCTTATTCGGGGGAATAATTTAATACATATTTGTGGGAAAATATATTTTAAAAAAATTATATTCTGATGATGTTTAGGCCAGCAGTGAAGGTCCTGCTGGCCCTTACGGCCCACCACTGGGTCCAGAGTATGACTGTGGCAGTGAGTAGGTCCAGAGACATGTTGGACAAAACCCAACCCAGAGTCGATGATGGCTCCGAAAGCCTTTTGGAGTGGGTCTGTGGACTTTTCTATGTGAATATTAAAGTCAATAAAAATTAGAATATTATCTACTATGACTACAAGGTCCGATAGGAATTCAGGGAACTCAGTGAGGAACGCTGTATATGGCCCAGGAGGCCTGTAAACAGTAGCTATAAAATTTGAGTTTGCTGCCTAGATTCCATGACTAGAAGCTCAAAAGATGAAAACGTCGGGTTTTTTCTGTAAATTGAAATTTGCTGTCGTAAATGTTAGCAACACCTCCGCCTTTGCGGGTGCATGGGGGATATGGTCACTAGTGTAACCAGGAGGTGAGGCCTCATTTAACACAGTGAATTCATCAAGCTTAAGCAATGTTTCAGTCAGGCCAATCACATCAAGATTATGATCAGTGATTAGTTCATTGACTATAACTGCCTTTGAAGTAAGGGATCTAACATTAAGTAGCCCTATTTTGAGATGTGAGGTATCACGATCTCTTTCAATAATGGCAGGAATGGAGGAGGTCTTTATTCTAGTGAGATTGCTAAGGCGAACACCGCCATGTGCTCAACCTAGGTCGAGGCACAGACACGGTCTCAATGGGGATAGCTGAGCTGACTACACTGTGCTAGTGGCAGACTCCACTAAGCAGGCTAACAGCCTGATTAAACAAACACATGGTTGTCATTGATCAACCCTGTGCCATGATTAGATAGTGAAAATACACACCAATCTCTTTCAGAATTTCTGAAACAATAAAAGCTACTTTACCAACATTTCTGAAAATGTACTGTGTACATATAGCAATTTGGTTTGAAACTCTTCATATGCTGTATTTGTCAAACCCTGATCTGTTTCACCTGTCTTGTGCTTGTCTCCACCCCAAACCCCCATGTGTCCTATTCTTCCCCATTATCCCCTGTGTATTTATACCTGCGTTTTCTGTTTGTCTGTTGCCAGTTTGTCTTGTTTTGTCAGCTCTTACCAGCGTGTTTCCCATTTCTCCTGTTCACGAGTTCTTGTTTTCTAGTCTTCCCCCTTCCGACCTTTCTGCCTGCCCTGAACCTGCCTGTCGGTCTGTCCCTTTTTGACTCTGCCTTGGACTACGAACCTCTGCCTGCCCTCGACCTGTCCTTTTGCCTGCCCCTTGGTTGAAATGAATTCTGCTTTTTATGTTTGTTAATCTGAGGGACCAGTTCCTTGTCTCTTTCCTCAGCCTGAGTTTAATGCCTCTTAACCTTTTAAAGTAGGCATAAAGAGATGTCTTCCTTTTTCCGTCTTAACATCAATTATTATTGTGACCTTTGTTTACTTTCCTCTGATAATTCCAAGAAAGGGGACCAATGAAAAGTCTAGACACAACTGTGATATCTAAAACGGTAGTGGTGGCAAGGGTACAGCATTGTCCACTACAAACACCTGCATGTGGAGTGGAACCTCAATATCCAGCGTTCTTGCATTCCAGTAGACTAGTGAATAGGGCTGTTGCGGTGACCATGTTACCGCCACACCGGCGGTCACAAGTCATGAAGGCAGTCAAATTCCACGTGACCGTTTAGTCACGTTATTTAGGCTTCTCTAAACTCTGATGCTGCTAATGGTCATTAGTAGCCTACCAAACTTGTTAACTGCCTGGTATTCAGCACTTTATTGTCCCTCTAATCACTCTGACAAATGCAAAATCTAATCAAACACTTCATGATTGCCCATCTTATTTAACAAGTCAGTTAAAACTTCTTGATGCTACCCATCCCTTTAGCGGGATAATTGTCATCAACAACCGCTGAATTGCATAGTGCCACATTCGAATAATATTACTAAAAATATTTATATTCATGAAATCACAAGTGCAATATAGCAAAACACAGCTTAGCATTTTGTTAATCCACCTGTCGTGCCAGATTTTGAAAATATGCTTTACAGTGAAAGCAATCCAAACGTTTATGTAAGTTTATTGATCGTTCGACAAAACATTATGAACACCTAGCATCAAAGTAGCTTGGTCATGAAAATCAGAAAAGCAATCAAATTAATTGTTTACCTGTGATGATCTTCGGATGTTTCACTCACGAGACTCCCAGTTACACAATAAATGTTCCTTTTGTTCCATAAAGATTATTTTTATATCCAAAATACCTCCGTTTGTTTGGCGCGTTATGTTCAGAAATCCACAGGGAAGAGCGGTCACGACAACGCAGACAAAATTTTGAAATAGTATCCGTAATGTCCACAGAAACATGTCAAACTTTTTTATATTCAATCCTCAGGTTGTTTTTCAAATATATAATCGATAATATATCAACCGCAACAGTCTTTTTCAGTAGGAGAGAGAAAGGCAATGGCTGCCCAAGCTCTGTTGCGCATAGAAAACGCTTCTGGCACCCAGCCATACAATGACGCGATGTTATCTTTCTCGCTCATTTTTCAAAATAAAAGCTTGAAACTGTCTAAAGACTGTTGACACCTTGAGGAAGCAATGGGAAAATGAATCTGGTTTATATCCCTTTAAATGGAGCAAAGGCAGGCTATGGAACATGGAGTTTTCAAAATAGAAGCCACTTCCTGGTTTGATTTTCCTCAGGGTTTCGCCTGCAATATCAGTTCTGTTATACTCACAGACAATATTTTGACAGTTTTGGAAACTTTAGAGTGTTTTCTATCCTAATCTGTCAATTATATGCATATTCTAGCATATGGGCCTCAGAAATAGGCCATTTACATTGGGAACGTTATTTTTCCAAACATAAAACTTGTGCTACCTAGCTGAAAGAAGTTAACTACATAAGGACCGCATGAGTTTTGGGGAAGATAATTTTCACCATAAAAATGCACCTTTATAATAAAAGCATTACATGCGTAATCGCATTTGCGGTCAGTTTTAATAATGGTGTTTTCCCGCTAATGGAATATCCATGCTTATAGCCTAATGCCATGTGCGCATTGCTGAGTTTACAATATGAATAAATAGCCAATTTGTTAATCAACATTTAATGCTAAACTTTCTAATCTGTTGCGTTAGCCATTTAGCTTGAAAAATGTTTTTTGATGCTATTGGTTGTATTAATTTGGGATCTATCGCATCCCACAAATGTCACAGACTTTATTTGGAATATTTATTTCTTGCACAGAACATAATAGGTCAACTTTTGCACTATGGGGGATAGTAGATTGACATAGTGCTTTTGTGCTTTTGCTGTTCGTTTGGCCTACTAATTTTGTTGGCTGACAAAACGTACATGTGGACAGTTCTTCCAATATTTTCAATATTCACCTCAGAATTGGATAAGGATGTGCGCAGTTGCGTCCCCGATGTGTCTGTCTTCACTTGTAGCCTGTGAGAAAGACCCAATCATGTTATAGAGAGCCATGTGAGTGAGAGGTGCTTCGGAGCGCGCAGCACTCAGATAGAACGGCACAACGCAGCACTTGAGTCCTTGTCAAGTGCTTGTCATATTGTGAATGAGAGACTGATAAA
Organism: Oncorhynchus masou masou; assembly: GCF_036934945.1. Taxonomy (NCBI): domain Eukaryota; kingdom Metazoa; phylum Chordata; class Actinopteri; order Salmoniformes; family Salmonidae; genus Oncorhynchus; species Oncorhynchus masou. The sequence continues at coordinate 43,786,935 of NC_088241.1, read as the reverse complement.
GTGTGTACAGCCTGCGCAAAAAAAAACGAAGCAGAGCTCATGCCTTTCAAGCGACTTTTTTCAAATCATCATTAGTCACATCATGCATCCTTACAAAGATTACAAATCAAAGCATATAGCCCAACGTTTGTAGAACTAAAGTTACATTAATAACTCTAAATGAAGTATATAGGAATACCTCATTCTGTGTTAATCACTTATATCCTTTCTATTTTATTCAGCTTTGTTCAATTGTATTCTTCATACTTTGAAATAATATAAAATAATGCCATGGAATTCTAAGCAAATCTTTGTAGCCCATATCCATTTATCATAGCCAGATCAGGACCTAACATAAGGACAACTAAGAGTATGCTATTCTGTTCTTCTGAAATAGACTATATTTTCATATCATGGTTCTTTAAAACTGTTTAAAATAAATAATGGATTTATTGTGAAGGTGTAGGCTATATTACATGGATTTATTAGACTTTTTAAAATGTAGATGTTCCAAAGGTCTGCATCAGTGGTTTGTAAGTGTGGAAGCCAGGAGATGATAAATGTGTTTTAATTAGCATCAATTACCATGAGACCGACAGTTATTTGCTTGACAATACATTTTGTGACCGCCACAGCCCTACAAGTGAATATGTCACAAGTCTATCAAGCATCACAATGCGAGACAACCTACGTGTGTTACTCCATCTGTACAGAGTTAAATGTCAATGTCCTGTCTTCCACAGGGAGTGTGTTCAGTGCAGGGCCTTTGGGACGGGGGAGAAGAAGGACACGTGTGAGAGAGACTGTAGCTACTTCAACCTGATCAAGGTGAAGGACAGGGACAAGATGCCTCAGCCAGGACAGGCCTTCCCCCTGATGCACTGTAAGGAGAGGGATGCCAACGACTGCTGGTTCTACTACACCTACGCTGTCAACAAAAAGTCAGAGAAGGAGGTCCATGTGGTGGAAACACTAGGTGAGAGCATATTACATACAGCCTGCTATGTTATTGTGACTGAGCATATTACATACAGCCTGCTATGTCATTGTGACTGAGCATATTACATACAGCCTGCTATGTCATTGTGACTGAGCATATTACATACAGCCTGCTATGTCATTGTGACTGAGCATATTACATACAGCCTACTATGTCATTGTGACTGAGGATATTACATACAGCCTACTATGTCATTGTGACTGAGGATATTACATACAGCCTACTATGTCATTGTGACTGAGCATATTACATACAGCCTACTATGTCATTGTGACTGACGATATTGCATACAGCTTACTATGTCATTGTGACTGAGGATATTACATACAGCCTACTATGTCATTGTGACTGAGGATATTACATACAGCCTACTATGTCATTGTGACTGAAGATATTACATACAGCCTACTATGTCATTGTGACTGAGGATATTACATACAGCCTACTATGTCATTGTGACTGAGGATATTACATACAGCCTACTATGTCATTGTGACTGAGGATATTACATACAGCCTACTATGTCATTGTGACTGAGGATATTACATACAGCCTACTATGTCATTGTGACTGAGGATATTACATACAGCCTACTATGTCATTGTGACTGAGCATATTACATACAGCCTACTATGTCATTGTGACTGAGGATATTACATACAGCCTACTATGTCATTGTGACTGAGGATATTACCTACAGCCTACTATGTCATTGTGACTGAGGATATTACATACAGCCTACTATGTCATTGTGACTGAGGATATTACAGTGAAAAAGGAGGTTATTTGTTTGTCTATTAAGTCGTTTTGTGATTAGAGCTAGGAGTTTTTGACCTGACTAGGAAAAATTCTAGGCTCTACTTGTAGTTTTTCCTAGTCAGCTTACAGGGTCAGGTAAAGTTCCTGGGCCTATATATATATAATGCAAATCAGGAAGGACTTTATTGTAAATAAGCATTTGTTCTAACAGTAACTGACTTGCATGGTCAAATAAATAAATACAAGTTGGGATAACTGAATGTTCCTGCCTGTGTTCCAGACTGCCCTGCGGGCCCTGACATCTTCCCCGTTGTGGGCTGGCTTGGTGGCGGGCATCGTGCTGATCGGCCTGGCTTTGCTTCTCATCTGGAAGCTGCTCATGATCATCCACGACAGGAGAGAGTTCGCCAAGTTTGAGAAGGAGAAGATGAATGCTAAATGGGACATGGTAAGGGAGTGGAGATGGTAGATACAGAACCAGGAAGCCATGTTGGAGAACTATTCGTTATGACCCATAATGGGGATGATGATGATGTACTTTTGCAGGTCCTAGTTTGTATTCTCCCTGAATGTAATTTCAGTAGGTTGATTGAGATGTGGAAAACTGGTGTTATAGATATGGTCAATGTGTAAATCTCTTATACAAAGAACAGACTCCTGAAGGAACACAGAATTGGAAATGTTTTACTCTCTCTCAACCTTTGATGACTATGACAGACCTGTTGCTTTTGACGATGACTTCGTAAGATGCCACACACATTTTTCCACAGTCCTACCCAACAGTTTGTTTAAAATGTTCATAAAACCCTGTAGTTTTAAGTCATCTCTGTGCAAAATACAGCTATGAAAAAAGGAAGCCTTTTTGGAATGTGAAGGTCTGGACACATCTGTCTTTTCATGGGAGTGGCTACAGCAGCTTAGTTTGTTCTGTGTTATGCTTCAACCTAGTGGCGTGTTATCCACACAGCAGGAGAGGTTTCAATTCCAGATAGCTGGCAGGGTTTGAAATCCTTAATGATTCAGCTCATCCTGATTACTCCCAGTCAGACCAGCCACATGTGATAGCCTCTCTGGTCTGGTGACATGGGCAGGGCACTGAGGCTTCTGGGCCCTCTCATTATGGTACATGGAGAAGACACCAAACCTAAATGACTGTATGAGAGAGCAGACTGACCTGACTTGTTACATATTAAAGTGGAATATAACCAGCACTGTAAGATGATTTTCAAAGGGAGATGATCAACCTCCGAGTCCTGGATCCTGATGTAGAAACAACCCTTTTTCAGGGGATTCATTTTTTCACTTCTTTGTCATATCATTGTTTCATTCCTTCTCATTTGTCTTCACCCATGCTTTTCATTTCATTCTCTGTTTCCTGTTCTTGATTGTCTGTCCCACTCTCTCAACCCATAGCAAGAGAATCCCATTTACAAGAGCCCCATTAAAAAGTTCCAGAATCCAAACTATGGACATAAAGCTGTGGTTCTATACGTTTGTGTTTACTTTCCCTCTCCTCTGTTTTCCTGCATGGGTTTCCTGTTTGTTTATATGTATGTTTGTCAACTTACTGTAAGCTGTCACTTCTTCATCCATCTCATTATTTATGTCTTTCATTTGGTCTCTTTGAGCCAAATAAGACAGTTGATGAAACTGTGCAGAAAGATCCATATGAGGGGATATTAAAACCCACAATATCTATTGTTTTGTTGGTCAACACAAGCTGTCCCGTCTGTTAGTAGTTTAAATGGAGGTAAGTATGAACAAGTAGTCACGTGTAGGTCCAGTACACACTTCAGTTTAAGTCTAGTATTTACATCATATTTAATGCTACAGTATGATGGAAATGGCATGTTGTGACTGAGACGTTTGTTGATATTTCTTCTAAGAGTGTTCCCTGGATGACAACACAAATGCTCACAATGACAGCAACGTATTCAGGTGATTCCATGATCAGTTGGAAAGATCTGTCCAAAGAATGCTTCATAATCAGTTGATATTCTCAATTGATGGCTCTGATTTTGCTGTGGTGTTTTTTTCCTAATAAATTGTCTCAAGCTGTTGTCATACGACTGACATGTTATGTGACAGATATATTATGACTGACTGTACATTACAATTCTAACGTTTTCTCCTTGTTTCGCTTGTGCCTTCCAGGGCACTAGCAGTGGTGACCCGTGTCGTGGAAATTTCCTGTAATTACCAAATCATGAGAGCAAACCACACACAAGTCAGAGTTAGTTATCACAAAGTCCATCTTTAATTATAGGAACTCCATCACAACCCTGTGACTCTCAGATCAATTCAATGTCTATCAATGAATTCTCTGAGAATCCCTTACACATTGTAACTGAGATCCTTTATAGCAAAGACACACATAGCCAGACAGTATTGGCCTAATTTATCATTCAGCTTTGTCTCCTAAACTATGTTCTTTTCTCAAACTCAGAACCTAAACAAATCCTCCATATCAACAGGCATATATAAAATCCATCCTATCTTGACAAGATCACAGAGACACATTGACTGGCACACAGACATTGTGGAGCCAAGAAATCCACGCTTGACCTCTCCCCTCTCTGCAGCCCAAATAACTTAGTCTTGACAGAGAACAGATACTGCAACCCCGCCACAGTATTATACAAAAATAAACATTCTGATGAGAAGTAACTTACAAACATATGATGAATATAAAACATCTTACCTATGTTACCAACTAATTCTGATTATTCATAATCATTTGATATTCTCAATGGATGGCTCTGATTTTGCTGTGGTGTTTTTTCCTAATAAATTGTCTCATGTTGCAGCTGTTGTCATACGACTGACATGTTATGTGACAGATATATTATGACTGACTGTACATTACAATTCTAACGTTTTCTCCTTGTTTCTCTTGTGCCTTCCAGGGCGAAATCCATATCTACAAGCAGTGGTGACCCGTCATTCAGGACAGGCAAAGCTCCACCTGTTTGCCTGTTTTGCATGTTATTTTAGCATTAATATATGTCACATATCAGTTTGCAAACAATGTACAAAAAATTGTCATTGAGTTACTAAAGCTGCATACAAACATGGTCTCTTTTTTGGTTTCTTGAGTAAGGCAGCTCCAAAATGTTGGTGCTTTCTGTGGTGGTACGGCAGGCAGTGGAAAATACAGGGGTTGGTAATGTTCTCCAGTTGTGCAGTTGTGCAGTGATTGGCTCCATGACTCATGGTGAGTGACAGAACCAAATCTACTGTTAGAGCTCAAAAATTCAAGCCCCTTGGGTGCTGTCATAGAGCTACATTAGAAGTGCCCATCCAAGAAGGCTCAAGGTCATTGGTCACAGAAAGAATTACTTCAAATCACGTTACATCCACAGTAGCTTTGATTGGACTGATCATGTCAACATCACACTTTCTAAATCTTAGCTAGCAAGCTAGCAGTCATCATCATGAATCAAGTTGATAGTCTACTGGCAAAACCTTTTCAATCATTGTCATATGAAGAGAAATTAGAGAACGTATCGGTGCTCATTGGCTATTGGACAAACATTACACAAGTTGGAAATTGCACATTCAACAATGAGGGGTTTGGAGGGAATCAGTGGCTAACTGCAAGCATTGCAAAGCAATGACTAGCCTGCTATTCAGTGGAGTGGGTGTGTGGTCCAAGTCTGGGTTTAAGGGTCTCTTTTCCAAGCTTGAAGGATAAACATTCAACATTGGCATAATTGTCAATCATAGAAAACCATTGGTTGATTCTAAACTTAAACTTACTCAGATAACATAATGCGTGAAGAAGTGCAAATAACTTTTACATTGTTTTAAAAGTGATCATTGCACTATTGTGTTTCATGTTGATCAATGTAAAAAAAAATGTGAAATTTGTTCTAAAGACATACTGATACAAGTTAGTTTTTTAAATCACTGGGCTGATGGCACAGTCAATTACATGACTCCCAACCTTTGGTTGATGCATGCAATGTCTGAGCAGGGGAACAGGACCAAAGTTAACCCGATACCTCGGTTGAACCGGGAACACAGACAAATAAGGTCATCCCAATTGAAAAGCTGCAGCAGCCAATCGGAACAGCGGACAAATTTAATTCAAAATCAAGCGGGAAGCCAAAGACACTGTAGACAATTCAAACTCTCAAATCCAATGTAGGTTGGCTAGGGTACAGCGCTAACTTTGGTCGTGTTCCTCTGCCCAGACATTGCTGATGCAGGTCAGATCTTACAACACCTGGATAGGTATTTTACATATCAGTTAACATTATGTTATAGCAATGTTGTGCCAGACTGCACAGTCGATGACGTGGCACACAACCATTGGTTGTGCAGCCTATATCTGTTGAAAGGTTCTTCAGCGTGTGTCCATCAGCGATCAACCTTTTTGCCTTGTCTTGCAGTCAGCAAAAAGGTGTAATAAAATAAATATTGAAACTATGTTTCCAAAACATGAGTCACGAATATTCGAGAAGGTTGCAATTGCAGTCTGCATTTCAGGGCATTCCTGCATCTGCAGGAACTTCTCTTTATACTTCTATTGGTCTTGGACTCCCGTACACAGTTGGGAGGTGGGGGCGCTCCAGTACAGTAGGTGGCGGTAATGCACCTTATTGTTGGATGCAAACTACCGATAAACCCCACAGAAGCAGGGGTGGAGGTTGACACGGTACCTAGCTAGCTAGGAAAAGGGTATACAAAGGAATCTCAATTGCATACTATTCGCATCTTCTCTCCTCTCTTCTCGCCTCCTTTTCAATATCCATTGGAGGAGAAGGTCAGAGGGGAGGGACCTCTGGCTTTCTCATCAAATCAAATTTATTTATGTAGCCCTACATACATCAGCTGATATCTCAATGTGCTGTACAGAAACCCAGCCTAAAACCTCAAACAGCAAGCAATGCAGGTGAAGAAGCACTGTGGTTAGGAAAAACTCCCTAGAAAGGCCAAAACCTAGGAAGAAACCTAGAGAGGAACCAGGCTATGAGGGGTGGCCAGTCCTCTTCTGGCTGTGCCGGGTGGAGATTATAACAGAACATGACCAAGATGTTCAAATGTTCATAAATGACAAGCATGGTCAAATAATAATAATCACAGTAGTTGTCGAGGGTGCAGCAAGTCAGCACCTCATGAGTAAATGTTAGTTGACTTTTCATAGCTGATCGTTAAGAGTGAGCGAGGAGTATGTCATTGAGAGACTCCCAGTGTCCTTCACCCCCACCTGTCAGGCACAGTTTACCTGAAGTTCTATTAACTACGGCGAGAGTTTGGCAGGCGTTATAGCTAAGGAAGCTGGCCTACAGACAGTGAGTCACTTGGCCGTATAAAGCAGGCATCGAGGCATGTAGTTACTGTTCGATTGAACGTTGGAATGTGCAAAACGAGTGACCTAAGTGACTTAGAGCGTGGTATGATCGTCGGTGCCAGGCACGCCGGATCCAGTATCTCAGAAACGGCCACCCTCCTGAGCTTTTCACGCATGGCAGTGACTAGGATTTACTGAGAATGGCGCGACAACCAAAAAACATCCAGTCAGCAGCAGTCCTGTTGGCGAAAACAGCTTGTTGATGAGAGGTCGCAGGAGAATGGCAATAATCGTGTAAACTAACAGGCGGGCCACAAACTGCATAGTACAACAATGTGCAGAACGTCATCTCGGGAACTCAGAGCTTGTCGATCTTTGTCACGTATAGGCTATTGCAGCAGACGACCACACTGGGTTCCACTTCAAAACAAAAAAAACAAGAAGAAGTGGCTCCAGCGGGCACACGATCACAAAAACTGGACAATTGAAGAGTGGAAAAATATTGCCTGGAACATAACAGCGAGTTCAATTTACTTGAGTGGCCTGCACAGTCCCCAGATCTCAACCCAATAGAAGATCTTTGGGATGAGTTGGAACGGGCTGTTCACAGCATGAATGTACCTCCGTCCAATCTGCAGTAACTGCATGATGCCGTCGCGTCGGCATGGACCATCCCTGTGGAACATTTCCAACACCTTGTAGAATATTGTAGAATTCAGGCTGTTCTGGAGGCAAATGGGGGTCCGATCCGGTACTATACTGAACAAAAATATAAATGCAACATGCAACAATTTCAAAGATTTTTAGTTCACTATGAAGCGCCTAGTTCCACTCTTCATACCCCTGATACCTCCTTTGTCCCACCTCCCACACATGCGGTGACCTCACCCATTACAACTAGCATGTCCAGAGATACAACCTCTCTCATCATCACCCAGTGCCTGGGATTACCTCCGCTGTACCCGCACCCCACCATACCCCTGTCTGCGCATTATGCCCTGAATATATTCTACCATGCCCAGAAACCTGCTCCTCTTATTCTCTGTCCCCAATGCTCTAGGCGACCAGTTCTGATAGCCTTTAGCCGCACCCTCATACTACTCCTTCTCTGTTCCGCGGGTGATGTGGAGGTAAACCCAGGCCCTGCATGTCCCCAGGCACCCTCATTTGTTGACTTCTGTGATCGAAAAAGCCTTGGTTTCATGAATGTCAACATCAGAAGCCTCCTCCCTAAGTTTGTTTTACTCACTGCTTTAGCACACTCTGCTAACCCTGATGTCCTTGCCGTGTCTGAGTCCTGGCTCAGGAAGGCCACCAAAAATTCAGAGATTTCCATACCCAACTATAACATCTTCCGTCAAGATAGAACTGCCAAAGGGGGAGTAGTTGCAGTCTACTGCAGAGATAGCCTGCAAAGTAATGTCATACTTTCCAGGTCCATACCCAAACAGTTCGAACTACTAATTTTGAAAATTACTCTCTCCAGAAATAAGTCTCTCACTGTTGCCGCCTGCTACCGACCCCGCTCAGCTCCCAGCTGTGCCCTGGACACCATTTGTGAATTGATCGCCCCCCATCTAGCTTCAGAGTTTGTTCTTTTAGGTGACCTAAACTGGGATATGCTTAACACCCCGGCAGTCCTACAATCTAAGCTAGATGCCCTCAATCTCACACAAATCATCAAGGAACCCACCAGGTACAACCCTAACTCTGTAAACAAGGGCACCCTCATAGACGTCATCCTGACCAACTGGCCTTCCAGGTACACCTCCGCTGTCTTCAACCAGGATCTCAGCGATCGCTGCCTCATTGCCTGTATCCGCTACGGAGCCGCAGTCAAACGACCACCCCTCATCACTGTCAAACGCTCCCTAAAACACTTCTGTGAGCAGGCCTTCCTAATCGACCTGGCCCGGGTATCCTGGAAGGACATTGACCTCATCCCGTCAGTTGAGGATGCCTGGTCATTCTTTAAAAGTAACTTCCTCACCATTTTAGATAAGCATGCTCCGTTCAAAAAATGCAGAACCAAGAACAGATACAGTCCTTGGTTCACTCCAGACCTGACTGCCCTCGACCAGCACAAAAACATCCTGTGGCGGACTGCAATAGCATCGAATAGTCCCTGCGATATGCAACTGTTCAGGGAAGTCAGGAACCAATACACGCAGTCAGTCAGGAAAGCTAAGGCCAGTTTCTTCAGGCAGAAGTTTGCATCCTGTAGCTCCAACTCCAAAAAGTTCTGGGACACTGTGAAGTCCATGGAGAACAAGAGCACCTCCTCCCAGCTGCCCACTGCACTGAGGCTAGGTAACACGGTCACCACCGATAAATCCATGATTATCGAAAACTTCAACAAGCATTTCTCAACGGCTGGCCATGCCTTCCGCCTGGCTACTCCAACCTCAGCCAACAGCTCCGCCCCCACCGCAGCTTCTCGCCCAAGCCCTTCCAGGTTCTCCTTTACCCAAATCCAGATAGCAGATGTTCTGAAAGAGCTGCAAAACCTGGACCTGTACAAATCAGCTGGGCTTGACAATCTGGACCCTCTATTTCTGAAACTATCCGCCACCATTGTCGCAACCCCTATTACCAGCCTGTTCAACCTCTCTTTCATATCGTCTGAGATCCCCAAGGATTGGAAAGCTGCCGCAGTCATCCCCCTCTTCAAAGGGGGAGACACCCTGGACCCAAACTGTTACAGACCTATATCCATCCTGCCCTGCCTATCTAAGGTCTTCGTAAGCCAAGTCAACAAACAGGTCACTGACCATCTCGAATCCCACTGTACCTTCTCCGCTGTGCAATCTGGTTTCCGAGCCGGTCACGGGTGCACCTCACCCACACTCAAGGTACTAAACGATATCATAACCGCCATCGATAAAAGACAGTACTGTGCAGCCGTCTTCATCGACCTTGCCAAGGCTTTTGACTCTGTCAATCACCATATTCTTATCGGCAGACTCAGTAGCCTCGGTTTTTCGGATGACTGCCTTGCCTGGTTCACCAACTACTTTGCAGACAGAGTTCAGTGTGTCAAATCGGAGGGCATGCTGTCCGGTCTGCTGGCAGTCTCTATGGGGGTGCCACAGGGTTCAATTCTCGGGCCGACTCTTTTCTCTGTATATATCAATGATGTTGCTCTTGCTGCGGGCGATTCCCTGATCCACCTCTATGCAGACGACACCATTCTATATACTTCCGGCCCGTCCTTGGACACTGTGATATCTAACCTCCAAACGAGCTTCAATGCCATAAAACACTCCTTCCGTGGCCTCCAACTGCTCTTAAACGCTAGTAAAACCAAATGCATGCTTTTCAACCAATCGCTGCCTGCACCCGCATGCCCGACGAGCATCACCACCCTGGATGGTTCCGACCTTGAATATGTGGACACCTATAAGTACCTAGGTGTCTGGCTAGACTGTAAACTCTCCTTCCAGACTCATATCAAACATCTCCAATCGAAAATCAAATCAAGAGTCGGCTTTCTATTCCGCAACAAAGCCTCCTTCACTCACGCCGCCAAACTTACCCTAGTAAAACTGACTATCCTACCGATCCTCGACTTCGGCGATGTCATCTACAAAATTGCCTCCAACACTCTACTCAGCAAACTGGATGCAGTTTATCACAGTGCCATCCGTTTTGTCACTAAAGCACCTTATACCACCCACCACTGCGACTTGTATGCTCTAGTCGGCTGGCCCTCGCTACATATTCGTCGCCAGACCCACTGGCTCCAGGTCATCTAAAAGTCCATGCTAGGTAAAGCTCCGCCTTATCTCAGTTCACTGGTCACGATGGCAACACCCATACGTAGCACGCGCTCCAGCAGGTGTATCTCACTGATCATCCCTAAAGCCAACACCTCATTTGGCCGCCTTTCGTTCCAGTACTCTGCTGCCTGTGACTGGAACGAATTGCAAAAATCCCTGAAGTTGGAAACTTTTATCTCCCTCACCAACTTCAAACAAGTGCTATCTGAGCAGCTAACCGATCGCTGCAGCTGTACATAGTCTATTGGTAAATAGCCCACCCATTTTCACCTACCTCATCCAACTAACTGTTTTTATTGATTTACTTTTCTGCTCTTTTGCACACCAATATCTCTACCTGTACATGACCATCTGATCATTTATCACTCCAGTGTTCATATGCAAAATTGTAATTATTCGCCTACCTCCTCATGCCTTTTGCACACAATGTATATAGACTCCCCTTTTTTTTGTACTGTGTTATTGACTTGTTAATTGTTTACTCCATGTGTAACTCTGTGTTGTCTGTTCACACTGCTAAGCTTTATCTTGGCCAGGTCGCAGTTGCAAATGAGAACTTGTTCTCAACTAGCCTACCTGGTTAAATAAAGGTGAAATAAAAAAAATAAATAAAAAAAGAGCCAGGAAGGATAGATCAACATCTGGAATTGGGAGTGGACAGTATGTACTGTAGAGTAGTTGCATGATTGAGCCAGGGGAATACAATATGGCAGTGATTAAGGAACTGTAATGACCCTGATGAGATTGCTGAATGAAAATAAAGACGAAGAACAACATTCCTCTGGAAATAGATCCCAGGGATTAACCTCTATGGGATCAGTCTAAAACTTTGCACATACACTGCTTCCATCTAGTTGCCAGAATCTAAATTGCGCCTGGGCTGGAATAATACATTATGGCCTTTCTCTTGCATTTCAAAGATGAAGGTACACATGTTTTTATTAAAAAACACATTTTTTTCTTTGTATTATCTTTTACCCAATCTAATGTGTTATATTCTGCTACATTCATTTCCACAAACTTCAAAGTGTTTACATTCAAATGTTATTAAGAATATGCATATCCTTGCTTCAGGTCCTGAGCAACAGGCAGTTAGATTTGGGAATGTCCTTTTTGGTGAACATTGAAAAAACGGGTCCTATCCTTAAGAGGTCTTAAACAGGAAAAGTCAAGCTACCAGGACTGATGTTTTGGTTGGATGCAGGGGCGTACTTAGTGATTTGGAGGCTCCAGTCAGAAGCCAGTCTGACGCTCACCCCACCCATCCTATTGGTGCTCATACAATACAGTGTATATTATATGGGTTTACAATATATGGGTTTTATAGTGAAGACATGTAAAATTGTATTACCTTTTAATGTGTCATGAACACAACCAGTCATGATGTTTTCAGCTGACTATCAAACAAATCCCTTCAAAAAGTAGGTTACCTTTGCACGTTCATCCAAATAATTCCAGCATCCAAACAGCGCACTGTGCAACGGTCAACTTTCCTTCAATTCACAAGTGGCTGAAACTGTCTTACTGGAGAAAGCATCCGAGCGAGCGAAACAGCGTCTTTCTGTCTTACTAGGACTATATGTAACCCATGTATATTTACACAATAGTAATATAACAGACGCTCTTATCTAGAGCAACTTACAGTTAGTGATATGCCATACTCCTTTTGGCCAGACATGTCTCTTACCTTAACGACGATGGCAGTATTATCAGCAGCAACTGTCTTTTTACTAGAGAAATGCGTATCGCATCCCCTTGCAGTCTAAGGGCCTGTGGCTGGGTTTCTACTAAGCTAACATATGGAATTGTTTGAAGATGGTCATTTGAAAAATCCTTTAGCAATTTGATTTTGAACTCCTGTAGGTATATAAATAAATATATAAACAATTATTTGATAAAACATTGATTTTGGCCTTACTGATATTAGCCCATAGAAACGCATTGAATAACAGATTAATACATGGAAAAACAGACATTTGTCTGAAATGAAATCAAAAGGAACTATGTTTTGAAGTGTCTGTCCTATATCTGAGAGTAATAAGAAAAATCTGGAAAATAAAATAAAAAAATTCAGTGGAATTACCTGTATACCTTTTACGTGGGAATGCCCTGTACCGGATACCTTCAGACTAGAGGTACAGTGCCTTGCGAAAGTATTCGGCCCCCTTGAACTTTGCAACCTTTTGCCACATTTCAGGCTTCAAACATAAAGATATAAAACTGTATTTTTTGTGAAGAATCAACAACAAGTGGGACACAATCATGAAGTGGAACGACATTTATTGGATATTTCAAACTTTTTTAACAAATCAAAAACTGAAAAATTGGGTGTGCAAAATTGTTCAGCAAACTCTCTCCAGAAGTTCAGTGAGGATCTCTGAATGATCCAATGTTGACCTAAATGACTAATGATGATAAATACAATCCACCTGTGTGTAACTATTGTAAAGTGGCTGTTCCACTGATGTCAGAAGGTGAATTCACCAATTTGTAAGTCGCTCTGGATAAGAGCGTCTGCTAAATGACTTAAATGTAAATGTAATCAAGTCTCTGTATAAATGCACCTGCACTGTGATAGTCTCAGAGGTCCGTTTAAAGTGCAGAGAGCATCATGAAGAACAAGGAACACACCAGGCAGGTCCGAGATACTGTAGTGAAGATGTTTAAAGCCGGATTTGGATACAAAAATATTTCCCAAGCTTTAAACATCCCAAGGAGCACTGTGCAAGCGATAATATTGAAATGGAAGGAGTATCAGACCACTGCAAATATACCAAGACCTGGCCGTCCCTCTAAACTTTCAGCTCATACAAGGAGAAGACTGATCAGAGATGCAGCCAAGAGGCCCATGATCACTCTGGATGAACTGCAGAGATCTACAGCTGAGGTGGGAGACTCTGTCCATAGGACAACAATCAGTCGTATATTGCACAAATCTGGCCTTTATGGAAGAGTGGCAAGAAGAAAGCCATTTCTTAAAGATATCCATAAAAAGTGTCATTTAAAATTTGCCACAAGCCACCTGGGAGACACACCAAAAATGTGGAAGAAGGTGCTCTGGTCAGATGAAACCAAAATTGAACTTTTTTGGCAACAATGCAAAATGTTATGTTTGGCGTAAAAGCAACACAGCTCATCACCCTGAACACACCATACCCACTGTCGAACATGGTGGTGGCAGCATCATGGTTTGGGCCTGCTTTTCTTCAGCAGGAACAGGGAAGATGGTTAAAATTGATGGGAAGATGGATGGAGCCAAATACAGGACCATTCTGGAAGAAAACCTGATGGAGTCTGCAAAAGACCTGAGACTGGGACGGAGATTTGTCTTCCAACAAGACAATGATCCAAAACATAAAGCAAAATCTACAATGGAATGGTTCAAAAATAAACATATCCAGGTGTTGGAATGGCCAAGACAAAGTCCAGACCTGAATCCAATCGAGAATCTGTGGAAAGAACTGAAAACTGCTGTTCACAAATGCTCTCCATCCAACCTCACTGAGCTCGAGCTGTTTTGCAAGGAGGAATGGGAAAAAATTTCAGTCTCTCGATGTGCAAAACTGATAGAGACATACCCCAAGCGACTTACAGCTGTAATCGCAGCAAAAGGTGGCGCTACAAAGTATTAACTTAAGGGGGCTGAATAATTTTGCACGCCCAATTTTTCAGTTTTTGATTTGTTAAAAAAGTTTGAAATATCCAATAAATGCTGTTCCACTTCATGATTGTGTCCCACTTGTTGTTGATTCTTCACAAAAAAATACAGTTTTATATCTTTATGTTTGAAGCCTGAAATGTGGCAAAAGGTCGCAAAGTTCAAGGGGGCCGAATACTTTCGCAATGCACTGTATATATATATTTATTATTATTTTTCCCAGCTCAGGAGGCTCCTTGATGATGTGGGGCCTGAGGCAGGCACTTTTGCTTAATGGTAAATCCGCCAGTGGTTGTTTGACTGGAAAGTTCACCAATGTCTTCCATCCTGAAGAATAAATATTTTCTTAATAAAGAAAAATTAATGAAATACAATAAGTATAGTTGAATACAAAATAACTTTCTTGCTTGCATTTTATTTTGGTCAAAATCCAACCAAAACACATTTGGTAAGGAGCAAGGTGACCAGTCAATGTAATTTTTTCAAACATAAACAAATTAAAGTGGTGATTGAACAGTGAAAAGAGGCTGGACTGGGTTCAAACCCAAAACCATGCAGAACAGCAGTACAATTACAGGTAGCCAATTAAGTTGTTGTGTGAGTGTGAGTAGTCCAAATATGAGAAAGAATGAATCGCCCTTTGATACAGTAAGGTTTTCTGTAAAGCACAAACAGTGTCTTTGTGTCCCAGTCAGACCTGGGCAGCTTCAATGGAGCCTGTGTGGGTACACCCTAACCAGACTCTAACATCCACATGGAAACTGTTGTCAACCCCTCAGTCAGTCCACTCAGCAATATGTATTATAGCAGTACTAGATGTCAGCAATTCTCCCAAGAACCTCTTGCAAAGTAATTTAAAAAAAGCATAGAATGTCCATTAAAAAGAGGGTAACCAATAAGGGATATAGACTGAACATGACCCTAAAAGGAAACACATCACAAAACCATCCATACATGGCAAATGTATCTGATAAGAAGAGGCTATTCCAGTGTTAGCTTTGGTAGAACGTTCATTATTCTCGTGCATGTAATAATATTCACTGTAATAGAATATGGGCGTATCTTAAACGCATGACGTCATATGGAATTTCCTGTGGGGGCGGAGCTTAGCTTCAGAGGAGAGTCCTGCGGACTAATTTTGAAAATAAAAATAAATTCACGCGGCCAGGGGAATATGCTAAATATATATATATTACATTTGATATTTATACATATTACATACGCCAACACTTTTACATACGCCAACTAAACAGCATTTTTCCCTTTCTCAATGAAGTAACTGAATAAGGAGTGACCCGCGGGGGAGTGAATTGACCGTGACTTTTCGCAGAGGAGAAAGCTGTTACCAACAAAGCAATTGCTGCTGTGTCTACGGTGTTTAGCGGATCATAACGGGGATTTTTAAGAGCATACATTTATTTACGTATGTTGCATCGGAAATAAATTACGCCGATAAGGTAAATATTTATATTTTGATAATTGTATGAATCCTGTTTTTCATCCGTTATTGATTACTCTCCAATAAGTCTATGAATTTTCCACATGAGTGAAGGACATTTATGATGGATATTTTAAGGACAGTTCGACATTTACTGGGGGGGTAGTGGTGTCAAAAAAACCACCCCTGTCTATAGAGGTCTTGCTGGATCCACCTGTACCCTGATACCCGGGACATGAGCGGGTCCAGATCCAGAATTATAAATATTGTCACAGGTCTGGATCTGATATGATTGTCATGGGTCTTGGGTATATCTGACCGGAAGGACCCATACACATTGGAATACGACTGCTGCAGTAGAGAGGGAGTAGTGATCGATGGCTCTTTTTGAAAGGATCTTTTCGGTCAACGTCAAAACCGATTTGCATACTCTTACTACTGCTTTTAGGCTCCAAAGTTTTTTTCTGCAGATAAATGACAAAATAATTCCTTAAAGAGGGTGAATCCTCACTGCAGAAATAATAAACAGCGGGAAGAGCGTGTCAATCTGGCCCACAGTGATATTTACAGTGTGTAAAAGTAATTTGCATGCTATCTAATCATTTGGTCAGGTAAAAATGTACATTGGAGATTTACATTTTTTTCATGGTTCTATGTAGATTTTTAAGCATTTTGAATAAAGAGCTGTTTGGGATCCAAATGAGCAAGGTCTTCTACGCAAACGAAGCCAAATGTTTGGGATCACCTAAAAGACTCAGAAGGCCCATGGCTAAGAGAGAGAGAGAAAGAAATTGTATCATTTGTGCTACTGCTCTTGCTTTTCAGGGAAGTGGCGCATGTACAGTTGAAGTCGGAAGTTTAAATACAGCTTAGCCAAATACATTTAAAATCAGTTTTTCACAATTCCTGACATTTAATCCTAGTAAATATCCCCTGTCCGTTAGGATCACCACTTTATTTTAAGAATGTGCAATGTCAGAATAATAGTAGAGAGAATTATTGATTTCAGCTTTTATTTCTTTCATCACATTCCCAGTGGGTCAGAAGTTTACATACACTCAATTAGTATTTGGTAGCATTGCCTTTAAATTGTTTTACTTGCGTCAAACATTTCGAGTAGCCTTCCACAAGCCTCCCACAATAAGTTGGGTGAATTTTGGCCCATCCCTCCTGACAGAGCTGGTGTAACTGAGTCAGGTTTGTAGGCCTCCTTGCTCGTACACACATTTTCAGTTCTGCCCACAAATTCTCTATAGGATTGAGGTCAAGGCTTTGTGATGGCTAATCCAATACCTTGACTTTGTTGTCCTTAAGCCATTTTGCCACAACTTTGGGAGTATGCTTGGGGTCATTGTCCATTTGGAAGACCCATTTGCGACCAAGCTTTAACTGAGGTCTTGAGATGTTGCTTCAATATATCCACATAATTTTCCACCTCATGATGCCATCTATTTTGTGAAGTGCACCAGTCCGTCCTGCAGCAAAGCACCCCCACAACAAGCCTGGCTTTTTATGGCGGTTTTGGAGCACTGGCTTCTTACTTGCTGAGTGGCCTTTCAGGTTATGTCAATATCGGACTTGTTTCACTGTGGATATAGATACTGCTGTACCTGTTTCCTCCAGCATCTTCACAAGGTCCTTTACTGTTGTTCTGGGATTGATTTGCACTTTTTGTACCAAAGTACGTTAATCTCTAGGGGACACAACGCTTCTCCTTCCTGAGCGATATGATGGCTGCGTGGTCCCATGGTGCTTATACTTGCATACTATTGTTTGTACAGATGAACGTGGTACTTTCAGGCGTTTGGAAATTGCTCCCAAGGATGAACCAGACTTGTGGAGGTCTACAATCTTTTTTCTGAGGTCTTGAACAATTTCTTTCATGATTTTCCCATGATGTCAAGCAAAGAGGCACTGAGATTGAAGGTAGTCATTGAAATACATCCACAGGTACACCTCCAATTGACTCAAATTATGTCAATTAGCCTATCAGTAGCTTCTAAAGCCATGACACCATTTTCTGGAATTTTCCAAGCTGTTTAAAGGCACAGTCAACTTAGTGTATGTAAACTTCTGACCCACTGGAATTGTGATACAGTGAATTACAAGTGAAATAATCTGTCTGTAAACAATTGTTGGAAAAATGACTTGTGTCATGCACAAAGTAGATGTCCTAACCGACTTCCAAAAACAAGTTTGTTAACAAAAAATTTGTGGAGTGGTTAAAAAACACGTTTTAATGACTCCAACCTAAGTGTATGTAAACTTCCGACTTCAACTGTAGCTTGTTGTTGGCCAATCATAAGTCATCAAAGTGGCAGTAGGCTACAGCCGTGTGTGGCAAAAGATAGGAGATATCTAATCAACGGAAGATGGAATTAAAATGATTGAATTAAAAGTTAAAGAGGATAGGTTGCAATGAACAAGAGCCAACAGGTAGGCTTCTACTTAATTTTGAATTTTACCTTTATTTAACCAGGCAAGTCAGTTAAGAACAAATTCTTATTTTCAATGACGGCCTGGGAACAGTGGGTTGACTGCCTGTTCAGGGGCAGAACGACAGATTTGTACCTTGTCAGCTTGGGGGTTTGAACTTGCAACCTTCCGGTTTCTAGTCCAATTCTCTAACCACTAGGCTACCCTGCTGCCTCTCCCTCTCTCTCTCCCGCTCTTCCACCTGATAAAGTCAATGTAATTTTATTTGATCGCCCACCAATCCCGTCTGCTCACAAACACTGTAGCGTCTGGCTTGCAAACATCAATAGCCCTTTATAATGTCAATATCCAGGGAGAATAGAGATGTACACAGCAGAAGTCGTCCCCCAGAAGAAGCCATCCATGTATTCTCAGTGAAGATATAATGTGTGTGCGTTTTCAATAACCTTGTAAATACGGGCGTCCGAGTCGAGCTGACTTCTCAGTGTTGCTAGAGTTTAATTAAGGGGATAGAGCTGTGGGAGGGATGGAGGGAGAGTGGAAGGAGGGATGTGGAGAAGGGGGGTAGGGCTAATTGAGGGAGAAGAGGAGGTGTGTGTGTGTGTGTGTGTGTGTGTGTGTGTGTGTGTGTGTGTGTGTGTGTGTGTGTGTGTGTGTGTGTGTGTGTGTGTGTGTGTGTGTGTGTGTGTGTGTGTGTGTGTGTGTTAGGAGGTAGGAGACGGTAGGTCGGATACGCTATGTTGGGGAGTTACAGCTGAATGGATGTGACCTCCAACGCCAGATAACAGCGGTTGAAGAGCTGGCATCTCATCTGATTGACAGGAGACCCCACCCTGCCATTCTGGGGTACGTCTGACACAGACCATATGTGTTCTCCTGTCCCTCTGTGGCGGAAGTGATGAATCGGCTGTTACTCAAACACATTGTTTGTACTGAACGGGGCGATTTGTGTAGAAAACAAGTAGTACAATGACTGCCTGTTACAACCATTATGTTACCCTGACCCACAACAAGGAGTAGTATGAGCCCGTAACAAAGAGAGGCCACAGATGATCACAGTGTGGTTATCAGGTTTTGTTTGTCAGTAAATCACTGTCTGCTCTAACTAGCACATCATGGAATTCCCTAAGGACTTTCCTCAACCGTGTGAGAGTGGAAAAATAAGAGCTCATAATTAGACCTCATCCTGATTATCACAAGATTATTCCAGTCTAATTATGAAATCATATTGTGCTGATGTTAGGAATCAAATGTGCTCTATTGCAAAGTACACTACCAGTCAAACGTTTGGACACACCTACTCATTCCAGGTTTTTCTATATTTGTACTGTTTTCTACATTGTAGAATAATAGTGAAGACCTCAAAACCTGTGGCGGTCCTCATGAGAGCCAGTTTCACTATTTCATAGTGTTGATGTCTTCACTATCATTCTACAGTGAGTGGGTGTGTCCAAACGTTTGACTGGTACTGTATATGAATGAGATAACGCTATGTAAACATTATAGTCATTGATTACTGTGTTTAGCACATAGGATTACATATAGTCTTGAATTATAGGATCTCTATGGTCAAGCCTATATCAGATTCAGTTTCAGTCTTTCAAAAGTCTCTGTCGAGGATGGAATTGTCATTCTTTAAGTTGAAATTGCTTTGTGTTTTGGTTAAACCTGCTCAGTAGTTTACAGTGCCTTGCGAAAGTATTCGGCCCCCTTGAACTTTGCGACCTTTTGCCACATTTCAGGCTTCAAACATAAAGATATAAAATTGTATTTTTTTGTGACGAATCAACAACAAGTGGGACACAATCATGAAGTGGAACGACATTTATTGGATATTTCAAACTTTTTTAACAAATCAAAAACTGAAAAATTGGGCGTACAAAATTATTCAGCCCCCTTAAGTTAATACTTTGTAGCGCCACCTTTTGCTGCGATTACAGCTGTAAGTCGCTTGGGGTATGTCTCTATCAGTTTTGCACATCGAGAGACTGAAATGTTTTCCCATTCCTCCTTGCAAAACAGCTCGAGCTCAGTGAGGTTGGATGGAGAGCATTTGTGAACAGCAGTTTTCAGTTCTTTCCACAGATTCTCGATTGGATTCAGGTCTGGACTTTGACTTGGCCATTCTAACACCTGGATATGTTTATTTTTGAACCATTCCATTGTAGATTTTGCTTTATGTTTTGGATCATTGTCTTGTTGGAAGACAAATCTCCGTCCCAGTCTCAGGTCTTTTGCAGACTCCATCAGGTTTTCTTCCAGAATGGTCCTGTATTTGGCTCCATCCATCTTCCCATCAATTTTAACCATCTTCCCTGTCCCTGCTGAAGAAAAGCAGGCCCAAACCATGATGCTGCCACCACCATGTTTGACAGTGGAGATGGTGTGTTCAGGATGATGATCTGTGTTGCTTTTACGCCAAACATAACGTTTTGCATTGTTGCCAAAAAGTTCAATTTTGGTTTCATCTGACCAGAGCACCTTCTTCCACATGTTTGGTGTGTCTCCCAGGTGGCTTGTGGCAAACTTTAAACAACACTTTTTATGGATATCTTTAAGAAATGGCTTTCTTC
This sequence comes from Oncorhynchus masou masou, assembly GCF_036934945.1. Classification (NCBI taxonomy): domain Eukaryota; kingdom Metazoa; phylum Chordata; class Actinopteri; order Salmoniformes; family Salmonidae; genus Oncorhynchus; species Oncorhynchus masou. The sequence continues at coordinate 43,766,017 of NC_088241.1, read as the reverse complement.
TTGCCACTCTTCCATAAAGGCCATATTTGTGCAATATACGACTGATTGTTGTCCTATGGACAGAATCTCCCACCTCAGCTGTAGATCTCTGCAGTTCATCCAGAGTGATCATGGGCCTCTTGGCTGCATCTCTGATCAGTCTTCTCCTTGTATGAGCTGAAAGTTTAGAGGGACGGCCAGGTCTTGGTAGATTTGCAGTGGTCTGATACTCCTTCCATTTCAATATTATCGCTTGCACAGTGCTCCTTGGAATGTTTAAAGCTTGGGAAATATTTTTGTATCCAAATCTAGGCTTTATGGCTTTAAACTTCTTCACAACAGTATCTCGGACCTGCCTGGTGTGTTCCTTGTTCTTCATGATGCTCTCTGCGCTTTAAACGGACCTCTGAGACTATCACAGTGCAGGTGCATTTATACGGAGACTTGAAGGTGAATTCACCAATTCGTAAGTCGCTCTGGATAAGAGCGTCTGCCAAATGACTTAAATGTAAATGTAAATTACACACAGGTGGATTGTATTTATCATCATTAGTCATTTAGGTCAACATTGGATCATTCAGAGATCCTCACTAAACTTCTGGAGAGAGTTTGCTGCACTGAAAGTAAAGGGGCTGAATAATTTTGCACGCACAATTTTTCAGTTTTTGATTTGTTAAAAAAGTTTGAAATATCCAATAAATGTCGTTCCACTTTATGATTGTGTCCCACTTGTTGTTGATTCTTCACAAAAAAATACAGTTTTATATCTTTATGTTTGAAGCCTGAAATGTGGCAAAAGGTCGCAAAGTTCAAGGGGGCCGAATACTATCGCAAGGCACTGTATATGGTTTGCCCTCCCACTCCCCTCGACCCTCAGACTCCGAGGCACTTTGTGATTTCATGGCAACTCCACATCCAGGTCTAAAAACAGCATCAAAACCACATACAGGAATGGGGTGGTTTAGGCTTTTCAAATTGTGCCCTATTCCCTATGTAGTGCGCTGCTTTTGACCGGAGCCCGATAGGAGTGCCATTTGGGATGCAGCCTTAGTTTAGGTGACCTCTGCAATGCTACAAGAGGTTGGCGTTGAAAACGGGACAAACTCCTTATATTGTTGGTAAATAGTAGATTGGGATGATCTGAGGAGGCTGACAATGAAGATCGTTTTTATTAGCAACTGTGAAGACAGCCGGCAATTGAAAGTAACGGACACTACCGGTCAAAAGTTTGGACACACCTACTCATTCAAGGGTTTTTCTTTATTTTTACTAAGTTCTACATTGTAGAATAATAGTGAAGACATCAAAACTATGAAATAACACATATGGAATCATGGAGCAACCCAAAAAGTGTTAAGCAAATTGAAATATACTTTATATTTGAGATTCTTCAAAGTAGCCACCCTTTGCTTTGGTGACAGCTTTGCACACTCATGGGATTTTCTCAACCAGCTTCATAAGCTAGTAACCTGGAATGCATTTCAATTAACATGTGGGCCTTGTTAAAAGTTATTGTGAACCCAACTGTGGTTTGTAACTACTATGATTTCCTATTGTAGCCTATTCAATTGTAGACACTTTGTTACCACATTTCATGTTTGAATCATTCATAATGAAAATTGATATCAGTAAAAACACCATAACTATTTGATAGGTTACTATGTGAACTTTTATTAATCTCCCTCATGAAAATAGAAAATATCTTAAAGATACTTTGTTGGTTTTTGGTAATGGAATTTCAAGGCACAAGGCAATGTTTGTTAAAATTACAGAATGCAGAAATAATGATCCAAAACTAAATGTAACAGTATAGCTTCCCGTCCCTCTCCTCGCCCCAATCTGGGCTCGAACCAGGGACCCTCTTCTTTCCCTCATGTTGTCAGGATTTGGCCAGGGTTGTTCCGGGTTTTGGTCAGTAGATGTCCCCATTGTGCTTTTTGTCCCTATGTTTTTCCCTTGATCCCCATTATTATTTGCACCTGTGTCTCGTTTCCCCTGATTGTATTTAAACCCTTTGTTTCCCTCAGTTCTGTGCTCTGTGTTTGTATGTTAGCACCCTGCCCTAGTGTTCTGTGTTCTCTTGTCGATTCCGGGTGAAGTTCTTGTGGTATTCTGTTTTTTGTTTTTGTTTATTTTTGGTGAGTTTCTTTTGAGGTCTTTTTGTGTTTTTCCTACCACCTTTTGGATTTGCCATTTTTTGTATTTTAGGATTTTTTCTTTATTAAATACACCGTCTTAAGTACTGCTGTGTCTGCCTCATCTTCTGGGTTCTGCTGTCTATTCGTGGCTCAGTTGGTTAAGTGACTGTTTCTCACTCCGGAGACCCAGGTTCAAAACCGGGTCCTGACAGAAACACAGAGCCAAAAATGAACCCAGAGGCAGCCAGTTCCCAGGACCTTTTTGCCACGCTGTCCCACCACCAGGAGACTGTCCAACGCCACGAAGCCGCCCTGGTTCAGCAAGAGGCCTTAATGGCTAGACATTCTCATCTTCTGTCGGAGATGCTGACTTCCATTAAGCAAATATCTGATCGACTTACCCCGGCAACAGTTTCCGTCCCAGTACCTCAGGTTCACGTACCCATGGCAGTTAACCCCCTGGCTGAACCTCGTCTTCCACCTCCCCAACGGTTCTCGGGTGATCCAAGTACTTGTAAAGGCTTTCTCACTCAATGTTCTCTCTCCTTTGAGCTGCAACCCTCGTCGTTTCCCACCGACCAGTCTAAGATCGCATATATCATCACCCTGCTGTCGGAAAAAACCCTGGCCTGGGCTACTGCTGTGTGGGATGCCCATAGTTCCTGCTGTGCCAGCTACTCTGCCTTTGCTGAGGAATTCAAACGAGTGTTTCAAGGCCCAAGCAGTGGTTCTGACTCAGCCAAACAGCTCCTGACTCTCCATCAAGGTTGGCGCAGCGTGACGGACTATGCCATCCAGTTCCGCACGGTGGCAGCAGCGAGTGGCTGGAACAACGAGGCGCTCACGGTGTGCTTTCTGAAAGGCCTTTCCGACACTATCCAAGATGAACTGGCCACTCGGGAACCACCGGACAATCTCGAGTCCCTGATCAAGTTGGCCTCACGCATTGACCAGCGTCTGAGAGAGAGAGAACTCAACCGTAGACCTCTAGCCCCTATCAGTCCCAGCTCCGAGTCCCCACCTTTATCATCGCTGGCTCCACCGGAACCCATGCAGATTGGACGCATCTCCCAGGCTGAGAGAGACCGCCGGATGAGGGAGCGACGCTGTCTATATTGCGGCAAACCGGGCCATTTCCGTTCCACGTGTCCCGGGCTCCAGGGAAACGCTCTGTCCCGTACAGACCGGGGGGAACTGTAACGGGAAACATAACCTCCTACCATCCGTCCACCTCCCGTCTGCTCATTCCAGTCACCCTCTCCTGGGACAACCACAAGCTTCACCTTCAAGCCTTGGTAGACTCTGGAGCCGCAGGTAACTTCATGGATGGTGTCTGGGCGAAGGAGAATGGCGTTCCCTCTGAACCTCTAAGTGACCCCATGAGGGTTACTACATTGGATGGAAGCCCTTTGGGATCTGGACTTGTCACTCATGTCACTACCTCCTTGAGACTTTCAGTTTCACAACACCAGGAATTGATGAACTTTCATTTGATCTCCTGTTCCGAGTTCCCTCTCGTCCTTGGATACCCCTGGCTTCACAGCCATAACCCTCACATCGACTGGTCTGTGGGCACTATCAAGCAGTGGGGTCCTACGTGCCAAGCTACTTGTATTTTCCAGAATTCCCGAGTTCTACTCCCGAGTCTTTAGAATCCATCGACCTGACCCGAGTTCCCGAGTGTTACCATGACCTCAAACTGGTGTTTAGCAAACAGAGGGCCACCATGCTACCACCCCATAGATCTTACGATTGCCCCATCGACCTGTTTCCGGGCACTTGCCCCCCAGGGGTCGGATCTTTTCCCTATCTCCACCCGAACGAGCTGCTATGGATACCTACATCAAGGACTCTCTGGAAGCAGGCCTCATGCGTCCATCAACCTCCCCGGCGGGAGCAGGGTTTTTCTTTGTGGCCAAGAAAGACGGTGGATTACGTCCTTGCATCGACTACCGGGGACTCAATGACATAACCGTCCGTAACCGTTACCCACTACCCCTTATGGCCACAGCCTTCGAGCTGCTCCAGGAAGCAGTTGTTTTCACTAAGCTTGACCTGCGGAACGCATACCATCTTGTGCGGATCAGACCTGGTGACGAGTGGAAGACCGCTTTCAACACGCCTACTGGTCACTATGAATACTTGGTGATGCCCTTCGGCCTGACCAACGCCCCAGCGGTGTTCCAAGCGCTCATAAACGATGTGCTTAGGGATATGCTTAACATATTTGTGTTCGTTTACTTGGATGACATCCTCATCTTTTCGAGCTCCCTTCAAGAACACACTAAGCATGTCAGACAAGTACTCAAACGCCTCCTGGACAGCCATCTGTACGTTAAGCCGGAAAAATGTGAATTCCATTCATCCCGAGTACAATTCCTGGGATTTGTAGCGGAACCCGGTCGAGTCCAAATGGACCCTAGGAAGGTAGGGGCGGTAGCGGATTGGCCCACCCCCAAATCCGTTAAGGATGTTCAGCGTTTCCTGGGCTTCACTAACTTTTACCGCAAGTTCATCAAGAACTTCAGTTTGGTGGCAGCTCCTCTCTCAGCTTTAACCAAAGGTGGCAATGCAAGGTTTTTGTGGGGAAGAGAAGCTGAGACGGCCTTCCAAGGACTCAAGCAGCGCGTCCTCTCTGCTCCCATCCTGATACTACCGACTACGGATGAACCATTTGTGGTGGAGGTAGACGCATCAGAGGTTGGTGTTGGAGCTGTCCTGTCTCAGAGGGGTGAAGACAAGAAGCTTCATCCGTGCGCTTTCTTCTCACACCGGCTTACCCCGACTGAGAGGAACTACGATGTGGGGGATCGTGAACTCCTAGCGGTTAAGATGGCATTGAAGGAATGGAGACACTGGCTCGAGGGGCTTCTCACCCGTTTCAAGTGCTTACGGACCACAAAAATCTGGAGTATATCCAGCAGGCGAAGCGATTGAACTCTAGACAAGCTAGATGGTCTCTTTTCTTCAATCGATTCCAGTTTATCCTCACCTATCGGCCCGGGTCGAAGAATCTCAAACCGGATGCCCTGTCCCGAGTCTACGCTCCTGCCATTCGAGATGACACGGACATGCCTGTCCTTCCTGCTGCTAAGATTGTGGCTCCGATCTCGTGGCAAGTTGAGGATACCGTGAGACGTGCTCAAGCTAGCGAACCGGACCCTAAAGGAGGCCCTGCCAATCGGTTGTTTGTCCCCAAGGCAGTGAGGACTCAGGTCCTTCTGTGGGGGCACTCCTCTCGCCTCACCTGTCATCCGGGCGTAGGTCGCACCTTGGAGTTCATCCAGCGTAAGTTCTGGTGGCCTACCATAAGAGAAGACGTTGCCACTTTCGTCAATGCCTGCCCCATGTGCTGCCAGGGCAAATCTTCTCACCTCCGCCCTCAAGGACTCCTTCACCCTTTACCTGTTCCCCACAGACCCTGGTCCCATATCTCATTGGACTTTATTACTGGACTTCCTCCATCCCATGGCAATACTACTATCCTAGTCATAATCGACAGGTTTTCAAAGGTGGCCAGGTTCGTCCCTCTGACTAAGTTACCTTCTGCCAAGGAAACGGCTGAGTTGGTAATTAATCATGTGTTCCGAGTCTTCGGCATTCCTCAAGATGTGGTTTCTGACAGAGGTCCCCAGTTCGCCTCAAGGTTTTGGAAGGCCTTCTGCCAACTCATGGGGGCTTCTGCCAGTCTATCTTCAGGGTACCATCCGGAGTCCAACGGCCAAACAGAGAGGATGAATCAAGAGCTGGAAACCACCCTCCGATGTATGACTCGTGACAACCCGTCCACATGGTCATCCTTTATTGTTTGGGCCGAATACGCGCACAACACCTTGCGCTCCTCCTCCACTGGTATGTCCCCGCACGAGTGTCAGTTTGGCTATGCTCCTCCATTGTTCCCGGACCAGGAGGCAGAAGTCAGAGTGCCTTCAGCCTTGAGGTTCGTCAGACGCTGTCGGCTTATGTGGAGGAAGACCCGTCTTAATCTGATGCGTTCCTCACAGAGGTATCAACAACAAGCCAACAGACGTCGCCGTCCCGGGCCTACCCTGCGCCCCGGCCAGAGTCTGGCTTTCCACAAGAGACTTACCTCTACGGGTGGAGTCTCGCAAGCTGTCCCAAAAATACATCGGTCCCTTCAAGGTTGCCAGGAGAGTTAACCCAGTTTCTTATCGCCTACACTTACCCAGATCCCTTAAGATTAATCCCACATTTCATGTGTCATTGTTAAAACCTGTTGTTTTTCTCCCCTTGTCCCGGCAGACAGACCTCCCCCTCCGCCTCGTGTCATTGGAGGCCAGCCGGCTTATACCGTCCACCGGATACTGGATTCCCGCCGGGTGCAGCGGTCCTGGCAGTATCTGGTGGACTGGGAAGGCTACGGTCCTGAGGAGCGCTCCTGGGTTCCTGCCAAAGACATCCTGGACCCTGACCTCATTCGTCAGTTCAGGGTCCTCCACCCTGAGAGAGCTGGTAGGAACGTCAGGAGCCGTTCCTAGGGGGGGGGATTCTGTCAGGATTTGGCCAGGGTTGTTCCGGGTTTTGGTCAGTAGATGTCCCCATTGTGCTTTTTGTCCCTATGTTTTTCCCTTGATCCCCATTATTATTTGCACCTGTGTCTCGTTTCCCCTGATTGTATTTAAACCCTTTGTTTCCCTCAGTTCTGTGCTCTGTGTTTGTATGTTAGCACCCTGCCCTAGTGTTCTGTGTTCTCTTGTCGATTCCGGGTGAAGTTCTTGTGGTATTCTGTTTTTTTGTTTTTGTTTATTTTTGGTGAGTTTCTTTTGAGGTCTTTTTGTGTTTTTCCTACCACCTTTTGGATTTGCCATTTTTTGTATTTTAGGATTTTTTCTTTATTAAATACACCGTCTTAAGTACTGCTGTGTCTGCCTCATCTTCTGGGTTCTGCTGTCTATTCGTGGCTCAGTTGGTTAAGTGACTGTTTCTCACTCCGGAGACCCAGGTTCGAAACCGGGTCCTGACACATGTATTTATTTATTTTGCTCCTTTGCACCCCATTATTTCTATTTTATTTCCTCACTTGCTCACATTGTATATAGACGTATTTTTCTACTGTATTATTGACTGTATGTTTGTTTTACTCCATGTGTAAGTCTGTGTTGTTGTATGTGTCGAACTGCTTTGCTTTATCTTGGCCAGGTCACAGTTGTAAATGAGAACTTGTTCTCAACTTGCCTACCTGGTTAACTAAAGGTCAAATAAAATATATATGGGTTGATGTTTCTGGTAGATGTTTTCTAAGACCCCTTTTTCCATCTGTTTAACCAGGAATCAAAGTTTTTGCTTATTCCAAATTTTTGCGATGTACAATGGTTCAACAATTTATATATGCCTTCACTTCTCAACAAAAATATAGACTCTTAGCTTCAGTTGACACCCAATTTGACATGCTCCTTTTACATTTTACAGGGTCCTTTTACATGGAAATGAATTTATTTCCCCAACGATCCCTGGAGAAAGTAGCGTAGTAATGACTGCTTACTGTTTGCTGCCTGCAGAGATTTCACCCTGCTGTTGGAGGGAGAAATGGAGGCCCTTTTGTTCAAGTGTTGAGCCTGCAACCTAATGCCAATTTTACAGCGTTAACCGGCCTAAAGGTGTCCACAGCTGACCCTATAAAGCTAATGACTGTAGTATTACAAGGCTAATTAGAACACTATTTTAACTTGGCTGTCAGGAGAAAGCCAAGCAGTAAGTCCTCAACCTAGACCTAATAGAGTGAGTTGAGTTTTCAAATGGGCTGCGTTCTGTAGGCCTAACACTTGTACAAAACAGCTTGACTGTAGACGTCACAATGCACTTAGTGAAGGTATCTTTGCCCTCAAAGGCTCACGTAACACAGAACTTCTGTTATTAATGGTAATAGACAGCTTTAGTAAATGAGTCCGTAGCTCAACTGGGAGCACGGTAGTGGGCAGTTAGCAGACTTTCCTACAGCAGGCTGAGGGACCTCGTTAAAGCTCTGAGCGTCGGTTTTGATCCTACTCCAACACCAAGGCTCTGAGAGCCTGATCAGTCACTTCTCACTGTAAATATTTACTTGTTTTAATGGTCGTCTTTTTCGCTGTGATGTTTCTACTAGCTATCCAAGTTATTATCTACTAGCTATCCAAGTTATTATCTACTAGCTATCCAAGTTATTATCTACTAGCTACCGAAATGATTTACTCTTACTGAGAGGTCTTCTCTTACATTAAGTTTTGCCTCTATTACCCAATAAGGATACGCAATGTTTGGTTGTGGTATCTCTGAATATGCTTGTTGCGGTATTGCCGTGTTTTCCCAGACCTTAAATGATTTGGGATGGATAGATTTAAAGGAGCAGGTCAGACACAGTCAATCCACATAGACAATCATGTGGCATTACTGGCTCCTCTGGTCTCCCTTCCTCCGGAGGCTCTCTCTCCTATAACCCTAAAACATAGCTGTTAACTCTTATGGTGTTGATTACCATAGGAGTCATCTCCCCTGCATTCTCCATGCAGCTTCCACAGAGGCTGTTGGCTGTGTCTGCTACTCAGCCACTACTGAGGCTTCCTCCTCTCCACCCTAAAGCTGTGTGTGTTCGTGTGTGTGTGTGTGTGTGTGTGTGTGTGTGTGTGTGTGTGTGTGTGTGTGTGTGTGTGTGTGTGTGTGTGTGTGTGTGTGTGTGTGTGTACTGGCTTCCCTGGATTGCTACCCTCCTCTCCAGCGTCCACAGAGGCTGGCCTCCCTGCAGTTGTATCTCCATGTTATGCGCCGGCCTTAAAGGGGGATTTGGCCCGTTTCCAGGCAGCACGCCGTCTGGCTTCCTGTGTGATTGAGATGAGCTTCCTGTGTTCCAACAAAGGAAGGGCCAACTCAGCAAACCGACGCTTAGGGATACGACTCACTGTACTCCTGCCAGACCTGGGTTCAAATACTATTTGAAATCATTTTTAACATGCTTGACTGAGCTTGCCTGGCTTAATTAACGAATAGAATAGTATTTCATTAATTTCAAGTAGTATTTGAACCCAGGTCTGACTACCGCTGCTGCTGCCTGTCTGAACTCCAGCTCAGAGAGCAAGCCCCTAGGCTTATAGTATTCATCTCCCCTATTTTATCTCTCAGTGCAGCTGAACTCATTAATATCATAGCTCAGCTGTTCATAGGGTGAATCTGGGGTCGTGTGCACCAGGAAATATTTTGTATGGAAGTGATTGGTGGCCGTTAGCTAAGATTCATATTAAATGTCTCTCTCTTCCCCCTTGCCTGAATAATGCTCATAGGCCTAGTCTGTGAGACTGTTGATTATTATCTGAGTATTAAACATGTGGATGAGTCAGAAATAGTTAACACTGTCCTGCTATTTTCAACACAGTGACAGCCATGTTTCACACTCACCCCATATTTGAGAATATATGATATATGATATCATGGTTGTGCTTTAAACATGACTCATGAGTAGGGGGGCGGGAGGGGGGGACTTAAGGAAATCTTTGACTATGTACAGACTCAGTGAGCATAGCCTTGCTATTAAGGAAGGCCGCCATAGGCAGACTTGACTCTCAAGAGAAGACAGGCTATGTGCACACGGCCCACAAAATGAGGTGGAAACTGAGCTGCACTTTCTAACCTCCTGCCCAATGTATCACCATATCAGAGACACATATTTCACTCAGATTATACAGATCCACAAAGAATTAGAAAACAACCCCAATTTTGATAAACTCCCATATCTACTGGGTGAAATACCACAGTGTGCCATCACAGCAGCAAGATTTGTGACCTGTTGCCACAAGAAAAGGGCCTAACCTATATTTGTTTATTTATTTTCCCTTTTGTACTTTAACTATTTGCACATCATTACAACACTGTACATATACATAATAACATTTGAAATGTCTTTATTCTTTTGGAACTTTTGTAAGTGTAATGTTTACAGTAAAAAATGTATTGTTTATTATCTATTTCCCTTGCTTTGACAATGTAAACATGTTCCCCATGCCAATAATGCCCTTAAATTGAATTGAAATTGAATTGAGAGAGTGATTCATGAATTGAGAGAGTGATTCATAAATAGAGCAAGAAAGGGGAGGGAGAGAGAGATGACTTATCTTGCAACTGATTTATATTTCAGCATCATTTCAGTTGAGATGTATTTCCTGTTTGTCAGGGGTCTGCGCCTGTAGTAAACCAGAGTGTTTTTCCATTCTCTATTGTCACAACAGGAGAATGAGGAAAGCACAACCCGAGTCTCTATACGCTTCCCAAATTGCCCTCTATTCCCTATAGAGTGCACTACTTTTGACCAGTGCTCTGGTCAAAAGTAGTGCACTTTATAGGGAATAGGGTGCCATTTGGGACGTAATCTCTCTCTCTCTCTCTCTCTGGTGCACTGTCATAGTGGAGTACTGCCAAGTTCTCTCTCTGTTTTACCCAGAAAAGCAGCTAGCTTAGCGTTTGTGATTGTTATATTACTGTTGCTGCTGCTGCTAGGAAGTATTCGCTGACATGTAGATATTTCTAAAGGAAGGAAGCCTCTAAATAAATAAAGCCATTCACTCAGTTGTGACTAAGACCTGCGAGTGCAACTCAATCTGAATCTGATGCTCAGCTGTTTTAACAATCTACACTAGACAGGAAGAGATTGTGTTTAACCCATCTGACTTTATACACAGTTGGTCTGCATTTTATTTATTTAACCTTTATGTATTCAGGAAGTCCTATTGAGGTCAGAAGACCTCTTTATAATGGCGATCGGGCCAAGAGGGCAGCTCAATAAAAAGAACAGGGAGAGTGGTCAGAGTGGGCTGTGTATTTTTAGAAGGAAATGGGTGGTTATCATGGGAAATTATTAGGTAGGGGTAATGCTGGGTATTGACAGGAACCTCACAATACAAGATTATCACGATACTCAGGTGCCGATATGACAGAGGTACTCTAGAACTATTTGAGAAGGTCTGGTCACACAATATTTCTAGGTGGCAAAGGTCCGGATGGATAATGTAATTTATTGGCATGGTAATAAACCCCCACCTCACAACCCATGCTCCCCTAAACTGTTCACACCCCTCTTGTTGATAGAGATTAAATTTTGCCGTTTCAGAGCAATTTTCCTGCATTTATATGCATTCTTTCATGTCTTGTGTGTTTATATGATATTTTGAATTTTTCTGGTCCGTATTGACCCCATTCTGGATCCGTTCCGTGGTCCGCCAGTTGGGTACTGAGGCAATATGATATGTATGTATTCAATACTGTGACTTTTATTGCTCCTCAATGTAACATATTGCTCACAACATGTCTGCTGCAGAGAGACACGAGAGAGCATGACGAGCAAAACGAGTTTTGATCAGTCTTGGAAATAAAAGTGCTGATAACAAATTGGAGTTTTGGTGCATATAAAGCCAACGAGCTCAAAAACAATATTGTGATGTTGGCAAAACAATACGATATATCGTCAAAAATAATATTCCGATATATAACTGTAACAATTTTTTTCTCTCTCTCATCACTAGTAGGGTAGTGGGTGGGGAGGGAGGTTGTGGTAGAAGAGAGGGGGCATGAAAGCTGGTGCTTGTCCAAATATGGCAGCTCTCGCTGTTCCTGAGCTGTTAATGGTGCCGAAGGAGATGGCTGCGGTTTTACGATCCCATAACCAATTTTGCTATTGTGTATGTTTTTTTTTTCATTATTTGTAACTTTGTACATAATGTTTCTGCCACCGTGTTTTATGACCGAAATGAGTGTCTAGCTATCAGGACAGTAATTACTCACCCCGTACTGGAGGAATACTTTTTCTTCAACGAGTCGGACAAGGCATCATTTGCAGAAGAAAGAGACAGAGGTATCGAGGACGAAGGCCCGGTGCCTTGTAAGGACCCAACGCCGAGAGGGTCATCTACCTTTACCATCGGTCCTACTAGCCAACGTACAATCAATCAATAATAAAATAGACGTATATCCTACGAATGGGACATTAAAAACTGTAATATGTTACGTTTCACCAGGTCGTGGCTGAACGACGACATGAATAGCATACAGCAGGCGGGTTTAAACTTTTTCGACAGGATAGAACAGCGGCCTCTGGTAAGACGAGGGGTGACGGTCTATGTATAGTTGTAAACAACAGCTGGTGCACAAAATCTAAGTAAGTCTTGAGGTTTTGCTCACCTGAAGTAGAGTATCTCATGATAAGCTGTAGACCACACTATTTACATAAGCAAACAGGAAAATGCTCATCCAGAGGTGGCACTCCTAGTGGCCGGGGACATTAATGCAGGGAAACTCAAATCCGTTTTACCTCATTTCTACCAGCATGTCACATGTGCAACCAGAGGGGGGGAAAGTCTGGACTACCTTTACTCCACACACAGAGACAGGTATAAAGCTCTCCCTCGCACTCCATTTGTCAAATCATTACAAGCAAAAACTAAAGCAGGAAGCACCAGTGACTTGGTCAGATGAAGCAGATGCTAAGGTACAGGACTGTTTTGCTAGCACAGACTGGAATATGTTCCAGAGTTCTTCCAATGGCATTGAGAAGTGCACCACATCCGTCACTGGCTTCATCAGTAAGTGCATCGATGACGTCATCCCCACAGTGACTGTACATACATACCCCAACCAGAAGCCATGGATTACAGGCAACATTCGCACTGAGCTAAAGACGAGAGCTGCCGATTTCATGGAGTGGGATGCCCTCCGATGCACCATCCAACAGGCTGAGCTTCCCAGTGACACAAGCCTACCAGACAAGCTAAATTCGTTCTATGCTAGCTTCGAGGCAAGTAACACTGAAGCATGCATGAGAGCATCAGCTGTTCCGGATGACTGTGTTATCATGCGCTCCGTAGCCGATGTGAGTAAAGACCTTTAAACAGGTCAACATTCACAAGGCCGCAGATCCAGATAGATTACCAGGACGTGTACTCCGAGCATGCGCTGACCAACTGGCAAGGGTCTTCACTGACATTTTCAACCTGTCTCTGACTGAGTCTGTAATACCAGCATGTTTCAAGTAGACCACCATATTCCCTGTGCCCAAAAACACTAAGGTAACCTGCCTAATTGACTCCCGACCCGGAGCACTCACGTCTGTAGCCATGAAGTGCTTTGAAAGGCTGGTCATGGCTCACATCAACACCATTATCCCAGAAACCCTAGACCCACTCCAATTTGCCTACTACCCCAACAGATCCACAGATAATGCATTCTCTACTGCCCTTTCCCACCTGGACAAAAGGAACACCTATGTGAGAATGTTAATCATTGACTACAACTCATCGTTCAACACCATAGTGCCCTCAAAGCTCATCACTAAGCTAAGGACCCTGGGACTAAACACCTCCCTCTGCAACTGCATCCTGGACTTCCTGACGGGCCGCCCCCAGGTGGTAAGGGTAAGTAACAACACACCTGCCACGCTGAACCTCAACATGGGGACCCCTCAGGGGTGCGTGCTCAGTCCCGTCCTGTACTCCCTGTTCACTCATGACTGCATGGCCAGGCACAACTCCAACACCATCATCAAGTTTGCCGATGACACAGACAGCCTATAGGAAGGAGGTCAGAGACCGTGGTGGGGTTCAGGGTGTGTGGGTGGGGTGGGTTCAGGGTGTGTGTGGTTGACAGGATATCCTATCACTTGGATGGTTTTAAGGAATCTGCACTGTGCTGTCTACAGACCAGTGATCTATGTAATTTTGGACATAGTTTAGGTTTACTGAATATCTCAGATTGATGTTGCCCTCCAAAAGGGGAAATACTTGAGAAATTTGGTTGTTTAGTCAAGTTACCATATCAGTCTCAGTCCCTCCCTCCAAGCCCATTGGCCCCTGTGCTGCATATCTGCTCAGTGAAATATCTGGCCAGAAGATACTAATTCTTAAGTTATGTGTACGGTTCTCATCTTCAATAATGGGTTGGACAGTACCAGTGTGTTGGTCTACATATCGTTCTGTCCACTAGTCCCTTTCCCTCTGACAGTGGAGGACTTGAAGAACATTCCTGTCACCAGCTGCTAAGCTTCATAGAATAGAAGCAGCCCTTTCGTTTTTCTAACTTGACCCCTCGCTGGCATTTTACAGGCATAGTTTCACACATAATGGTTCCCTGGAACTCTGTGCTGGGCCAACAGAGGCTGTGGTTTTGGTTCTGTTCAGAGATCACAGATGTTTATTCCATCTGGGACAAAGGGTTTGCAGGGCCGTTTGTATAAATCGTTGTTGTGTGAAATTCAACTACTTTGCAGAACCTTTTAGCTAAAGCAAAAAAACAACTCATCAATAACTGAATTATAGTCAGTCAGTCAGTCAGTCAGAGGCCCTAGTCCATCTGATCTAATCTGGGAGTTGAAGACAGGATGTCTGTCCTGCTAAGCTCTATATAGAACATGATGGGACACACACACACACACACACACACACACACAAGGTGCCAAGGAATGCTTCACTCAACACCATACAGTACTGACTGCCAGAACGTTTTTCTCACCATGTACTGTGCTGAGACTGCAGCAGCATTCTTTTGCAAGTTTTAATTCTATGTTTTACAAAACATACACATACGAACAACAACATACAGACACGCACAGCACCCGTGTAGTGTTAGCTGTCATTGACAGGCCAGCGGTATATATTTTGGTAATTTGACATCTTCCCACCACTGTAAAATGGGAGACAATTCCTCTTGAGCTTCCTCATCACTAGCTCTTCTATCCTTAATGTTAACCATGTGCATTGATGTTTGGACAGCATGCTGGCGATTAACAGTTCTGTGTTGGATGGATGGACTCGGTAGAGAGACAATGCAGAGTATTGTCCTGTATGCTACCAGCTGAAGTCTGCGTCCCAAAGGAATAGGATGCATCCCTACTAAACTCGCTAGGGTTGGTGTGTCGTACTGAGACAGGAAGTTTCTAGTAAATTCTCCACATTGGTGCACTCTCAACCCCCTTCTCCACCTTAAGGGACTGTGTCATGGATGCTGTGCTTATCTCTTCTCCATCAGCATAATAGCATTGTCCACTAACCCATTTCAATCAATCAATCAAATGTATTTATAAAGCCCAATGTCACAAAGTGCGAAACAGAAACCCAGCCTAAAACCCCAAACAGCAAGCAATGCAGATGTAGAAGCACGGTGGCTAGGAAAAACTCTCTAGAAAGGCAGAAACCTAGAGAGGAACCAGGCTCTGAGAGGTGGCTGTGCCGGGTTGAGATTATAACAGTACATGGCCAAAATGTTCAAACGTTCAATGATGATTAGCAGTGGTTGTAGAGGGTGCAACAGGTCAGCACCTCAGGAGTAAATGTCAGTTGGATTATCATTGCCGAGCATTCAGAGTTAGAGACAGCAGGTGCGGTAGAGAGAGAGTCGGAAACAGCAGGCCCGGGACAAGGTAGCACGTCCGGTGAACCGGTCAGGGTTCCATAGCCGCAGGCATAACAGTTGAAACTGGAGCAGCAGCACGACCAGGAGGTCTGGGGACAGCAAGGAGTCATCAGGCCAGATTGTCCTGAGGCATGGTCCCAGGGTTCAGGTCCTCCGAGAGGGGAGAGGAAGAGAATTAAGGGAGCATACTTAAATTCATACAGGACAAGACAGGAGAAATACTCCAGATATAACAGACTGACCCGAGCCCCCTGACACAAACTATTGCAGCATAAATACTGGAGGCTGAGACAGGAGGAGTTGGGAGACACTGTGACCCCATCCTACGATGCCCTCAGACAGGGCCCACCAGACAGGCCATAACCCCACCCACTTTGCCAAATCACAGCCATTAGAGGGATATCTTCAAACCACCAACTTACTACCCTGAGATAACAGCTTCTGTTAAAGCTGTACCACTAAATATAGTTGAAACATTGAGGCTGATTTCTTTCTAGGCTATCTGTAAAAGGCCTGGTTATAATAGGAGGTAATAAACTATTTAATGGCAGGGAGGCAGAGGTCTGCTATTCTCAGTGTGTCACAGGATAACAGTCAGGAGCTAATTCAATAAAACAACCTCCTCTCACATGGCATTCTTCTTCCTTCACTAGCCTGCAGTCTCCCCTCCCTCTCCATCGCCCTCCTTCCCGCCATCTATCCCTCCCTCCCTCCTGTAAATAGCTGAGCTCGGCTCCATAGGGTCAAAGGTCTTCCTGCAATGTATATCGATCCCTATTCGGCACACACACACCCCCACACCCCTTTGACTACTCAGGTCAATGAATCATTCTACACTCAGTCCCCAGCTCAACCCTCCTTAACGACAGGGAGACTAAATACACTCTGACTTCCCTGGCTAAACGGACCATTACAGAACCACAGCTTACATGGGACCATAAGGAGAGTAATGACCCATGTCATGAGTTAATACAGTTACTGATTATATCTATAATATGTAGGCGTCCAGACCATGTGACCACCTGACCAGGAAGAACTCTGGGCCCAAAGGCTATATCTGTGACGTGGTGAGGTTGGACCCAGGTGCAGAGAAGAGGCCAGACGAGGAATCAGTGGTTAAGGATGAACATAGTACTTTACTGTGATACAGTAGCTGCAGGATCACAGTACACTTGAAAAAACAACCAACACTAAGTCTCAAACTCACTCAGGAATTGAACGCACACGGTAAGCAATTCAAGCTTCTGCAAAGGACCACAAAAAACACCTCTTCTAACAAGGACACAATCATGAAATAATAAGACACACCTGAGTCCATTAAAAGTCTCTAGGTTGCCTCCCAGATGGCGCAGTGGGTTCGAGCCAAGGCTCTGTCGCAGCCGGCCGCAAGCGGGAGGCCCGTGGTGCGGCGCACAATTGGTCCAGCGTTGTCCGGGTTAGGGAGTGTTTGGCTGGCAGGGATATCCTTTTCTAATCGCGCACTAGCGACTCCTGTGTCGGGCCGGGCGCAGTGCACGCTGACCAGGTCTCTAGGTGTACGGTGTTTACTAGGACACATTGGTGCGGCTGGCTTCCGGGTTTGATGTGCATTGTATCAAGAAACAATGAGGCAAGGTTGGGTTGTGTTTCGGAGGACGCATGGCTCTCAACCTTCGCCGCTCCCGAGACTGTATGGGAGTTGCAGCGATGAGACAAGACAGTAACTACTACCAATTGGTTACCACGAAATTGGGGAGAAAAAAGGGGTAAAAAAAAGTATATTGGGCGGTCAGCGGAAACCAACAACAGGAGCTGCTCCGACCGCGGAGCCATACTCGACCACCACGTAGTTGTTTGAAGTCTCTAACAAGACACAGATCCAGAAAAGACACAGATCCAGGATGTCCCGCTACTCAGGGCCATAGTCCTCCCAGTCCACCAAGTACTGCAGGGTCCCTTGGATCCGACGACCCAAACTGACACTCAAACAGAGACAGTCCAGTGGGCGAGTTCGGCAGTGTGTTATGAGCATACTCCGCCCAGATGAGGAACTTGCTCCAGTTGCTGGCCTGTGTGGAGACGAAGCAGCGGAGGAACTTCTCACGCTCCTGGTTGGCCTGCTCATTTTGCCCATTCAACTGAGGGTGGAACTCCCAAGAGGGACTCACCAATGCCCCCAACAGGGAACTGAAGGCCATCCAATATCATGCAACGAACTGGGGCCCACGATCTGAGACAATGTCTTGGTAAGTCTGTGTAGTCGAAAGACTTGGATAATCATGAGATCAGGGGTCTCCTTCGCTGAAGGCAACTTGGGTAAGGCGATGAAATGGACTGCCTTGAAGAACCGATCGACGACCACCAGGATAGTGGTAAGCCCTTGAGATGGAGGTAACCCTGTGATAAAGTCTACAGACAGATGAGACTAGGGCCGGCTGGGGATGGTTGGAGCAACCCGACCGGTCGCTGACGTGAAAATGTGCTTTAAGAACAGATGGAACAGGCCGCAACAAAGGATCTCATATCCTCCATGTTGGTCCACCGGAATTTCTGCCTCAGGAACTCCAGTGTCCGATTAACCCCTGGATGCCCAGTTAATTTAGATGAGTAGCGCTAGCCAGGGTTACCCTACAGTGGTTCCTCCTTTAAAAGTGCTGAGCTTGCACCATGGGACTTAGAAGTACCCAGCGTCATGGCTTCATTACTGCAGACCACCACAAGGGGGTGATAGAGCACTCATTTTGCATTTGGGTCCCAAGGTTTTTACATGACCAATCAGTGGTTCCAATGAAGAATTTTGACACGAGCCACCCTTGCCTTGTAGCGTTCTACAAAGATGGCCAACAAAACATTACGGTGGAACCAGATGTAAGTTATCATAATGAGTCAAGCAAAAAATGTACAATTGAGGAATATGTTAGTTAACGTAGAGACAAACGTTAATGCATATTTTTTTGTCAGAGTTCATTTATGAAAATCACTATTTAGCAAGCCAGCCAGCTAGCGTTAGGAGAATGAATTTGTAATTTGTGTTTGTTTTAGGGACTCCTGAGAAAACCAGGCTGTCGTTTTGTGAAACAGTGGATGTTAACAATCAAACTAGCTAAAGTACTTACTGCAAATTGAATGTACAATTGTGTAAGCTTTCCTTGCAATATAGCTGAAGTAACAGAGCTAACTATTTACTTTCTTATTGTGTAGTGGAAGATAAAACTGTATGCCTGTGGATGTGTACCAATCTATGAACCTCAGCTATCATAGTCGTATCAACGTCAAATCTGAATGATATTAATGAAGCCTATGATAGAGTAGAATATAATGACTTTGTGCCAAGGATGCAAGTCCTATATACACACACGTACTGTAGATATTACCACACATGAGATTCCCATATTGTAGCCTGTACATTGAATATATTCACTGACATTGTACTCTTCCTTGGCAAATAAAGGTGCGATTCAGTTATGAATCTCAGGCATTCTTTTTCAGTCATCAAACTCCATTATTTGAATGATGCTGTGCCTGCATTACAATTATATAGTGTTTAACACTCCTGCTCCTGGGACGTCAATGATTACCCATTAACTATGCAATAGACTAGAAACATGATTGATTTGTAATTCATATATACAGAAAAACTCTGCATATCTAACGCCATCTGTTAGAATCTGAGGACACAGGATATATTGTATTACAATGAGATACCACTGGTTGAAATGAAGTGAGGGTGAAACGCTTTATTGAAAAAGTTCATTATCCAGGTGTTATAAATACATTATGATAATTGTAATATTATAAATACAAGTTCAATCTGTACTTCAATGCACATATGGTGTGCATTATAAAAGGAGGAAGACCGACAAGGTGGGGAGAGAGGTGTAGAAGACAGAAAGGGAAAGGTAAGAACAGCGGCAGACAGCATATGATTCATGAATTACAGTGCTAACCTAATATTCTCCTAGTTCATCAAAATTGCAGTGTCTCCTAACCTTCGGGCCAACTGGGGGGCCCACGGTTGGTTATCTTAAGAGCAGGTGAGGTGGCGATGACGGGACTGGCTTCCTATCTCACATCAAAACATACCTGCAGACGAGTGACAGAGCATGATTAAGCCCCAGGTTCCATGTACAACAAGACAGGCATGGATGGAGAAAAACACAGAACACTTTAATTACCTCTGGTTATGGATAATTTTGCCAGCAATAAAGCTTCCACGGCCTGTTTCTCGGACAATGAACATCTGGCAATATCTACAGTTTCGACCATTTTCGAGCTTATTTTTTTTTTCCAATCTAAAACAGCAGATGTCATTTTTAGGATACGTCAAGGCGGTGTCCGCTTTGACTTCCTTTGTCGGGGAAAAAAAGTTGCTTTCAGAACAATTATTTTTAATTTAAAAAAAAAAGTTTTACTCGACAAAAAGAAACAAATGTACCTCCATAGCATATAATAATTTGCCTATGAATAACCATACCTTCATACAAACGTGCTACTGTATGCAGAATTCTTGACACACAACCGAAAATGCTGCCATATCCTGCCAGCACACCCACAAGAGAGCCACTCAGGAGCAGAATGATGAGGGCTAATAGCTGAACAATAGACTATTCAACCTTTACTAAAGAATAGTCTAATAGCTGAGCTAGGTGTGAAAACCCCCCCTCCTATCACAGACCAGATTTACCCTATGACCAATGGGTAGCTTGCTACTCAATGTAATAAAGTAATGACTTTTCAAATAAGTTACCTTACAAGTTTTATGTTGGCTGACAATTTGTTAGCTACCCTGTCCTTTACGAACCACATAGTATATCATTATGCTTTCAGTTCCGGTATGTTAGCTAGCTACCTAACGTTAGTGGTTATACAGAAAACTTGCCAGTATATTAACTATAGGCTAACTACCCAACATTTATTGACTTGATTATTCTCATAATTCTTAGTTTAGCTAAAAGGTAGTCGTTGTGCTCTCTCAATGGACATTCGGGTGCTTTTGTAAATTCGCTCTGGCTATCTATAGGCTGGACAATAGAACGAGTTAAAAATTCACCCAAGGCTGAAAAACGGCTTAAGATCGTTGGCTAAACTGGAACACAGAAGGGGCACAACTACTCAGGGTTTCAGAGCGAGTGACGTCACCGATTAAAACACTATTAGCGCACACCCCGCTAACTAGCTAGCCATTTCACCCCGTTTACACCCTATTTGAAAGAGAAAAAAAATCTAAATATACTCATTGCGAGATATTTGGCGAAATAGACAGACATGCCTATATTTCCCCCATAGGAAACAATGGGAAGACAGCAGAATTCCAATATTATTTGTGTTGTTTACATTTTAACTATGAAACATTGTGAGCAGGTCTCATTGCCAACAATAGTGAAGCAGGCATTGTGACGTTGAACAATAAACTGGGAATAGAACAGTCGGTTGGGGAGTTAGTGCCACGGTGCTCAATAGAACTAATAGTAGCTGGTATGGTGAAAAATGCACTAAAATAAGACTTGTTATTTCACGAATACTTAAGAACCACGGCAAGCAGCTTTTTTTTTAATCAGAAAAGAACGTTGTTAAATTTCATATGTCCAGCCTACTATCTACATGGATTTCAGAGCACTCTCGTCAGAGTGTACCAGAGCGCAGAATAATTACTTTACTAGCGCTCAACACCCGTTGAATATGGTCGGTGTCAGTAAACGTCGGGGGAAAAAAGCGTAATTAAAATAGTTTCCAGCAGCACATTTACAGTCACCAATTCTCTGGTTAACACGAAAACTGCCTTACCAGCTCTGCTAGGGCGAGTAAAATGGTCAGAGTGGTCTCATGTGACTGGAAGTAGTTTGCCAACGTTAACTTGGGTGCGTGACTGTCGTTGTAAGACCAGAACGCTCAAATCAACCCTACTGCATTCCAAGAGCGAAAGGGTCTGAATTTACAAACGGACAATTTCTCTGAATGGACACACTATAATATCAAACAAATTAATTACGGCAAATTTCTTTAAAAACAATCCCATATACTATGCAATTGCAAAAAGGTTTTAAATTCTCTGGTAATGCCAATACGGAATACTATCAAATGCTTCTCATAGATGCCCTCTGGTGGGCAAACTAGCAATAACTTGCAGTAACAGAAGAAATGGCTGAGAATTATATGACGTGCCACAGAATGCTGCAGCAGCAAGCAGGGTGTGCCGCAGTATGATGCAACTTTTAAAGGAGGAACCACTGTAGGATAATGGGGTTCTCGGGAGCAGTGATCAGCAGAAAACTAAGAGTCTCAAAGTGGTTCACCCCAACATGCAGTAGAATGGGCTTGGTTGGATATTCCACCTGACCGGAGTCAATGGGGCGTCTATCGAGGGCTTGAATCTGCAGAGGGATGGGACACTTCACACAGGGAATCTGGAACTCTGGTGAAGTCTTGATCAATGAAATAATCTGCGGCCCCGGAGTCCACAAAGGCTTGAATCTCGTGCTGATAGTTGTCCTAGTGGAGGGTTGCGGGTAGTAACAGATGGTGACTGGGTAGCTGGGAGGTAACTGCACAGCTCGTCAGGGTCTCCCCCTGTCCTGGCGAGCCCGGATGTTTCCTGTCAGCTCTGGGCAGGTAGCACGGAGATGGCAGAGACAGCGGCCTTTGCTCATTTGACTGGCACGCTCCTGTGGGCTCAGATGTGTGCGACCCAGCTGCATGGGATCCTTTTATGCTGGGCTCAGTGGGCTTTGGGAGTTCAGGAAACCGGAATGCTGGAGTGGTGTCAAAAGGGCGCTATCTCACCCATTCCCGGATGCGGTTGTCAAACCTGACTACCAGCGTTATCAGGAACTCAAGGTTCTCTCCCAGTTCCCGAGTGGCCAGTTCATCTCTGATGGAGTTAGACAGACCCTGGTGGAACGCGGTAACCAGTGCCTCCGTATTCCACCCACTCTCGCCGGCGAGGGTGCGAAACTCAATTGCGAAGTCAGCCACTGGTCTGGCCCATTAGCGAATGTTGAACAGTTGGCTGGCCACTTCTTGTCTGCCGACTTGGTGGTTGAAGACTCGTCGCAGCTTGGCAGTGAAGGCTCCTAATGGACCTGCAAGATGGTGGCTGCTGTTACCATGCTGCCGTTGCCCACGCCAGGGCCTTGCCCGAGAGTAGAGAAATGATATAGGTGATCATGGCCCGATCGGTTTGGAACGAGGAGGACTGTGGCTCGAACACCAGAGAACACTGTGTGAGGAACCCCTTGCATCCTCCCGGGTAGCCGTTATACCGCTCAGGATCTGGCGTCTTGGGTTCCCAGTGCAGGTTCCCTGGAGTAACCAACAGGCGACATCTGTAACACTGGGCATTGGCTCCTCCTGGGGTGGGGGCATGCCATGGTTGGAGGGACTCAGCAAGTGCCCGAAGTGTCCCGGAGATATGGGAGAGCTGTTCTTGCTGCCGTCCTGACAGTGCTCCTTGGTGAGCTACCACTTTCCAGATCTGGGGGATCTCTGCTGGGTCCATGTTGTGACAAACTTGCTGTGACATGGTTAGGTTGGACCCAGGTGCAGAGAAGAGACCAGACAAGGAATCAGTGGTTAAGGAAAAACATAATAATTTACTGAGATACAGTAGCCACATTATCACAGTACACTTGAAAAAACAACAAACGCCAAGTCTCACACTCACTCAGGAAACAAACACACACAGCAAACAATTCAAGTTTCTACAAAGGACTGCAGAAAACACACCTCTTTTAAAGGGACACAATCATGAAATTATAAGACACCGGAGTCCAATAAAAGTCTCTAGGGCGGCCTCTGCCGCACTCTGGTGCCAGGAGGAAGCATGACGATATCAGTTAACTGGTCTTTTTTGTCAAGGGAAGGAAGAATGTATGCATTAGATCACCAAGCCTCATGCATTCTATGGTACTACAAATGTAAATACATCCACAATGTCTGTCTTCTATGGTACTGAAATGTAAACAAAAACACATTATTCACCTCCATCTTTACTGTATCCCCACACATGTTCTTTTTTTCAGATGGACCTGAAACTACTTCTGATTTCAACGTTGTTAGGAGTCATTTGTTACAGCAGTGCTCAGCAAGGTAAGATAATTCTCCATCTTATCTCAAGTTTCTGATTTACTTACTGTAACTTCCACCTTGTTAGACCAAATCAACCCTCAACAGTAACACCAGTATTCTGTATCTGTACACTCACACACACACAGTACATCATCTAATCATAATATATTTCTACTAAACCGCATCATAAATATACAGAATAGTGATTAACTGCCTGATGTCCCGTAAGGGTGAGCCGACCCCAACTGAGCATGCTGCTGTAATGTAATGATGTCATTAGCCAGAAGAAGAAGCAGCTCCACCTACACTGTAAACCCCAAGACATTTTTACTCAAATACTTCAAGTAAGTTGATCTCAAAGTCAATGAAAAGTCATTATTTCTTGAAAATGTTTAAGTTGTCCTGACTCAACTAAACAAGGCAACAGTAAACATGTCGTCCCCCATGAATGATACAGCACCCCACTTTGAGCAAATTGAGATTGTGTGTGACTAACAAATTTCTGTTAATTACTATAGCTCCCGCCTTGGGCCAATCGGTGTAATTTTGTAAATGCCGTATTTCTATGGCAAGACACATCATTCACCCAAGTTTTGTCACCAGTGCTGTCTGAGATATCGAGTATGACGTACGAATGAACAGACGCAGACAGATCAACAGTTGCCTCCCCGATTTTCATGCTGCACAAAGATAAATTATAGAGAGTTATACAGTGCCTTTCGAAAGTATTCAGATCCCTTGACTTTTTCCACATTTTTAGATTACAGCTTTACTTTCAAATTGATTAAATCGTTTTCCCCCTCATTTATCTACACACAATACCCCATATAATGACAAAGCAAAAACATGTTGTTAGAAATTTTTGCTAATTTATTCAAAGTAAAATAATATATATTATATTTACATAAGTTCATTTACATATTGCTCTGACATGCACTCTCAACTGTGGGACCTTATATATACAAGTGTGTTCCTTTCCGAATCATGTCCAATCAATTGAATTTACCACAGATGGACTCCAATCAAGTTGTAGAAACATCTCAACGATGTTCAATGGAAACAGGATGCACCTGAGCTTAATTTCGAGTCTCGTGGCAAAGGGTCTGAATACTTATGTAAGTAAGGTATTTCTGTTTTTTTATTTGTAATACATTTGCTAACATTTCTACGAACATCTTTTCACTTTGTCATTATAGGGTATTGTGTGTAGATTGCTGATGAGTTTCTTTTTTTTAATCCATTTTAGAATAAGGCTGTAACGTAAATGTTGAAAACGTTAAGGGGTCTGAATACTTTCCGAAGGCACTATGTAATCGTTTACAAATGTAAGCAAGGTTTGAAATGATTAAGTTTTAGTAAAATATTATATCAGTTTTGGCTTCTTGCAGTCAATTTTCAGTATAAAAATGATTTTTAAATATGTTCCGGCCCTCTGATCATCCTCTCAAAAATAAAATCGTCCCAATGCTGAACTATTTGATGAACCCTGCCTTCAAATCAAACGTTATTTGTCACATTCACCGAATACAACAGGTGCAATGCTGTGAAATGCTTACTTACAAGCCCTTAACAAACAGTGCAGTTCAAGAAAGCGTTGAGAAAATATTTACCAAATAAACTAAAGTAAAATATAATAAAATGTAACACAATAAAATATCAATAACGAGGCTATATACAAGTGATACCAGTACAGAGTCAATGTGCGGAGGAACAGGTTAGTCGAGGTCATTTGTATATATAGGTAGGAGTAAAGTGACTATGCATAGATAATACGTAGCGAGTAGTAGCAGTGTAAAAACTAATGGGGGGGTGTCAATGTAAATAGTCCGGGTGGCCGTTTGATTAATTGTTCAGCAGTCTTCTGGCTTGGGGGTAGAAGCTGTTAAAGGAGCCTTTTGGTCCTAGACTTGGCACTCCGGTACCGCTTGCTGTGCAGTAGCAGAGAGAACAGTTTATGACTTGGGTGACTGGAGTCTTTGACAATTATTTGGGCTTTCGACTGACACCGCGTAGCATATTCAATGGGGAAAAAAAGTATGTGAACCCTTAAGAATTACCTGGATTTCTGCATAAATTGGTCATAAAATTATATCTGATCTTCATTAAAGTCACAACTATAGACAAACACAGTCTGCTTAAACGAATAACACACAAACAATTCAAATGTTCATGTCTTTATTGAACACGCTGTGTTAACATTCACATTGCAGGTTGGAAAAAGAATGTGAACCCTTGGATTTAATTGGTTGACCCTCCTTTGGCAGCAATAACCTCAACCAAACATGTTCTATAGTTGCGGATCGGACCTCCACAACAGTTAGGAGGAATTTTGGACGATTCCTCTTTACAAAACTGTTTCAGTTCCACAATATTCTTGGGATTTCTGGTGTGAACTGCTCTCTTTATGTCATGACACAGTATCTCAATCGGGTTGAGGTCAGAAATTACCGGGCCACTCCTGAATGACTATTTTCTTCTGTTTGAAGCCATTCTGTTGTTGATTTACTTCTGTCTTTTGGGTTGTTGTCCTGTTGCATCACCTAACTTCTGTTGAGCTTCAATGCAAAATGTCTTGATTAACTTGGGAATTCATTTTTCAGTCGACAATAGCAAGCTGTCCAGGTCCTGAGGCAGCAAAGCCGCCCCAAACCATGATGCTCCCTCTACCATAGTTTACAGTTGGGATGAGGTTTTGATGTTGGTGTGCTGTGCCTTTTTTTTCTCCGCACATAGTGTTGTGTGTTCCTTCCAAAAAAACACAACTTTAGTTTCATCTGTCCACAGAATATTTTTGCCAGTACCTCTGGAACATCCAGGAGCTCTTTTGCGAACTTCAGACGTGCAGCAATGTTTTTTTGGACAGCAGTGGCTTCTTCCGTGGTGTCCTCCCATGAACACCATTCTTGTTTATTGTTTAACATATTGTAGACTCGTCAACAGAGATGTTAGCATCTTCCAGAGATTTCTGTAAGTCTTTAGCTGACACTCTAGGATTCTTCTTAACCTCATTGAGCATTCTGCACTGTGCTCTTGCAGTCATCTTTGCAGGAGAGCCACTCCTAGGGAGAGTAGCAACAGTGCTGAACTTTCCATCTATAGACAATTTGTCCCACCGTAGACTGACTTTTAAATATACTTTTGTAACCCTTTCCAGCTTTATGCAAGGCAACAATTCTTAATCTTAATCTTAGGCCTTCTGAGATCTCTTTTGTTTGCGGCATGGTTCACATTAGGCAATGCTTCTTGTGTATAGCAAACTCAAATTTTGTGAGTGTTTTTTATCGGCCAGGGCAGCTCTAACCAAAATCTCCAATCTCATGTCATTGATTCGACTCCAGGTTAGTTGACTCCTGACTTCAATTACCTTTTGGAGAAGTCATTAGTCTAGAGTTCACATACTTTTTCCAACCTACACTGTGAATGTTTAAATTATGTATTCAATATAGACAAGAAAAATACAATAATTTGTGTGTTATTAGTTTAAGCACCTTGTGTTTGTCTATTGTTGAGACTTAGATGATCAGATAAAATTTTGTCAAATTTATGCAGATATCCAGGTAATTTCAAAGGGTTCACATACTTTTTCTTGCCATTGCAGGTCCTAGATGGCAGGAAGCTTGGCCCCAGTGATGTACTGAGCCGTACGCACTACCCTCTGTACCACCTTACGGTCAGATGCCGAGCAGTTGCCATACTAGGTGGTGATGCAACCGGTCAGGATGCTCTTGATGGTACAGCTGTAGAACTTTTTGAGGATCTGGGGACCCATGCCAAATCTCTTCAGTCTCCTGAGGGGGAAAAGGTGTTGTCGTGCTCTCTTCACGACTGTCTTGGTGTGTTTGGACCATGATAGTTTGTTAGTGATGTGGACACCAAGGAACTTGAAACTCTCGAGTCGCTCCACTACAGCCCCGTCGATGTTAATTGGGGCCTGTTCGGACGCATTTTCCTGTAGTCCACAATCAGCTCCTTTGTCTTGCTCACATTGAGGGAGAGGTTGTTGTCCTGGCACCACACTGCGGGTCTCTGACCTCCTCCCTGTAGGCTTATTATTGTAGGCTTATTATTATTATTATTGTTGTCGGTAATCAGGCCTACCACGGTTGTGTTGTAAGCAAACTTAATAATGGTGTTGGAGTCGTGCTTGGCCACGCAGTCGTGGGTGAACAGGGAGTACAGAAGGGGACTAAGCACACACCTCTGAGGGGCCCCAGTGTTGAGGATCAGCGTGGCAGACATGTTGATGCCTACCCTTACCGCAAGGGGGCAGTCCGTCAGGAAGTCTAGGATCCAGTTGTAGAGGGAGGTGTTTAGTCTCAGTGTCCTTAGTTTAGTGATGAGCTTTGAGGGCACTATGGTGTTGAATGCTGAGCTGTAGTCAATGAACAGCATTCTCACATAGGTGTTCCTTTTGTCCAGGTGGGAAAGGCGGTGTGGAGTGCGATTGAGATTGTGTCATCTGTGGATCTGTTGGGGCAGTATGCGAATTGGAGTGGGTCTAAAGTATCCTGGATGATGCTGTTGATGTGAGCCATGACCAGCCTTTCAAAGCACTTCATGGCTACCAACGTGAGTAATCATTTAGGCAGGTTACCTTCTCTTCCTTGGGCGCAGGGACTATGGTGGTCTGCTTGAAACGTGTAGGTATTACAGACTCAAATCAAAGTTTATTTGTCACGTGCGCCGAATACAACAGGTGTAGTAGACCTTACAGTGAACTGCTTACTTACAGGCTCTAACCAATGGTGCGAAAAAAAGGTATGTGTGTGTGTGTGTGTGTAGGTAAGTAAGTAAGTAAGTAAAGAAATAAAACAACATATGCATATTTGATGAACAGAGAGTAGCAGAAGTGTAAAAAGAGGGGTTGGAGGGTGGTGGGACACAATGCAGATAGCCCGGTTAGCCAATGTGCGGGAGCAGTGGTTGGTCGGACCAATATAGGTAGTATGTACATGAATGTATAGGTAAAGTGACTATGCATATAAGATAAACTGAGAGTAGCAGCAGCATAATAGAGGGGTTGGGGGGGCACACAATGCAAATAGTCCGGGTAACCATTTGGTTACCTGTTCAGGAGTCTTATGGCTTGGGGATAAAAACTGTTGAGAAGCCTTTTTGTCGGAGCACACTTTTTGTCGGAGCACACGTCCTGGTAATCCGTCTGGCCCCGCAGCCTTGTGTATGTTGACCTGTTTAAAGGTCTTACTCACATCGGCTACGGAGAGCATGATCACACAGTCATCCGGAACAGCTGGTGTTCTCATTCATGCCTCAGTGTTGCTTACCTCGAAGCGAGCATAGAAATGATTTAGCTCATCTGGTAGTCTTGTGTCACTGGGCAGCTCGCGGCTGTGCTTTCCTTTGTAGTCTGTAATAGTTTGCAAGCCCTGCCACATACGACGACCGTCGGAGCCGGTGAAGTATGATTCAATCTTAGCCCTGTATTGACGCTTTGCCTGTTTGATGGTTCGTTGCAGGGCTAAGCGGGATTTTATGTAAGCTTCTGGGTTAGAGACCCGCACCTTGAAAGCGGCATCTCTACCCTTTAGCTCAGTGCGAATGTTGCCTGTAATCCATGGCTTGTGGTTGAGGTATGTACTAGAGGTTGACCGATTAATCGTAATGGCCGATTAATTAGGGCCGATTACAAGTTTTCATAAAAATCGGAAATCTGTATTTTTGGGTGCCGATTTGCGATTTTTAAAACAAATTTGATTTTTTTTTTATACATTTATTTAACTAGGCAAGTCCGTTAAGAACACATTCTTATTTTCAATGATGGCCTAGGAAAAGTTGGTTAACTGCGTCGGTCAGGGCCAGAACGACAGATTTTCACCTTGTCAGTCCGGGGACCCAATCTTACAGTTAACTAGTCCAACGCAATAACTACCTGCCTCTCTCTCGTTGCACTCCACAAGGTGACTGCCTGTTACGCGAATGCAAGGTAAGTTGCTAGCTAGCATTTAACTTATCTTATCTGAGCCTTCTAGTAGTTGTTCCACTTGCTCTGCATGGGTAACGCTGCTTCGATGGTGGCTGTTGTCGTTGTGTTGCTGGTTTGAGCCCAGGGAGGAGCGAGGAGAGGGACAGAAGCTATACTGTTACACTGGCAATACTAAAGTGCCTATAAGAACATCCAATAGTCAAAGGTTAATGAAATACAAATGGTATAGTGGGAAATAGTCCTATAATTCCTATAATAACTCCAACCTAAAACTTCTTACCTGGGAATATTGAAGACTCATGTTAAAAGGAACCACCAGCTTTCATATGTTCATATGTTCTGAGCAAGGAACGTTAGCTTTCTTACATAGCACATATTGCAATTTTACTTTCTTCTCCAACACTTTGTTTTTGCATTATTTAAACCAAATTGAACATGTTTCATTATTTACTTGAGGCTAAATTGATTTTATTGGTGTATTATATTAAGTTAAAATAAGTGTTCATTCAGTATTGTTGTAATTGTCAGTATTATAAATAAAAATGAAAAAATAGTCTGATTAATCGGTATTGGCTTTTTTGGTCCTCCAATAATCATTCTTGGTATCGGCGTTGAAAAATCATAATCGGTCGACCTCTAGTATGTATGTACAGTCACTGTGGGGGGGACGTCCTCAATGCACTTATTGATAAAGCCAGTGACTGATGTGGTGTATTCCTCAATGTCATCAGAAGAATCCCTGACTCGGTCAGGGAGAGATTGAAAATGTCAGTGAAGACACTTTCCAGTTGGTCCTCGCATGCTTTGAGTACACGTCCTGGTAATCACTCTGGCTCTGCAGCTTTGTGAATGTTGACCTGTTTAATAAAGGTATTTTTCACGTCGGCTACCGAGATGCCAGAACAGCTGGTGCTCTCATTTATGCTTTAGTGTTGCTTGCCTCGAAGCAAGCATAACAGGCATTTAGCTCGTCTGTTAGGCTCGCGTCTGTAATAGTTTTCAAGCCCCACCACATCTGAGAAGTGTTAGAGCCGGTGTAGTAGGATTCAATCTTAAACCTGTATTGATGCTTTGCTTGTTTGATGATTTGTCTGAGGGCGTAGCGGCATTTCTTATAAGCGTACGGATTAATGTCCCGCTCCTTGAAAGCGGCAGCTCTAGCCTTTAGCTCGATGCGGATGTTGCCTGTAATCCATGGCTTCTGGTTGGGATATGTACGTACGGTCACTGTGGGGACGACGTCATCGCTGCACTTATTGATGAAGCCGATGATTGAGATGGTATACTCCTCAATGCCATTGGCTGAATCCAGGAACATATTCCAGTCTGTGCTATCAAAACAGTCCAGTAGCGTAGCATCCAATTCATCTGACCACCTCCGTATTGGTACTGTCATTGGTCATTGGTACTTCCTTCTTTAGTTTTTGCTTGTAAGCAGGAATAAGAAGGATATAATTATGGTGAGATTTGACAAATGGAGGGCGAGGGAGAGCGTTGTATGCTTCTCTGTGTGTGGAGTATATGTTGTTCCTCTGGTTGCACATGTGAGATGCTGGTAGACATGAGGTAAAACGGATTTAAGTTTGCCTGCATTAAAGGCCCCTGCCACTAGGAGCGCTGCTTCTGGGTGAGCATTTTCTTGTTTACCTATGGCCTTATACAGCTGGTTGAGTGCAGTCTTAGTGCCAGCATCGGTCTGTGGTGGTAAATAGATGGCTACAAATAATATAGATGAGAACTCTTGGTAGATAGTGTGGTCTACAGCTTGTCATAAAGTATTTTACCTCAGGCAAGCAATACCTCAAGACTTCTTTAATATTAGGCATTGCGCACCAGCTGTTATTGACAAATAGACACTCACCCCCTCTCCTCGTCTTCCCAGACGTAGCTTCTCTGTCCTGCCGATGCATGGAAAAATCTGCCAGCCGTATATTATCCGTGTCGTCATTCAACCACGACTCGGTGAAACATAAGATAATACAGTTTTTCATGTCCTGTTGGTAGGACAGTCTTGATCGTATATCATTCATTTTGTTTTCCAATGATTTCATGTTGGCCAATAGAACGGATGACAGTGGAGGTTTACTCACTCGCCTACGAATTCTCAGAAGGCAGCCTGACCTCCGCCCCCTTTTTCTCCGTCTTTTCTTCACGTTCCCGAGAAAGCAGTATATCCTTCGCGTCAGACTTGGAAAAAATCTTTGTTCAGTTCGAGGTGTGTAATCGCTGTTCTGATGCACAGAAGTTATTTTCAGTCATAAGAGACGGTAGCAGCAACATTATGTACAAAATAGGTAACAACGCAAAAAAAAATAACAAAATAGCACAGTTGGTTAGAAGCACATAAAACGGCAGCCATCTCCTCCGGCGCCATTCTATAAAATCTGAGTTATGTAATGTATTGTCATAAAGAGTTTAATTATAATGATAACATTCACCTAGGAACTCACTTGGTGAAGGCCAGAGGACTCACTCGGAAAGGCAAGGCACACTGGGAAATTATATTGGAGGCGTGGCTTAGTGGGGGCATTGCAACATTTCTTTCAAGCTGATACAACTCAAATCTGAACAGTTACTCTATTGGTTTGAGTAATGACTACAAATCACTTTAAGTAACTGTACTCCGATATCTTAAAACCTCTTGATACTCCCCATCCCGGATCCGGGATCGTGAATAAAGCCTCAGGCTCATTAGCATAACGCAACGTTAACGATTTCTGAAAATCGCAAATAAAATGAAAATAATGCGCCTGCTCTCAAGCTTAGCCTTTTCTTAACAACACTGTCATCTCAGATTTTCAAAACATGCTTTTGAACCATAGCAAATCAATAATTTGTGTAAGAGTATTGCAAGCTAGCTTAGCATTTTGCGTAGCTTTTAGCACGCAACATTTTCACAAAATCCAGATAACCAAATAAATAAAATCATTTACCTTTGAAGAGCTTCGGATGTTTTCAATGAGGAGACTCTCAGTTACATAGCAAATGTTCAGTTTTTCCTGAAAGAATCTTTGTGTAGGAGAAATCGCTCCGTTTTGTACATCACATTTGGCTACCGAAACGAACTGAAAATTCAGTCACCAAAACATCAAACTTTTTCCAAATTAACTCCATAATATCGACCGAAACATGGCAACCGTTGTTTAGAATCAATCCTCAAGGAGTTTTTTCACATATCTCTTCATTGATATGCAGTTCGTGGAAGCCTGCTTTCCCCTCAGAATCGCATGGAAAAATACCAGCAGCTGAAAATGACGCACCAATTTCGACGGAGGACACCGGGCGGACACCTGGAAAAAGTAGTCAGTTATGGTCAATCTTCCAATGATATGCCTACAAATACGTCACAATGCTGCAGACACCTTGGGGAAACGATAGATAGGGCAGGCTCATTCCTCTCGCATTCACAGTCATATAAGGAGACAATGGAAAACAGAGCCTCAAAAATCCTGCTCATTTCCTGGTTGCCGTTTCATCTTGGTTTTGCCTGTAGCTCCCGTTCTAGGGCACCCACAGACAATATCTTTGCAGTTCTGGAAAATTCAGAGTGTTTTCTTTCCAAAGCTATCAATTATATGCATAGTCGAGCATCTTTTTGTGACAAAATATCTTGTTTAAAACAGGAACGTTTTTCATCCAAAAATGAAATTGCGCCCCCAGAGTTTCAAGAGGTTTCCTCAAAAGTTGAGTAATGACATCACACTGGGGTTTACAGTGTATGTTTCTTTGAGCATTTCTTTGGGCATAGTAGTGAAGACATCATGCAACTATGGAACAGCGGAATATTCCATTCTGTCTCTGGCTCAATTTACTGTTCTCTCTGAGGCACACAGTTTTCCAAAATCCACAATGTGTACACTCTGGCTTATTACCTGGTTAGGTTTTAGGAGTCTATGATGAGTTTGCTTCTTTTCAACCTTTGTTTTTCCATTCCATTCCAGAAGGGAACGAGTGCATCAAGGCTAATGCCAAATCCTGTGGGGAGTGCATTCAAGTGGGAGCGAAATGTGGCTGGTGCATGGACCCAGTACGTGGATATGAATTTGCCAATAACATTGTTGCTGCGTTGATGCTACACAACCTTAATATCAACTGACTGACAGCGTTACAACTTTAAAAAATCTAAACTGTTCCTTGGAATTAAACACTAGTATGTCGGGCAATATTGTTTGTAACCTTTATAACCTGCTTGGGAGAGTAGGAAATACATTTTCAGAAAAGAAGGACCTTACATTTTGGGTGGATTCCCTCTGAGTGCCATAATGCAATGTTTCATAATACTTATATCTCCTCTCTCCCAGGGGTTCCTGAAGCAGGGTGAGGCCACATCGACCCGCTGTGACGAGCTGGAGTCCCTGAGGAAGAGAGGTTGTAGCTCCACCAAGGTAGAGAACCCCCGAGGCAGCCAACAGGCCCTAAAGAACAAGGCTGTGACCAACCGCAACAAGGGAGAAGGAAAACTCCGACCAGAGGACATCACACAGGTCCAGCCACAGAAACTCACCCTCAGCCTCAGATCGGGTAAAAACTTAAATGGAACTGTTACTTTTGATTGGGATGCGTCCCAAATGGAACCCTTTTCCCTATTTAGTGCTCTACTTTTAGCTCTAGTCAAAAGTGGTGCCTTATTTTAGGAATCGGTTGTCATTAGGGATGCAGTCTTAGTTAACTTTGCTTCAGACAAAACATCTTGCTTGACAACCATTGTTGTCGCAGCGTTGCTGAGGGTCTTTTTTGTTTATCCTGCTGTTCCTCCGTGGTCTTTCACTGTTATGTTGATAAGTTACAGTAGCCTCCATTTTCTTTGAGTGTTTTAGCTATTATGATTTGGAAGGAGGGTTCCTTATACTCTTTCATGTGAAGGCCAGCACCTTATTTGACAGGGAAGGTGCACATGAATCAAGATTTCAGTGTTCACATCAATGTAAATATGCCAGAGTTAGCAAGTCAGTAGTCCCCGGCTTAACCTTTCCCATTTGTCTGTGTATTGCAGGTGAACCCCAGTCTTTTAACCTGAAGTTCAAACGGGCTGAGGATTACCCCATTGACCTCTACTACCTGATGGACCTGTCCTACTCCATGAAGGACGATCTGGAAAACGTCAAGAACCTGGGAACACAGCTCATGCTGGAGATGTCAAAGATCACGACTGATTTTAAAATCGGTGAGCTTGAGAATCAGCCTGGTTGTATGAGGATTGAGGATGTTTATATTTATTTGAACTTCTTCTCCACTTCAAATTGATCTCTTCTGCTTTCAGTTCAGGTTGGGTGCAAATTGCAGTTACACTGTACTACAATACCCATAATGCCATGTGTAAGATAACCGGTTTGATCTTAGTGAAGATGTTTTGAAGCTAACAAATTGGTGTCCCGTCTCCTTAACTATACAGTTTAAACAGTGCCTTGCGAAAGTATTCGGCTCCCTTGAACTTTGCGACCTTTTGCCACATTTCAGGCTTCAAACATAAAGATATAAAACTGTATTTTTTTGTGAAGAATCAACAACAAGTGGGACACAATCATGAAGTGGAACGACATTTATTGGATATTTCAAACTTTTTTAACAAATCAAAAACTGAAAAATTGGGTGCGCAAAATTATTCAGCCCCTTTACTTTCAGTGCAGCAAACTCTCTCCAGAAGTTCAGTGAGGATCTCTGAATGATCCAATGATGATAAATACAATCCACCTGTGTGTAATCAAGTCTCCGTATAAATGCACTGTAACGGCGTTCTTCGTTTGTCGAAAGAGAGTCGGACCGAAATGCAGCGTGTTGTTTACTCATGTTTTTAATAGAACAAATGACGATACATGAAATAACAAAAACAACAAACGGAACGTGAAAAACCTATACAGCCTGTCTGGTGAACACTAACACAGAGACAGGAACAATCACCCACGAAATACAAAGTGAAACCCAGGCTACCTAAATACGGTTCCCAATCAGAGACAACGAGAATCACCTGACTCTGATTGAGATCCGCCTCAGGCAGCCAAACCTATGCAACACACACCCCTAATCAGCCACAATCCCAATAACTAAAAAACATTTACATTTAAGTCATTTAGCAGACGCTCTTATCCAGAGCGACTTACAAAAACCCACTAAGAATTACAACAAACAATAAACCAATGTCACACCCTGGCCAGACCAACTAATTAACTAAAACACAAAATACTAAGACCAAGGCGTGACAGAACCCCCCCCTAAGGTGCGGACTCCCGAACGCACCTCAAAACCATAGGGAGGGTCCGGGTGGGCGTCTGTCCATGGTGGCGGTTCCGGTTCGGGACGTGGACCCCACTCCATAAATGTCATAGTTCCTCCCCTTCGCGTCCTAGGATGATCCACCCTCGCCGCCGACCATGGCCGAATAGTCCTCACCCAGAACCCCACTGAACTGAGGAGCAGCTCGTGACTGAGGGGCAGCTCGGGACTGAGGCAGCTCGTGACTGAGGGGCAGCTCGTGACTGAGGGGCAGCTCGTGACTGAGGGGCAGCTCGGGACTGAGGCAGTTCGGGACTGAGGGGCAGCTCGGGACTGAGGGGCAGCTCGGGACTGAGGGGCAGCTCGGGACTGAGGGGCAGCCCGGGACTGAGGGGCAGCCCGGGACTGAGGGGCAGCCCGGGACTGAGGGGCAGCTC
This sequence comes from Oncorhynchus masou masou, assembly GCF_036934945.1. Classification (NCBI taxonomy): domain Eukaryota; kingdom Metazoa; phylum Chordata; class Actinopteri; order Salmoniformes; family Salmonidae; genus Oncorhynchus; species Oncorhynchus masou. Next base: position 43,729,886 of record NC_088241.1, on the reverse strand, counting down.
GGGACTGAGGGGCAGCCCAGTACTGAGAGGAAGCCCAGTACTGAGAGGAAGCCCAGTACTGAGAAGAAGCCCAGTACTGAGATGAAGCCCAGCCAGGCAGTTGAATCCGGCAGATCCTGGTTGACTGGCGGATCCTGGCTGACTATCAGATCTGGCAGATCCTGGCTGACTGGCGGATCCTGGCTGACTGGCAGATCCTGGCCGACTGGCGGATCCTGGCTGACTAGCAGATCTGGCAGATCCTGGCTGAGTGGCGGATCCTGGCTGACTGGCAGATCCTGGCCGACTGGCAGATCTGGAAGAGTCTGGTTGACTGGCAGATCTGGAAGAGTCTGGCTGACTGGCAGATCTGGAAGAGTCTGGCTGACTGGCAGATCTGGAAGAGTCTGGCTGACTGGCAGATCTGGAAGAGTCTGGCTGACTGGCAGATCTGGAAGAGTCTGGCTGACTGGCAGATCTGGAAGAGTCTGGCTGACTGGCAGATCTGGAAGAGTCTGGCTGACTGGCAGATCTGGAAGAGTCTGGCTGACTGACGGCTCTGGCTGCTTCATGCTGACTGGCAGCTCTGGCTGCTCCATGCTGACTGGCGGCTCTGGCTGCTCCATGCAGATTGACAGCTCTGGCGGCTTCTTGCAGACTGACAGCTCTGACTGTTCCATGCAGACTAACAGCTTTGGCAGCTCCTTGCAGACTGGCAGCTCCTTGCAGACTGGCAGCTCCTTGCAGACTGGCAGCTCCTTGCAGACTGGCAACTCCATGCAGACTGGCAACTCCATGCAGACTGGCAACTCTAGCTGCCCCATGCAGACTGACAGCTCTGGCTGCCCCATGCAGACTGGCAGCTCTAGCTGCTCCATGCAGACTGGCAGCTCTGGCTGCTCCATGCAGACTGGCAGCTCCATGCAGACTGGCAGCTCTGGCTGCTCCAAGCAGACTGACAGCTCTGGCTGCCCCATGCAGACTGGCAGCTCTAGCTGCTCCATGCAGACTGGCAGCTCTGGCTGCTCCATGCAGAATGGCAACTCTGGCTGCTCCAAGCAGACTGACAGCTCTGGCTGCCCCATGCAGACTGGCAGCTCTAGCTGCTCCATGCAGACTGGCAGCTCTGGCTGCTCCATGCAGACTGGCAACTCTGGCTGCTCCATGCAGACTGGAAACTCTGGCTGCTCCAAGCAGACTGACAGCTCTGGCTGCCCCATGCAGACTGACAGCTCTGGCTGCCCCATGCAGACTGGCAGCTCTAGCTGCTCTATGCAGACTGGCAGCTCTGGCTGCTCCATGCAGACTGGCAGCTCTGGCTGCTCCATGCAGACTGGCAGCTCTAGCTGCTCCATGCAGACTGGCAGCTCTAGCTGCTCCATACAGGCAGGAGACTCCGGCAGCGCTGTAGAGGAGGAAGACTCTAGAAACGCTGAACAAGCGGGAGACTCCGACAGCGCAGGAGAGGGAGAAAGCGCTGGCTGCGCTGAACAGGCGAGGCGCACTGAAGGCCTGATGCGTGGTGCTGGCACTGGTGGTATTGGGCCGAGGACACGCACAGGACGCCTAGTGCGGGGAGCTGCTACCGGAGGACTGGTGTGTGAAGGTGGCACAGGATGGACTGGACCGTGAAGGTGTACTGGAGAGCCTGAGAGCAGGACTGGCACAGGACGTGCAAGGCTAGGTAGGTACACAGGAGGCCTAGTGCGTGAGGCTGGCACATTTTTCACCAGCCGACTAACACGCACCTCAGGACTAGTATGGAGCGCTGACCCAGGTGCCATTAAATCCCTGACACGCTCCGTCGGACGAATCTTGTACCTAAAGCACCAAACTAGCAACTCCCTCATTAATCTCTCCTCCAATTTCCCCATTAACTCCTTCACAGTCTCTGCTTCGCTCACCTCCAACACCGGTTCTGGTCTCCTCCTTGGCTCCTCACGATAAACAGGGAGAGTTGGCTCAGGTCTGTCTCCTGACTCAGCCACTCCCCCTCTGAGCCCCCCCCCCAAGAAATTTTTGGGGCTTCGCTCTGCGCCGCCGTGTCTTTCTTTTCGACTCCATTCTCCTATAGCCCTCTTCGCACTGCTCCAGAGAATCCCAGGCGGGCTCCGGCACTCTCTCTGGGTCGGCCGCCCACCTGTCTATTTCTTCCCACGTCGTATAGTCCATACTGTACTCCTCTTTGGGCTGCTCCTGTTTCCTCTTCTCCTGCTGCACCTTTGGGCGGCTACACTCCCCCGGTTTAGCCCAGGGTCCTCTCCCGTCAAGGATTTCCTCCCATGTCCAGAAATCCTTAATACGAGGCTCCTCTTTGGGCTGCTCCTGCCTGTTGACACGCTGCTCGGTCCGTGTGTGGTAGGTGATTCTGTAACGGCGTTCTTCGTTTGTCGAAAGAGAGTCGGACTGAAATGCAGCGTGTTGGTTACTCATGTTTTTAATAGAACAAATGACGATACATGAAATAACAAAAACAACAAACGGAACGTGAAAAACCTATACAGCCTGTCTGGTGAACACTAACACAGAGACAGGAACAATCACCCACGAAATACAAAGTGAAACCCAGGCTACCTAAATACGGTTCCCAATCAGAGACAACGAGAATCACCTGACTCTGATTGAGAACCGCCTCAGGCAGCCAAACCTATGCAACAGACACCCCTAATCAACCACAATCCCAATAACTAAAAAACCCACTAAGAATTACAACAAACAATAAACCCATGTCACACCCTGGCCAGACCAACTAATTAACTAAAACACAAAATACTAAGACCAATGCGTGACATGCACCTGCACTGTGATAGTCTCAGAGGTCCGTTAAAAGCGCAGAGAGCATCATGAAGAACAAGGAACACACCAGGCAGGTCCGAGATACTTTTGTGAAGAAGTTTAAAGACGGATTTGGATACAAAAATATTTCCCAAGCTTTAAACATCCCCAAGGAGCACTGTGCAAGCGATAATATTGAAATGGAAGGAGTATCAGACCACTGCAAATCTACCAAGACCTGGCCGTCCCTCTAAACTGTCAGCTCATACAAGGAGAAGACTGATCAGAGATGCAGCCAAGAGGCCCATGATCACTCTGGATGAACTGCAGAGATCTACAGCTGAGGTGGGAGACTCTGTCCATAGGACAACAATCAGTGGTATATTGCACAAATCTGGCCTTTATGGAAGAGTGGCAAGAAGAAAGCCATTTCTTAAAGATATCCATAAAAAGTGTTGTTTAAAGTTTGCCACAAGCCACCTGGGAGACACACCAAACATGTGGAAGAAGGTGCTCTGGTCAGATGAAACCAAAATTGAACTTTTTGGCAACAATGCAAAACGTTATGTTTGGCGTAAAAGCAACACAGCTCATCACCCTGACCACACCATACCCACTATCAAACATGGTGGTGGCAGCATCATGGTTTGGGCCTGCTTTTCTTCAGCAGGGACAGGGAATATGGTTAAAATTGATGGGAAGATGGATGGAGCCAAATACAGGACCGTTCTGGAAGAAAACCTGATGGAGTCTGCAAAAGACCTGAGACTGGGACGGAGATTTGTCTTCCAACAAGACAATGATCCAAAACATAAAGCAAAATCTACAATGGAATGGTTCAAAAATAAACATATCCAGGTGTTTGAATGGCCAAGTCAAAGTCCAGACCTGAATCCAATCGAGAATCTGTGGAAAGAACTGAAAACTGCTGTTCACAAATGCTCTCCATCCAACCTCACTGAGCTCGAGCTGTTTTGCAAGGAGGAATGGGAAAAAATGTCAGTCTCTCGATGTGCAAAACTGATAGAGACATACCCGAAGCGACTTACAGCTGTAATCGCAGCAAAAGGTAGCGCTACAAAGTATTAACTTAAGGGGGCTGAATAATTTTGCACGCCCAATTTTTCAGTTTTTTTTATTTGTTAAAAAAGTTTGAAATATCCAATAAATGTCGTTCCACTTCATGATTGTGTCCCACTTGTTGTTGATTCTTCACAAAAAAATACAGTTTTATATCTTTATGTTTGAAGCCTGAAATGTGGCAAAAGGTCGCAAAGTTCAAGGTGGCCGAATACTTTCGCAAGGCACTGAATATGAGATGGATATCTTCTTCTTCTTCTTCTTCTAGGTTTTGGTTCCTTTGTAGAAAAGACAGTGATGCCTTACATTAGCACCACCCCAGCCAAGCTGCTGAACCCCTGTGCTGGGGACCAGAACTGCACCAGTCCCTTCAGCTACAAGAACGTCCTGAAGCTGACCAGCAATGGACAGGAGTTCAATACCCTGGTGGGACAACAGCAGATCTCTGGAAACCTGGACTCACCAGAGGGAGGCTTCGATGCCATCATGCAAGTGGCTGTGTGTGGTGTAAGTAATATGTTTTTATATCATATTTAGGGAGAGTTTCTCAGACATAGATCAAGCCTAGTCCAGGACTGAAAAGATTTCTCCATTGAGCTTACTTTTTACTCTAGGACTAGGCTTGATATCTGTCCAGAAAACCAGACCATGAAGTTCCAATAATACTTTTATCAGTGCTTTATATTGACTTTCTCATGGTACCAGACCTCAAGACCCTATTCTCATTTGAGAAGGGCTGGAGTCAGGGCTTAATGTGTATATGCTTAGAGAAGGCCTTTTTATAAAACTTTTGAAAGTTCATTCACTCTAGGGCGCTAAACTGCTATTTTAAGAGGGTAACCTTTCACATAGTTGTTCATAGTTTTTTATATATACTTACTGAATCTTTTGTAAGTCTTGTAATTTTGTTCTCTGGTATTTCTGTAGGCTGTGTCCATTTTCTGTATGTGGTTAATTTTTACATGTTTTAATAGTCCTCCCTCCCTTCCCCAGGAGCACATTGGCTGGAGGAACGTCACCCGTCTGCTGGTGTTCTCCACTGACGCTGGCTTCCACTTTGCTGGAGACGGGAAACTGGGAGGGATAGTTTTGCCCAACGATGGGAAATGTCACCTGGAGAACAACATGTACACAATGAGCCACTACTATGTATGTATAATTATGCATTATAGTAATACACTATGCACTATAATAATGCGCTGTGTAGTATAGTAATACACTATGTAGTATAGTAATACACTATGTAGTATAATAATACACTATGTAGTATAATAATACACTATGTAGTATAATAATACACTAAGGAGTATAATAATACACTATGCAGTATAATAATACACTATGCAGTATAATAATGCACTATGTAGTTTAGTAATACACTATGTAGTATAATAATACACTGTAGTATAATAATGCATAATGTATTGTAGTAATGCACTATGCATTATAGTAATACACTATGTAGTATAATAATACACTATGTAGTATAATCATGCACTCCTATGTACTGTATGTATTGTGACTTTTCTTTCTAGTCTTCTGTGTGGTCTGCATTTTGAATATGACAAGATTTGAAGGGAATGGGCTACTTGCCCTTAGTGATGTCATCAAAGGGCTTACCTGATACCTGTACTTCCTCATTGTCTCCCTGTAACAGGACTACCCCTCCATCGCTCACCTGGTTCAGAAACTTAGCGACAACAACATCCAGACGATCTTTGCCATCACAGAGGAGTTCCAGCCTGTTTACAAGGTCAGTCAGTTGTTCCATTACACTGTTTGTGTCTGTGCGTGTTTGTACGTGGGTGTGTGTGTGGAATTCCTTTCAATTTCCTGTGCTTGTCTGTTGTAGGTTAGAAGAAGCCCAACTCTTTGAAGAGCAGCATCTGCTCCTTGTTACTAGTAGCATCTCTTTGGATCTCTGGTTGTTCCCCAAATGGCACCATGTTCCCTAAAAAGTGAACTACTTTTGATGAGAGCCCTATGGGCCCAGGTCAATAGTACTGCACTTTGTGGGGAATAGGTTTCCATTTGGGCAGCAGCCTTTGAATGTTCCCTGCTGCCCTCTAGTGCTTTTCAAGCCAATTAGAAGTCTGTCTGGAGTTCCGTAATGACCTTTTAGCATATCCACATCAGTCCAATGTTTGGACAATATTTGCAATCTGTCAACCTCGGTAGAATGGCGTTCTCATTTAGTTGATTACATTATGCGTCCCAAATGGCACCCTATTCCCGATATTAGTGGTGGACTATGTAGGGATTGAGTGCCATTTGGGATGCAGCCTTGGATTTCTGAATTTAGAACCTCACAACACTTCAAAAAGTTGGAACTTTAGATTGACTTTACCACTATGGGATGCAGACCACAATCAAACTACTCAGCAATCTTAATGGGTCAAGCAAAACATGACAAAACAATACTTTTCTGGTGAGTATTTAGAGATTGACAGGATTCCAATTAACATACGAGTACATGATCATTTAGTGTGTTGTGTTTTCTCTCTCAGGAGTTAAAGAATCTCATTCCTAAATCTGCGGTGGGGATACTCTCTGCTAACTCCAGCAACGTTATCAACCTCATTATTGATGCCTACAATGTAAGTATAGATTGGATTGGTTTAGTTACTGGAGAAGATGCACTTCTGCACACTATCTAACTTTCATCCTTAAAATAGTTGGCAAAACCATGCTGCTGCTACTGTTAAGTCATCACATTTCTCTTTCTGAACTGATCTTTCTATGGGAATAGTCAAAAATATGCATTTCTGCTTTTGTAAAACTGAAGCCTACTGAAAATGTTGTATATAAAATATCCCATTTAGCAGACGCTTTTGTCCAAAGCGACTTACAAGTCGGCTGGGGCCACTACTTTTACATATGGGTGGTCCCAGCGGGAATCGAACCCACGACGCTTGGCGTTGCAAGCGCCATGCTCTACCGACTGAGCCACACAGGATATAGTGTACAAAGTGTACAAGTGTACAAAGGGCTAATTGTTGTTCTTTATGTGCTAGTCTCTTTCCTCAGAGGTGATTCTGGAGAACAGCAAGCTACCAGAGGGAGTGACCATAATGTATCAGTCACGCTGCAAGAACGGAGTGACTGGTGAGGGAGAGATGGGAAGAAAATGCTCCAATATCTCCATCGGTGACGAGGTGAGAAACCAAAACAACATGACATTGAATGCTTTCTATTTCAAATACATATGTATTTATTTTAGATTTTTTTTAAATTCAAGTTCAGTTATTTTAGCTTTCTGATCAAGTAAATATAATGTTTTCAGTATCTGTAGGTGTCAGGGTCATTGTTTTTATTACAAAATGTGATTATTATGCCTTATGTGTTAATGCATCCCTTCATCCCTGATCTGTAGGTGTCTTTCACCATAAGCATCACAGCTAAGCAGTGTCCTAAAATGGGCAAACCAGAGACCATCAAGATCAAACCCCTAGGGTTCAATGAGGAGGTGGAGATCACTCTGAACTTCATCTGCGAGTGTGACTGTCACAAAGATGGCATTGAGAACAGTGAGATCTGCCACAACGGCAACGGGACATATGAATGTGGAGCCTGCAGGTAAGGCACTTGTGTTTCACTAGCAGAAGATCTTAACCCTTTATTCACCTTCCATATTGTAATAATTTCCATGGCATAGAGATACATCATGATATTTGATACTGTATATATAATGTGTTGTAAATCTATTTCTATTGGCCATTAGCATGTGACTGTTTAAGTGCATTGCATCTGTTTGCATGTGAATACTTTTTACATGCAGTCCTCCCTTGTTGTTAATAACATTAGATTTCCTTTATTATCTGTCAGGTGCAATGAGGGCCGTATTGGTAGACAGTGTGAGTGCAGCACCAACGAGGTGACCAGCGAAGACCTGGATAAGAGCTGCCGTAAAGACAACGGTACAGACATCTGCAGCAACAACGGAGACTGTGTGTGTGGAACCTGTGAGTGCAAGAAGAGAGAGAACCCAGAGGAGCGCTACAGCGGGATGTTCTGCGAGTGTGACAACTTCAACTGTGACCGCTCCAACAACAAACTCTGTGGAGGTACGCGATTTCAGTTCAATGGATGATCAGTAAAGATTTAGCTTGCTGTGAAATGACGGTCAAGACCTGTGTTCCATCTGAAGACCTGTGGAACATATTCCTCAGAACACAAACTACCTCTTTGTTTGTGGCGTAATGGGTGATTTCCCAATTAAATTAGAGATCAGTTGATAAAATCATACATGGCGTTTTATGAAATTAGATTTCCCGTGTTCAATTTAGCTTAATTTCATCTCTAATCTAGAATATTATCTATAGTATGAAATTATATTTGAACTATGGAGGATCATCTCTGACCCTGTGTGTTGTGGCAGGACATGGTCACTGTGAGTGCAGGGTGTGTATATGTGATGCCAACTGGACAGGCAGTGCCTGTGACTGTTCTCTGGACACCACGACCTGCCTGGCTTCCAACAAGCAGATCTGTAACGGACGAGGCACCTGTGAGTGTGGCATCTGCAAGTGTACTGACCCAAAGTTCCAGGGCCCCAGCTGTGAGATCTGTCCTACCTGTCCAGGGGTCTGCGCAGAACACAAGTGAGTTGAATAAAGGAATGAATGAATTGTATTTGTTTATTTGAATCTGTTTTAACTATGCAGAAAACAACAATATACAACGAGTTTATTTCCAAAACGCTATATTGAAAAAAATGCACATTTGTGTTTTTACATCAGAAATGATTCCTTATGGGTACCTTCATGTGTGTGTAAAATATTACTGTTCTCTGATGTTTTTAGTCATAGATTTTAGATGAACATTTTTCATTTTTGTAAACCACAATGCAAAATGTATGCTTTATTCTCAGGTGCTGTCTGTCCATCATTTAGCTGGAATGGAATGTTCGCATCCTGTATATTTGACTGTGATATGTGGTTATCTCAACAATCCTAAGATGAATTCACTTACTCTTATCAAAAGTGACTAACAGTATCTGCTAAATGACTAAATGTTTTTTTTTTAATTACACACATCTCATATTACTGTATAGATTTCTGATGGCACAAATGTATCATTTGAACAGTTCTTTAAAAAAAACATGATTATTTGTCTCTCTGAAATGAAACCATGATAGTTTTTAAACAAACACATGGTTGTCATTGATCAACCCTGTGCCATGATTCGATAGTGAAAAAACACACCAATCTCTTTCAGAATTTCTTTAAACAATAAAAGCTAACGTTTCTGAAAATGTATATGTAGAATTTTGAAATGAATTCTGCTTTTCTTTTTTAAAGTATTATTATTTGAGGGACCGGATCCTTGTCTCTTTCCTCAGCCTGAGTTTAGTGCCTCTTACTCTTTTAAAGTAGGCATAAAGAGATGGCTTCCTTTATCCGTCTTAACCTCAATTATTATTGTGACCTTTGTTTACTTTCCTCTGATAATTCCAAGAAAGGGGACCAATGAAAAGTCTAGACACAACTGTGATATCTAAAACCAGTAGTGGTGGTAAGGGTACAGCATTGTCCACTACAAACACCTGCATGTGGAGTGGAACCTCAATATCCAGCTTTCTTGCATTCCAGTAGACTAATGAATATGTCACAAGTCTATCAAGCATCACAATGCGAGACAACCTACGTGTGTTACTCCATCTGTACAGAGTTACATGTCAATGTCCTGTCTTCCACAGGGAGTGTGTTCAGTGCAGGGCCTTTGGGACGGGGGAGAAGAAGGACACGTGTGAGAGAGACTGTAGCTACTTCAACCTGATCAAGGTGAAGGACAGGGACAAGCTGCCTCAGCCAGGACAGGCCTTCCCCCTGATGCACTGTAAGGAGAGGGATGCCAACGACTGCTGGTTCTACTACACCTACGCTGTCAACAAGACAGAGAAGGAGGTCCATGTGGTGGAAACACTAGGTGATAGCATATTACATACAGCCTGCTATGTCATTGTGACTGAGGATATTACATACAGCGTGCTATGTCATTGTGACTGAGGATATTACATACAGCGTGCTATGTCATTGTGACTGAGCATATTACATACAGCCTGATATGTCATTGTGACTGAGCATATTACATACATCCTACTATGTCATTGTGACTGAGCATATTACATACAGCCTACTATGTCATTGTGACTGAGGATATTACATACAGACTACTATGTCATTGTGACTGAGGATATTACATACATCCTACTATGTCATTGTGACTGAGCATATTACATACAGCCTACTAGGTCATTGTGACTGAGGATATTACATGCAGGCTACTATGTCATTGTGACTGAGCATATTACATGCAGCCTACTATGTCATTGTGACTGAGGATATTACAGTGAAAACAAAGGTTATTTATTTGTCTATTGAGTCGTTTTGTGATTAGAGCTAGGAGTTTTTGCCCTGACTAGGAAAAACTCTTGGCTCTAATGGTACTAGGGCCTAGTACTCCGGCCGGAAGTTCTTCCTGGTCAGCTTACAGGGTCAGGTAAAGTTCCTGGGCCTATATATATACTGCAAATCAGGACGTCATTGTAAATCAGCATTTGCTCTTACAGTAACTGACTTGCCTGGTTAAATAAATAAATACAAGTTGGGATAACTGAATGTTCCTGCCTGTGTTCCAGACTGCCCTGCGGGCCCTGACATCATCCCTATCGTGGCTGGCGTGGTGGCGGGCATCGTGCTGATCGGCCTGGCTTTGCTTCTCATCTGGAAGCTGCTCATGATCATCCACGACAGGAGAGAGTTCGCCAAGTTTGAGAAGGAGAAGATGAATGCTAAATGGGACACGGTAAGGGAGTGGAGATGGTAGATACAGAACCAGGAAGCCATGTTGGAGAACTATTCGTTATGGCCCATAATGGAGATGATGATGATGTACTTTTGCAGGTCCTAATTTGTATTCTCCCTGAATGTAATTTCAGTAGGTTGATTGAGATGTGGAAAACTGGTGTTATAGATATGGTCAATGTGTAAATCTCTTATACAGAGAACAGACTCCTGAAGGAACACAGAATTGGAAATGTTTTACTTTCTTTTAACCTTTGATGACTATGACAGACCTGTTGCTTTTGACGATGACTTCGTAAGATGACATACACATTTTTTCCACAGTCCTACCCAACAGTTTGTTTAAAATGTTCATAAAACCCTGTAGTTTTAAGTCATCTCTGTGCAAAATACAGCTATGAAAAAAGGAAGCCTTTTTGGAATGCGAAGGTCTGGACACACATCTGTCTTTTCATGGGAGTGGCTACAGCAGCTTAGTTTGTTCTGTGTTATGCTTCAACCTAGTGGCGTGTTATCCACACAGCAGGAGAGGTTCAATTCCAGATAGCTGGCAGGGTTTGAAATCCTTAATGATTCAGCTCATCCTGATTACTCCCAGTCAGACCAGCCACATGTGATAGCCTCTCTGGTCTGGTGACATGGGCAGGGCACTGAGGCTTCTGGGCCCTCTCATTATGGTACATGGAGAAGACACCAAACCTAAATGACTGTATGAGAGAGCAGACTGACCTGACTTGATACAGTACCAGTCAAAAGTGTGGACACCTACTCATTCAAGGGGTTTTCTTTATTTTTCACGATTTTCTACATTCTGGAATAATAGTGAAGACATCAAAACTATGAAATAGCACATATGGAATCATGTCGTTACCATAAACGTGTTTAACAAATCAAAATATATTTGAGATTCTTCAAAGTAGCCACCCTTTGCCTTGATGACAGCTTTGCACACTCTTGGCATTCTCTCAACCAGTTTCATTAGGTAGTCACCTGGAGTGCCTTGTTAAGTTAATTTGTTGAATTGATTTCCTTCTTAATGCATTTGAGCCAATCAGTTGTGTTGTGACAAAGTAGGGTAGGTATACAGAAGATAGCCCTATTTGGTAAAATGCCAAGTCCATATTATGGCAAGAATAGCTCAGATAAGCAAAGAGAAACGACAGTCCATCATTAGTTTAAGACATGAAGGTCAGTCAATCCGGAAAATTTCAAGAACTTTGAACGTTTCTTCAAGTGCAGTCTCAAAACCCATCAAGCACTATGATGAAACTGGCTCTCATGAGGACCGCCACAGGTAAGGAAGACCCAGTTACCTCTGCTGCAGAGGACAAGTTCATTAGTTACCAGTCTCAGAAATTGCAGCCCAAATAAATGCTTCAGAGTTCAAGTAAGACACATCTCAACATCAACTGTTCAGAGGAGACTGTGTGAATCAGGCCTTCATGGTCTAATTGCTGCAACTAAACCACTACTAAAAGATACCAATAAGAAGAAGTCTTCCTTGGGCCAAAAAACACAAGCAATGGACATTAGACCAGTGGAAATTGGTCCTTTGGTCTAAAGAGTCCAAATGTGCGGTTTTTGGTTCCAATCGCTGTGTCTTTGTGAGATGCAGAGTAGGTGAATGGATGATCTCCACAAGTGTGGTTCCCACCATTAAGCATGGAGGAGGTGGTGTGAAGATGCTTCGCTGGTGACACTGTGGGTGATTTATTTAGAATTCAAGGCACACTTAACCAGCATGGCTACCACAGCATTCTGCAGCGATACGCCATCCCATCTGATTTGCGCTTAGTGGGACTATCATTTGTTTTTCAACAGGACAATGACCCAACCCACACATCCAGGCTGTGTAAGGGCTATTTGACCAAGAAGGAGAGTGATGGAGTGCTGCATCAGATGACCTGGCCTCTACAATCACCCGACCTCAACCCAATTGAGATGGTTTGGGATGAGTTGGACTGCAGAGTGAAGGAAAAGCAGCCAACAAGTGCTCAGCATATGTGGGAACTCCTTCAAAGACTGTTGGAAAAGCATTCCAGGTGAAGCTGGTTGAGAGAATGCCAAGAGTGTGTAAAGCTGTCATTAAGGCAAAGGGTGGCTACTTTGAAGAATCTAAAACATATTTTGATTTGTTTATCCCTTTTTTTTGTTACTACATGATTCCATATGTGTTATTTCATAGTTTTGATGTCTTCACTATTATTCCACAATGTAGAAAATTGTTTAAAAAATAAATAAAAAACATTGAATGAGTAGGTGTGTCAACTTTTGACTGGTGCCGTATAAAAGGGGCATGTACCCAGCACTGTAAGATGATTTTCAAAGGGAGATGATCAACCTGGGGCGGCAGGTAGCCTAGTGGTTAGGGCGTTGGACTAGCAACCGGAAGGCTGCAAGATCAAATCCCTGAGCTGACAAGGTAAAAATCTGTCTTTCTGCCACTGAATAAGGCAGTTAACCCACTGTTCCTAGGTCATCATTGAAAATAAGAATTTGTTCTCAAGTGACTCGCCTAGTTAAATAAAGGTACAAATTTGTAAAAACTCTGAGTCTTGGATCCGGATGTAGAAACACCCCTTTTTCAGGGGATTCATTTTTTCACTTCTTTGTCATATCATTGTTTCATTCCTTCTCATTTGTCTTCACCCATGCTTTTCATTTCATTCTCTGTTTCCTGTTCTTGATTGTCTGTCCCACTCTCTCAACCCATAGCAAGAGAATCCCATTTACAAGAGCCCCATTAAAAAGTTCCAGAATCCAAACTATGGACATAAAGCTGTGGTTCTATAAGTTTGTGTTTACTTTCCCTCTCCTCTGTTTTCCTGCATGGGTTTCCTGTTTGTTTATATGTATGTTTGTCAACTTACTGTAAGCTGTCACTTCTTCACCCATCTCATTATTTCTGTCTTTCATTTGGTCTCTTTGAGCCAAATAAGACAGTTGATGAAACTGTGCAGAAAGATCCATATGAGGGGATATTAAAACCCACAATATCTATTGTTTTGTTGGTCTACACAAGCTGTCCCGTCTGTTAGTAGTTTAAATGGAGGTATTAACAGGTAGTCACGTGTAGGCCCAGTACACACTTCAGTTTAAGTCTAGTATTTATATCATATTTAATGCTACAGTATGATGGAAATGGCATGTTGTGACTGAGACGTTTGTTGATATTTCTTCTAAAAGTGTTCCCTGGATGACAACACAAATGCTCACAATGACAGCAACGTATCCAGGTTATAACACGATCAGTTGAAAAGATCTGTCCAAAGAATGCTTCATAATCAGTTGATATTCTCAATGGATGGCTCTGATTTTGCTGTGGTGTTTTTTTCCTAATAAATTTGTTGCAGCTGTGTTCACACGACTGACATGTTATGTGACAGATATTATGACTGACTGTACATTACAATTATAACATTTTCTCCTTGTTTCTCTTGTGCCTTCCAGGGCGAAAACCCTATCTACAAGAGTGCTGTTACGACAGTGGTCAACCCCAAATATGAAGGCAAATGATGGAGCTTGAAAAACACTGTATGCAAATATAGTTATAGGGGATCGAGGGTGAGAGGGATAGTGGCATGGGAGGGGGGATTCATTGTATGTATTTTGTAATTTCTTCTTTTTGTTGCTTCAGTATTATAACATTACATTTGGCCAATACATTTGGTATGTTTACTAACATTTTATTTTCTATGCATTTTTTTTTAAGTACAGTTATGTGTATATACTTTTAAGATTATTTCATTTCTTGAACCACTGTTTGAAATGAAGGTTTTTGCCACAGAACTGGTATGGGCAAAGGGTTTTACCTTTCAAAGACAACATCTGTACTCCAAATGGCACCCTATTCCCTTTATAGTGCACTACTTTTGACAAGGGCCGATGGGGCTCTGGTAAAAGTAGCACTATAAAGGAGATAATAGGATGCCATTAAGGAAGCAGAAATAGACAATACCCATATGGACACAAAGACCTCTCATTCTCTACACAGACTTGATGTTAATGTGTTATTGGCTGTGTCTAAATGACACCCTATTCCCTTTATAGTGCACTACTTTTGACGATGGCCAATGGGCTCTGATCAAAAGTAGTTAACTTCTGTATATAGGAAATAGAGAAATTTGGAATGAAGAAATCGAGTTTCAGACAGGACCTGAGGCTAAAGCATACCTTTTGCATTGTGGTTATAAAGTATTTTTTTCAGCCAAAGGGTACAGTATATATGTAGTAAACACATTGATTTGTGTATAAAATAGTCATCCATTAAGCAGGATTACAAGAATCTGGATTTATCATTGAGAACAGTTTTTAAAGATGAATTTAGCACATCATTCACATAATTTTCAATCATAGAAAACCATTGATTGACTCTAACCTTGTCATCAGATAACATATAATGTGTGAAGAAGTGCTATTACATTGATGTTTTAAAAGTGATCATTGCACTATTGATGAGTACAAGTTTGCATTGCGAAAGGACTGAAAAGACTAAGTATACATTATGTCATAAGACTGTCATCAAGTCTATTTTAAAGGGATTGAAAACCACTTGTATTAATGGGATAAAATCATCTAAATCAATGAATTACACATTCAATTGACATGTCTTTATGTGACAAAATTTTAAGTTTAATTTATTTTTAGTATAATAGTTATATTCTAAAAGATTTCAGTATTCAACCTCAGGTCATTCTTTCTGTGCTCATTCCAAGCAAAGCCAAATATGGCTTCATTGCAAAGCCTTCCCGTTGGACACAGACGTCAATTCAACATCTATTCCACATTGGTTCTATGTAATTTCGATGAAATGACATGAAAACAACGTTGATTCAACCAATGTGTTTCATGTTGATCAATGTTAAAAATTGTGACCTTTGTTCTGAAATCACTGGGCCTTTCATCTGTAACAGTGTTTGTGTGAAATCAGTATTGAAGTAAAAGGCCTCTTGTGTTTTTAAAATACTAACATCTCTCAAAATACCACATTTTGTTTTTAAAGTGCCTTTTTAAACTGGAGGTGTGCTAAAGTCTCCAGTGTTATTCCAGAATTCTAAAATGTTTGGACATGTCAAGTGTGTGCAGGATGAAGAAAAATGTTTTTGAAGATTCGGAGGGTGTACAATGCTGCAATTGTGGTGGGAATCACATTCTTGAGTCCCACGGGGAGCCCTGTCAGGGTGAAGGAGGTCGAGGTAGCTGTCCAGCGGGTCTCCTATGCGGAGGCAGTGGAAATTGTTGGAGGAAATGGAGATGAGGATGACATGGTAGTGGATGCCCCGCAGCTTGCTGAGAAAGTTGTTCATCAGTTAAAGGATCCTGAAACACTGATTGTTAAGTAGTGGATTTTGTTGCATTTAATTGCGCTGGTGAATCATTGTACTGGCCAAACAACCAAGAAATCTAAGAAACTGGACATTGTGAAACCTAAAAGGTTTTTGGATCTCCAGGACTTCACAGCAAAGACATTGCAGGGAATATTATCTGAAGATGTTCCCCCCTCTCAGACCCCAGAGGCTGTGTAGAGATCTGAGTAGGAAGACAGACTGTTATATTTCTGGTTTTGTTTACGTTTTTTCCCCTCTTTTTTGGAGTTAAAGCGTCAGTTTTCACCCCACTCAGTAGGTGGCGGCAATACACCATAATAGGATGTAGTCCACCGTAAAACCCCACAGAAGAAGTATTATTATTCTCCAGCCTAGTGTAGGATCAGATAGGGCCAAGTAGCGGAATAGTGGTGAAGTTTTTAATGGGTGTAGGGCAATTTTCTTCCTTTTTCTGTTATAAAGTCTAATGAATTCACACTCCATAATAGTAGGTGGAAACACAGGGATAGATAAGACAACATTTACTAATAGAGCCCCACAGTGGCCCTTTTATTTTTTTTTATTTAACCAGGCAAGTCAGTGAAGAACAAATTCTTATTTTCAATGACGGCCTGGGAACAGAGGGTAAACTGCCTGTTCAGGGGCAGAACAACAGATTTGTAACTTGTCAGCTTGGGGGTTTGAACTCTCAACCTTGCGGTTACTAGTCCAACACTCTAACCACTAGACTAGACTAACCACTAGACTAGGCATAATACCCCAAAAACCTAGCGATCAGACAGGGAAATAGTTCTATTTTTTTCCACCATTTATTCTTCCTATAGGGGATTTTAGAAATGCTGAAAATAAGGATGGTGTTGTGTGTAGGTTTACCCTGGTGTGGCGTTTTGATAAATGTGTAAATCTCTTTCGGACAAGATTACTTTTATCAATACATTCGGCTCTATTTAATTTATGCTAATTAGCATCGAAGTAGACTACAAATCTCTGCAAGCTCCAGCACGTAATCTCTAGCTTTCACCTTTGCAAACAGGTATTGTTTAAATTTCAAACTTGCCTAAAACAGTTGACAGATTTGTCAATTTAAAGAAATGTAGCCAATTTATTCATTGCTACATTTAGCTAACATTAGATAGTTAATCCAGAGATTCTAACCTTTGCCCCGATTTGCCAGTCTCATCCAGATCATCATGGAATTTTTTTTTGGAGGGGGGGGTGAATACAGGCAAATATATTGATAAAGGGCATGTTGTCTGAGAGAGATTTACAGTTATCAAAACGTCACACCAGGTTAAGCATACATGAAACACCGCCCTCATTTGAAGTGTTTCTAAAATACCCTATGTAAAAAAGCAATAGTGGAAAAACGATTGGAACCATTTCCCTGTTAGACGGTTAGGTTGTATGGGTATGACTCATGCTGTGGCGCTCTATATAGGGAGGATGTGACCTGCCTCACTCCAGTACAGTAGGTGGCGGTCCATGGCTCTTTGAGGTGGTTGCGATCCGCCAATACAAATTTAAAGAAGAAGTCTCATTAGCTAGCTGACAACTCTTCTAGGGTGTATTTTTACAACTCTCAGTTGAAGTACAAGTATAGTCTATAGATCGCATAGGAAGATGGAAGACGACGTTTTAACAACACTGAAAATATTAATAATTGGAGAAAGTGGCGTTGGGAAGTCCAGGTAAGAATGCTGGTAGCTAACAGTAGCTGGAACGATTAGCTAGGAGCCCTGTTGTCTCGTTAAAAAATGACCATGTTTTCGTGCTGTGTCTGTTAACGAGATAGCTTGAGTGTTACCCAAGCAAAAAAAACATGTTATTAGATCATAGTAAACTGGCTAATGTAACACAATCGTTTGCTGTGCCACATCAGCTAGCTAACGTTAGCTAGCTTACGATGTGGAACGGGTGATGTAATCGATGTGATGAGTTGGAGGTGTTGCAACAACAAGGATGGCTGCATTTTCACACAGCTAACGTCTTAATATGCCTTTTATTAGTCACTTCGGTAGGAGTGAGTTCTGTAAGATTAAATTAAAAACCATCAATGCTTAATAGCAGGTAGCCTAGTGGTTAGAGCGTTGGGCCAGGAACAGAAAGGTTGCGAGATCGAATCCCTGAGCTGACAAGGTAAAAATCTGTCGTTCTGCCCCTGAGCAAGGCAGTTAACCCACTCTTCCTAGGCCGTCATTGTAAATAAAAATGTGTTCTTAACTGACTTGCTAAGTTAAATATATATTTTTATAGGAAAAGTGTCAGTGAAGTATCAATTTGAGTGTAATTCAATTCACGGGTAATGTTAGATTAATCTAATCAAGACTGGACTGGACATTTGACACCTCCAATATGACAGCAAGGTTTATCTAGGCCTATGCCCTGAGTGAGACCCAGTGAGTCTAAAACGCCTATGTCAAGGCCAATGCCTTAGCAATAGCTAAAGAGTTTGGCCAACTCAGTGGAGAGAGTTAGAATCTTAATGGGTGCCATGATGGCAACAAGTTCCAAGAATAAATTCTAGAAATATGGCAAAGTAGGATGTCATTGTCATGGAATGTTACCAAGCTGTGTATATCTCTGGCTTTAGTCTCTAGACTGCTAGAAAAAATGCTGGTATGTCTGAGGTAGCCTTGAACCATCAAATAGTAGGGCTATGTTATATTACTAAAGCATGAGGACTAGTGCACCTGCACTGCTCGACCCAGCAGTCAGATGTACATTTCATTTAAGGCCTTTGGTTCAGACCAGACAGCCTTCAGTTTCTCAAAAGAATCAAATAAATGTGTTTTTTTTAATTGAAAAAAGACCGACAGACTCAAAGCAACTCCCGAGTGTCGCAGCAGTCTAAGGCACTGCAGTGCAAGGGTACTGGTTCGAATCCAGGCTGTGTGCAAGAGACCACTACAGCCCACGGTTCAAATCCAGAATGTATCACTTCCGGACGTGATTGGGAGTCCCATAGTGTGGTGCACAATTGGCCCAGTGTCGTCCGGGGTAGGCCGTCATTGTAAATAAGAATTTGTTCTTAATTAACTGGCTTGCCGAGTTAAATAAAGGTTACATTTAAAAAAAAAAAAAAAAAAATTTGGGATATTCCTTCCACCTGACTGGCCAGAGACACTCCCAAAATGCATCTGCATCAAGGGACAAATAGTTATTTTCTAAGATTTTAAGCCTTTTCAAGCCTTTTTTGTTGTTGTATTTTAGCGAGATTAGCAATGAGATGCGAAGGGTCTTTTTAAAAAAAAGTTTTTTTTAACCTTTATTTATCCAGGTCGACTCAATTTAAGAGCAAATTCTTATTTACAAGGACGGCCTGGAATTTCTTCCTGGAACTTATGGTGCCATCATTGCACCCATTTTAAGATTCTAACTCTCAGCTATAGCTAAAGATTTTGGCCAACACAGCTAAGGTCTTGGCATAGGCCTAAGATGTATCAGACTCAGGACACAAAGGCCTAGCTAAACCCTGCTGTCATATTGGATGTGTCAAATGTTCAATTTTGATCGAATTCATCTAACACCTGAATTGACTGAATCAAACACTTTTCCAAATAAAACAGTAGCTTAAATATTTGTATACTATCAGCAAAATGATTGTTCTGATTTATTATTACAAAACTCACTTGTACTGAAGTGACTTAAAGCATATTAAGATGTTAGCTGTGTGAAAATAACTCCATGTGGTCATCCTTGTTGTTGCAACACCTCCAACTCCTCACTAACGTTAGCTATGAATAATGTTGGCCAAGGCTCGTGTTTCATCTGCCCATTTTGGGTTACTGCCTCAACCTCGAATTTAAGTATTGACTAATCATATGCCATTGTTAAAATGTAATCTTCATTACTGACATATATATATCTCTCATTTGATTAAATAAATGCATGATCTCATTCTCAAATATTCCCCCCTCTCTTCCTAGGTCTTCAAATCATTAGAAATCTCTCTGGCAGAGAATATGGGTTTTATTTTACTGGGCAAATTGGTCTGTTGCACTGCGATTGTGCTATTATGTAGGCTAAGTAACACCATTGCTACTGAGGTATCAGGATACTGACATAAAACTATGACCAGTCGTTCTTCTGACATTCCATCTGATAAATCATTTCCATGTGGATGAAGAGAATGAGTGTATAGTTGAATAAGAAAATTAGAGTATCGGGCTATTATCTGCTGGGGTTGACTGGAAATGAGGATTAGCTAGCTACATCATTAGCCCTGTGATTCAGTTCTTAGCACTTGATTAGTGACTCAACTGAACCCTGACCCTCTGAACACCAACCGATGATGTCATCTGGTTGTTAGTGTATTTAATATGTAGGCTAATAGCTATGTGCTCATGGCTATTTGCCTTTGTGGAAGTTGCCCTCATTTCAAATATGGTGTACAGTACTGTAAAAACGACACCATTGTAATTGTGCAAGGCTCAAATGATACAAATTATAAGGTATTTGTCCTTTTCTCTTTTGCAGTCTTCTCTTGAGATTCACAGATGACACATTTGATCCAGAACTAGCAGCAACAATAGGTAAGACCTTCTGAAGGCAGTGTCACTAGCCCTCTATAACCTACACACACAATGGTCAGTATCATTAGTATCATCTTGTTTTAGTGACCGCTCCACTGATTGATCCCGGATTAGCTAGGACTAGGAGCCCTTGTTGTCTCATTAAAACATGCCCAATAATTAAAGACAAACAGTACTGGACAGAACCCCTCTTAACTGAGCTAAGCACAGAGTAGCCTGACCTGCTCAGTCCTGTACTAGGCTCATATGGGTATCAACAGTGTGAACAGACCAGGTAACAATAACTAACTCACTGACTGGTATTCTGAATGAGAAGTATAGCTAATATCCCAACTATTTCAATAATCTACTTTCTAAATTTAACGGAATGAATTTGAGATACATCCCGGTTTCCAGTGAGTGAGTTAATTCAACTGGTGGTGACATGCATGGTTTGGGAAATGGAGAATTCCTTTTCTTCCAGGATCTGCAAATGATATCAGAATTCAGAACTGTATTAAACATTAGACTCTTCAAGGACACCCCTATTATTTCTTTTAGGTAGCCTTGAGACAGTTAACATCCAGGAGTCTTAGTGAAAGACGGGCTCAAAATTCATAGCGCTATTGATTACTTAGAATGGGAGACACAAACGGAATAGTGTTGTTTTTTTCTACAATAAGAAGTTCTTATAGCTGACTGCACAATGTCGTCTTTGTTAAAACAACCATACGTGCCTGTGGAATCCCAGAGAGAAAGTTCGACGTAATAAAATAATTTCTGGTAGGCATGCCTCGCTCCTATTTTACTTGGCCAACTCAATATCTTTGCCAAACAGATGTCCCCATAGAAGTTTATCTATACTCCCCACATTGACACAAGTCCCTTGTGATTTGTGGTCTGAAAACCACTGGTATCCCTCAATTCCTGCTTGCTCCTTACTTCCTTTGTATAAAGTAAAAGTTCAATCTACACTTGTCAATATCTGTCATATTAGCATAAGCATACTGTGGTCTCTTATTTGAGTCTTGCAGTAATTCTGTGCCAGCATGTTACAGATCTGTATCGGAACATGTGGTTTGTAGCGCCCCTTTGACATTTAAACAGAGCCATCCAAATAAAACGACCTCCCTATCATCCAACTACTTTCTCTCTTAAATACGGCGATAAGAAGCTTCGGGCTCAGGTGTACCGGTACTCATGAATAAATACAGAGACTCAGATTTGGGGACACGGGTCGTCTGTGATCAGTTAAAATGCTTTGGCACTACTACTGTTTTGGTGCATGTGGTTGTTGTACTTAGTGTGCTGTCTGTGTGAGTTATCAAGTGTTATACAGCGGGTGGCTCTAATGCGGATTGTTAAAACCGCATTCCAGTCGGTGTATATTCCACAAATTACCATATGCGGCTAAATCTATGATATTAAAATGACTACTTACTTTGTTCCGTCTGACTGCGCAATCCACAGTCTCATCAGCCCAGCCAGGCAATTTATAAACTTGATCTCCACAATGAAAAGCATCCAGACATTATCTCACATTTCTTTTAGACTAACATTTAGTTTCAACAGCGGAGATTTGTATAAACCTTGCTGTCTGCCTCTCGGACATTTGCAACATTGTTTCGATCTTCAGCTATCCCATTAATGGACGTTTCGGGCGAGACAAACACAGGAAGGCAGCGTTTCTCAGCCAGTCGAAATCATGAATCGGCTGGCATCATTTTTATCGCTATATATATATACATATACAAAGAAATGTAAATTGGGGATAAAAGGTGAAACGAAGTGCAGCTAGTTTGTGGTCTTTCCAGCTTCGGTTTGAAGTGATTGTGTTAGCTGTGTTGTTGGCTAGCTCCTCTGAACAACAGTGTCCTGACAATTAAGCACATTTTCTAAGCCAGGCGAGATCGCACTTTTCGACGTGACTGTAAGTTACCCGTAGTTGGCAAGCTAACAAGCAAGGGATAAGAACGTTGTCAGCCAGTATGGCAATGGAACATTTAGAGTCACGTCCATAGATGTAGAACAATAAGACTGAGCGACTGGGTCGCGTCGTTAGCAACCAAACCGATAGATCGAACGACCAGCCATCTTGGGTAGCAACCCTAGATTTGTGTCTGGACTATATCTTGTGGAAGGATGAAATGGTATCCATAAATTCATCAATAACGTTTTTTTAATGAAAATGTCAATCATTATTTAAATATGTTGGTAACCCATTGTATACAAGTGATAATGTCCTCGAAACCGGTGTTGGAGGATACATTGGCTCGGTTTGCCGGCCCTCGACTTCGTTTCGGGCCTCTCACCCATGCCAATGTATCCTCCAAACACAGGTTTCTCGCGCATTATTTGAAATCAAAACCACATCATTTAGTGGGTTGCAGGGTCGAAGAAAAGAGCTCCATCGCATACCTTTTTTTTATTAATAAACGAACCATGTTTAAGTCAGTTGCCGATTCCAGTTTCTGTCAGATGTACTCGGGACATTTCAGGTCGCCCGTAAAGAGTTTAGTCCACAGCACAACAGCCCTACCTTGACTACAGTTATTGTTGGCTTGGTGATGTATGAACCAGATGCTGCATTATGGCAATGACTGTACTGTTGTCTACACTGTAGTGGGTGCTAAATACCATGGTCCGTAGGGATAAACAAAGAGCGAGAGGACATGCTTGACACTCTTTTGGGTAAGGAGATGAGTCTCTCTTGTCTTCACTCCTCTTTGTTTTGGCTCTTGTCTGGAGCCTGGTCCAGACATAAAAACAGCCCCGTCTTAAGCATACGTTTTTGCTGATAAATCTTTCAGTGTGTGCTAAAACTATGGACAATACGTCCAGCCAAACCCTTCATGCTATGTGCGCTGAAAGAAGCCATCGAGATTTACTCGTCATGTGTGACGAGCACGACGCTTTTATTTTGATGTATTTTCGACCGAAGAAAAGGGGATTTCAAAGAATGAATCATGGCACTTCTGAGCGACAACACAGGTGGAGTTTTTTTTTTATAGAAATTTGCTATATTTTTATCTTTACATATTCAACCACATATTCCCCACACAGTTTTAAATCAGGACACGCATCAAATTTTAAGTGCACAAAGCTCCACCCCTCTCTGACTAGTGAAAATATCCGATTTAGTTCAGACATGCATTGTGTGGTACGTGTAGGCCTAAGTTATGTATGTTTTGACCATTTTAAATGAGTCAAGTTCATTTGTCTTCTTGATTCATATTCTTGGCGTATATGACCTGTGTGATGACTCAAATCACCAGGCACACATTTATGATGAAGACATCGTCTTCGATTGGGGGTGCGTTCGTAAATTCACTCTGGAGTGCCAATGAGCGCTCCGGGTATTCGTACATTCAGAGCGTTGTCGGATTGTCAATTTTGTAAATGCTTTCGGAGCGCACCCTAGACGCTCTGACCTAGGAATAGGGTTGATCCGAGTGTTCTGACTTCACAACGGCAGTCAAGCCCCCAAGCAAACTGGCTAACGTTGTCTAGTTTGTTAGCTACTTCCAGACACAAATGAAAACACCTCACTCTGAGCATTTTACTCACCCTAGTAGAGCTGGTTAGGCTGTTCATGTTAACCAGAGCTTTGGTGACTGTAACTGTGCTGCTGGCAACACATGAATTACGCTTTTTGCCAACATTTACATTTATTGAATATGTGTTTCTCTCTGTTTCTTACGCAGGCGTTGATTTCAAAGTGAAGACCATCTCAGTGGATGGGAACAAGGCAAAGTTGGCAATATGGGTAAGTAGTCCTCTACACACACACACACACACACACACACACACACACACACACTATCCCTTTCAAAACTGACTGGAAAATTCTGGAAGGAGTTAGTATGAGGTGTGGGCCTACGTTATTGTTGTTTACAACTCCTAGGGATGGCTAGTAAAAAACAATAATCTAATTGCTAAACTTCCACTTAACAAATGATTCACTTAACCTCCACAAGATGGTGCTGATGTACATCATTCTGAGCACCAATCACAAATGGCTGTCAAATCTCTCTTTATGCTTTCGTCCTTGTCCTCCATCACTTTTTATGGTTCTGTCTTCGTCACACCACCATATTTTCCTCCCCATGTGTCCAGAGCCTGACAGCGGAGAGGGTTATGGCTGTGTTATGTGTCCAGAGCTGTTGTCTTTTGATGTGCCCAGGGCTTTAATGGTTATGGTTATGTATTGCAGGACACTGCTGGCCAGGAGCGTTTCCGAACCCTGACACCTAGTTATTACCGTGGCGCGCAGGGAGTCATCCTGGGTGAGCAAACAACTTCATCATTCAGACCTCTACCCCTTTAGACACATTCAGCCACTGCAGGTCCGGACAGCCACCATAAAGACTGATGGCTTTTCATCCTGTCCTCTTCCTTACTCTCTGGAACTGACATTATTGCCCCTAACGCTAGAGCAGACATCCTCCAGAGCCTACAATATACCCGGGGGCTATGATAGTGTGGCTAACACCATGGATGCAGTAGAACTGGCTTTCTAAACAAGTGTTGTATTTCCTCATCAGTTTTAGTCCGGTGGCTAAGTGTCCGATTTTGGGTGAATTGTGGCTTTTGTCATATAGAGATGGTGCATTTCCCACACACTCCTAGTGGTAGCATAACCAGTGTTGATACACAGCTTAGGACTACTTTATGATAGAACACTAACACATTCTTGTGATGTGGGGGGGGGGGGGGAGTCCCGCCCTCAATTACAGTATGTCCTGCAGCCATCTGCTGACAGAGATACAATGTTTTTGACCGAGCACCTCACCTCTTGTCTCTTCCTCAGTGTATGATGTAACACGACGGGATACTTTCACCAAGCTGGACAACTGGCTCAATGAGCTGGAGACGTACTGCACAAGGAATGACCTTGTCAAGATGCTGGTCGGGAACAAAATTGATAAGGTGAGTCCTTTTGTTTGTGTACAGTGTGTCATTTAGGCTAGAATTGTGCTATAATCAGTGGTTAATGTTTGTTGATACTTAATAGGTAACAAGGCTTTTCACCCCCCTCATAGAATCAACACATTCTATATACAGGGAATTTCTTGTTTTTCAGTTCTCCTCTATTCATTGTATTGACTTACCCCAAACCAATATCCCCTTTTTCTTGATTTTCTATGTTTAGATCATACCCTAGTATTTCCCCTGTATTATTTTATTCAAAATGTATTATATTGTATTTTACAAAACTCGTAGTAATGCATCTAACTGACTACACAACATCGTCTTTGTTAAAACAACCATGCCTACCTGTGACCCCCCCCCTGCTACCCTTGCCACCACTACTGAAAAAGAATCCTGGGGGAACCACTGCGCTGGTGTATATTTGAAACATTCTTCAGTACTTGGTGTAGTATGTTCCTAGTTTACAGATTGAGCTGGAATGTAATGTGAATAATATTGCCTCCCAACCTGGTTGGGCTGAGAGAAGAGGGCTCGTCACATTTTAACATATCCCGAGCCCATGTGAAAACACTCGCATGTTCAACCAAATGTTATCTCTGGGTTTAGTTCCCTGAGTCTGTGTATAAAAAAAAACAACGTTGTAATTGTATTGAAATGTATCCAGCTGGCTCTGTCGTCTTCCGCCATAGTAGGTCCTTTGTTGTTTCTTAACCCTGTAGGAGAATATAACATTTGTAGACATCATGTACATTACTGGTCTTTAGCTGTGGTGCTGACTGGACTCTCCTACACTATATGTACAAAAGTATGTGGACACCCCTTGAAATTAGTGGATTCGGCTATTTCAGACACACCGATTGCTGACAGGTGTAAAATAAAAAACCGCACACTGCCATGCAATCTCCATAGACAAACATTGGCAGTAGAATGGCCTTACTGAAGAGCTTAGTGACTTTCAACGTGGCCCTGTCATAGGATGCCACCTTTCCAACAAGTCAATTTGTAACATTTCTGCCCTGCTAGAGCTGCCCCGGGCAATTGCAAATGCTGTTATTGTGAAGTGGAAACGTCTAGGAGTACCAAGCACGTAAAAATCATCTTTCCTTGGTTGCAACACCCACCACCGAGTTCTAAACTGCCTCTGGAATCAATTTCAGCAGAAGAACTGTTCAACAGGAGCTTCATGAAATGGGTTTCCATGGCTGAGCAGCCGCACACAAGCCTAAGATCACCATGCGCAATGCCAAGCGTCGGCTGGAGTGGTGCAAAGCTCGCCGCCATTGGACTCTGAAGCAGTGGAAACGCGTTCTCTGGAGTGATAAATCACGCTTCACCATCTGGCAGTCCGATGGACGAATCTGGGTTTGGTGGATGCCAGGAGAACACTACCTGCCTTAATGCATAGTGCCAACTCTAAGGTTTGGAGGAGTAATGGTCTGGGGCTGTTTTTCATGGTTTAGGCTAGGCCCCTTTGTTCTAGTGAAGGGAAATCTTAACGCTACAGCGTAAAATAACACTCTAGACGATTCTGTGACTCTTTGTGGGAACAGTTTAGGGAAGGCCCTTTCCTGTTTCTGCATGACAATGCTCCTGTGCGCAAATCGAGGTCCATACAAAAATGGTTTGTCGAGATCAATGTGAAAGAACTTGACTGGCCTGCGCAGAGCCCTGACCTCAACCCCATCAAACACCTTTGGGATGAATTGGAAAGCCGACTGTGAGCCAGGCCTAATTGCCCAACATGAGTGCCCGACCTCCCTAATGTTCTTGTGGCTGAATGGAAGCAAGTCTCCGCAGCAACGTTCCAACATCTAGTGGAAACGCATTTCAAGAAAGGTTGAGGCTGTTATAGCTTAAAGGGGGGGACCAACTCCATATTAATGCCTGTGATTTTGGAATGAGATGTTCGACGAGCAGTTGTCCACATACTTTTGGTCATGTAGTGTGTGTTTCCCGTGTACCCACGCCAGTCACATTCACAGTAGCTGACAGGTAAACTGGACAGACCTCATAAAAGATTACTCTTCTTTGTTTTAGGAAAACCATGAACTAGACAGGAACGAAGGCCTGAAGTTTGCAAGAAAACATTCCATGCTGTTTATAGGTAAGTCGGGAGCTGGGAGGATTCCCCTCTCTGATGCGACTCAGGGCATGAGTTATGGCCCACCGTTATGCGGGGGAAACAGCTTTTTAAATACCCGTCATACCTGGACTGGAATGTCTGCCTGCTTCTATTCTTAGCCTTCTCTTTTTAATATCCTATAACATCTTTCACTTTGTCTAAACCCCCCCCCCCCCACTTATGTGGACAAAGTTGTCTGATTTTGTTTGAAATCAGTAATTTAATGACTTAAACCATTTTTTTTGTGTATTGTTACCATGTTTTTGCCTGTATTTAGTATAACATATTTTAGATAATTTTAATGATAACCACGTGGTAAATATACACTGTGTTAAAGAGCAGTGGGACCAACACTCATACATAATTGACTCAGAACAGAAGTTTATTCTGCCATTCCAGAGGCACCACTGATTTAGGAACTGTGTCAACTACTTTATTTTCTCTCCAATTTAAGAAACAGCCATTTTTGACCACTTTCATTTTTACATTTACGTCATTTAGCAGACACTCTTATCCAGAGCAACTTACAGGAGCTATTGGGCTAAGTGCCTTGCTCAAGGGCACATCAACAGATTTTTCACCTAGTCAGGGATTTGAACCAGTGTCCTTTCGGTTTGCTGGCACAACGCTTTCAACCGCTAGGCTATCTGCCACCTTCATAAGATAAACTTTGTGTATGAAGTCTTTGTCCGAGTCTTTGTTATTCCAATCAGCAATCAGAACAGAAATAACTTCTACCAATCAATAGATACGGCTATTTTGAGCAACTTGTTCAAATTGTAGCACTCGGAGAGCACATTCTAGCTAAGCAATAACGCACAAGAGGCTGTGATAAACATAGTCCCAGGTAAATGACGTTGTTCGGTCCGACACGCAGCGGAGGCACACAATGTTCAGGGGAATTACCCTGTCTAGTTTCAGAGAAATGCAGCTGTGGAGGTCAGAAGCTAGATGACATGAAGGAGCAGCCAGTCACTGACAGTTGTTATGTCTGTATCCCTTCTTCCTCCTCTCCGCCTCTCTTTCGCTCCTACTTCACCCCCCACCCCCCTTTCTCTGGGCCAGAGGCCAGTGCTAAGACGCGTGATGGGGTCCAGTGTGCGTTTGAGGAGCTGGTTGAGAAGATCATCCAGACCCCTGGACTGTGGGAGAGCGAGACGCAGGGCCGAGGGGTCCAGCTGGGCCGGCAGGACCAGGCTGCAGGGGGTGGCTGTGGGGGTTACTGCTCCCTGGTATAGACCCACACTACATTCACACGCAACGCGCGCACATTCGAAGCATAGACACTCATATATACACACACACATACAAAACGCACCCCACACACACACTCACTTGAAAGACACACCCAACCAAACACTCACACTGATGGCTGATGTCCTGCGACGAGGACTATGAAAGCTATAGTTTTCAGACTATTTCCCACATCAGCCCCTGAGGTGTGGAGTGAGGCAGGGCTGCTCCTGATCAGCACCCTCCACTCACTGGCTGTGATCATTCATAGGGATGTTGCTGTTTGCACACTTCCTGTTATCATGGCTATAATTCTGTTTTAAAGGTACTGTCGGTCTTTCTGAAAATGAAATTAGTGTATGACTTGGTGGAATCGTGAGGTGGGGCACAGTACCATGGATAGTAGATGGGGGTATTATTTTCATTTAGAAAATAATTTTCTAAATGAAAATAATACACCATCACCATTTCTCAATTCCGGTTGTATCGAGTTTTGTTTGTCCTCCCCCCTCAACACTTTTTCTTTGTAGAATTCCGCCACTCCCCCTATTTTCTCTCCTTTAACACTTTGTTCTTCTTAGCAAGGCAAGCTAGTGTGTGTTGACAGCTAGTGTGTGTTGGCTGCTGGGATGATTCTCCAGCCTGTGCATCCACCCTGTGTGATCATGCAACCTTGTTCTCCAGTGCTCGCCCTCCTAACAGCGCTGCAGTTGAGTTTTGTCAGGCCAAGCCTTCATGTATTCTCTCTCTCTCTTTTTGTCTCTCTTCCACAAGCTGCCTCTTTTGTTCTAAAAATTATAGTCACCATGTTTTTGGAACAAAGTTTTACAACTTTTCCTGACTTGGACTCAAAACTTTCAGCATTTTCTTGAAGGGTTTATAAATCAAACAGATTGGCACAGGAGGGTTGGTTATCCATTGTGTGTGTTATGAAAAAGAAACTAAACAAACCAACGCTGCATGTTTTGTTGGTTGTTCTAATGGGCTGTGACCAGCCTGGTGATCTGCCACTAGGACAGTTAAATATTAATATCAGTATCAGCGCTAGCGTCAGTCTTGCTTCAGCTTTTCATAATGCATCCCTATATGGAAAAAATACCAATGTTTTCTATATTACAGAATACAATGAGTCATATGGGTGTTGGCATTGAAATCAAAGTAGGTGTAAGACCTGTAAAAAATGAGTTTTGCAATGCTCTGTCTCCACGTTCCATGTCCTTAGACCTTGCCTGTAGTTCTTGAGAGCCAGAAAGAATGTGTTGGGAAATGTAGTTTTGGGTGACCGTACCTATGGTATATTTGTCAGGAGTGACACGGATGCCTTTACAGTATGTCTAATCAGAATATAATTATTTCTTATCCTTAATTGCATGTAGAATTCTTTTAATTTTTCATGTTTGTTCTATAAATGCCTTGCAGAGACAGTTGCATTGTGTCCCAAAATGGCACCCTATTAACTATATAGTGGACTACTTTCAACCACCCTGGTCTAAAGTAGTGCACTATATAGAGAATTAGGGTGCCGTCTCGGACACAAACTTTGACTGTATGAACCACACATACACAACAATTGAGTTAAATGTACCTTCATCCAGGACCTTGCACACAGGGTTTTGAGTAGACTGCATAGAGATGTTTTATTTGTCCTGAATGAACTAGACGTCTGCTTTATGATTGAAATGACAGAGACTTTAACTCTTGAACTTGTTCTTTTCTGTTTATATGTGACAGCATATAAACACATTGTAAATTCATGTGTGTGTTTAGGAATACTTATGAAAATATGTATAATTCCTGTGTGGATTGTAAAATTTGAATGTATACATACTACAATTATAAAACCGCCCTATGTATTAAAGTGAATAAAGTAATTTTTAAAGGATTCTGAAGTTAATGCTTATTCCTGTCTGAGCTAAGGAGCCCTCGCCTATTGTAAAACAAAGGGCCAGATCCTATTAACTTAGTATAAATCTTCACACAGTACTTGTACTTCACCTCATCTGAGAAGTCTTCACAGAAAACAACCTAGACTACTTACCATGTTGGAAATGTCATCCTTTGGTGAGAACTGAAAAAGGGTTTCTCTTAAAAGCCTGTTTTTGAATTCCACACGTTTACAGATCGAGAGGTCGATATGTGTTTGGTTTAAACACAGTCCGAGGACTCCTTACAGCTCCCTGTGATTTCTAAATCATCCTATGGGCAGCTGGTCAGGAAACCCCCACTAGTATTTTGCCTTGGTGCGGTGACTTTGACTGGGATGTGCATCAGTCCTGTGTCATTATGAAAGGGCTGGCTTAACCCACTACCCTCAGTCTTTCCTCGCTGTTCATCTGAAAACACAGACCTACAACATAACTGAATGTCTGTAGCATCAACAGACCTAACCACTACATTGTTTATATTGAGAATCTGCTTTATTACACAGACCAGAGTTTTGTCAGTGTAGAAAGTACATTAGAAGGAACATTTTCCCAGAGGATTCTCAACCACCACCAACCCAAAACTCAGACTTGGGTTCAAATATTTCGGCTACATTTGATTGAGCCTGCCTGGTGCAATGGATCTAATCGACTATCGTAAGGTGCAAACTCTGCTCATCTTGCAGACCTCAATCTAATGCTCAAAGTTATCTGAAACCAAATAAATACTATTTGAACTTAGGTCTGACAATTGACCACCAGAGGGATATACAGTGCATTTGGAAAGTATTCAGACCCCCTTGACTCTACTCTTTGCTACGTTACAGCCTTATTCTAAAATGGATGAAATTGTTTTTCCCCCTCATCAATCTACACACAATACCCCATAATGATAAAGCAAAAACAGGAATATCACATTTGCACAAGTATTCAGACCCTTTTCTTCAGCGATTACAGCCTCAATTCTTCTTGGGTATGACACTACAAGCTTGGCACACCTGTATTTGGGGAGTTTCTCCCATTCTTCTCCGCAGATCCTATCAATCTCTGTCAGCATGCATTGTCAACTGTGGAACCTTACATAGACAAGTGTGTTCCTTTCCAAGTCCTGTCCAATCAATTACATTTACCACAGGTGGACTCCAAGTTGTAGAAACATCTCAGGGATGATCAATGGAAACATGATGTACCTGAGCTCAATCTCATAGCAAAGGGTCTAAATACGTTAGTAAAATTATTTGTTTTCATTTTTTGTAAATGAGGAAAAAAATATTTTATCAATTTTTAGAATAAGGCTGTAATGTAACAAAATGTGGAAAAAGTCCAGGAGTCTGAATACTTTCCGAATGCACTGTATGCCACTGCCTGCCACCTTATGGCCACGTCCCAATGCATTCTCTTTCCACTTAACACTATTCAAATTTGTACTAGCAATAGTATAGTATTATAACAGTATGTCGAAATCCCAAATGGCACCCTATTCCCTACATAGTGCACCACTTTTGACCAGGATGTGGCAGGTAGCCTAGTGGTTAGAGGGACAGTAACCGAAAGCTTGCTAGATGGAATCCCCAAGCTGACAGTCGTTCTGCCCCTGAACAAGGCAGTTTGCTCACTGTTCCTAGGCCGTCATTGTGAAGAAGAATTTGTTCTTAGCTGACTTGTCTAGTTAAATAAAGGTTACGTTAAAAAATGTGTCACAGAAAATGTGTAGTCAGTCAGGTTTTTAAGGGACTGGAGTGAGACAGTCTGAGTGGCCAGCCGGGCTAAGCTAACAGAGTGGGTCTGTGTCTCATTAGCACGGGCTCCTCTCCGGCAGGCCGTATGGGTTTTGGGTTAGCGCTAGCTCAGACGCGCCTCTCAGGAGAGCCGTCATGCTGTCATGTGTAAAAATGTTACGAGACGTCGGGCATCATTTCATGAGGTGTCGGGTTCCCAGACGTCACTCAGTTTGTCATGCTCGTTGTCGGTCTGCTATCAGTTAATTGTTTTGCCATGCTGACCAGAAGAAAGAATGGGGGAGAGAACAATTGAAAGGATCACGCTCTCTGTTACTGATGCTGGGGGAGATCTGAGTTATCGTGGGCCTTAAGGCTAATAGGTTAACCATGAGGATAGCCTCCTCTCCGCTCGGCGCCCAGAAAGTGTTGTGTGTGAAAGTGATGGGGAGCACTGGTGAGTCGACATTGCAACAGGCCTTGTCTAAAAAGCTACTCCCTCCACACTATTGTGCCAATTTGAATCAAGCCGTATGTACCGTGCTGGCTCTGATTCACATTGTCGCTTGCAACACAGTTCCAGGAGTTGGGTGGGTAGCCAGGCCGGAGCAGTACGGCTTGGTTCGGCTCAGCTCAGTAGTGTGAAAAGAGTGGTCTATAAGCAGGGCTGGGGAGTAACTGATTACATGTAATTTGATTAAAAACGTCTTTTTTAACTGTAATTTGTTATTTTACCAGCTACAATATTGTAATCAGATTACAGATACTTTGAAGAACTAGATGATTACTTCTTGGATTACTTCGCAATGTTTGCGAGAAAAAAATACATTATGACACTTGTGCACAAGTTTTTAAGTTTGTTCCACCTCAGCGATTCTGACCACAATTCAGAGGCCACTATGATGACACAGCAAATATGTTTGATGGATACTTTTTTGTCTTCGGAAAAACAATCCAAAAGTAAGTAATCAGATTACTGAGTTTAAGTAATCAACAAGTTATGTTACTGATTACAATTTTGGACTGATAACTTAAACGGATTACATTTAGAAAGTAACCTACCCAACCATGCCTATAAGGCACCTGTGCGTCTGCAAACTTTTCAAGTGTTAACGTTCTGAAGTGAGGTAGAGGAAAATGCCCCTCCATCCTCCTTCCCTACCCTCTGAAGTCAGTAAGCTCCAGCTTCAGCCAAGCTCCCTGGCCTTCTCCTCTCTTAGGTTACCCCGTGTACGTCCCAAATGGCGCCCTATTCCCTATATATTACAGTACATTTGACCAGATCCCTATGGGACATGGTCAAATGAAATGCACTATTAAGGAAATAGGTTGTGATTTGGGAAGCAAACTCTCTCTGTACCAGAAGCCTCTGAGGTAATGCAACCAACAGCCCCAGGACTGATGAGACTGTCAATGCAGGTGGAAACACACTAATTAGGTTGAATCTCCTGTTTAGATTGTCGTTTTACACTCTGTCACCTGTTATTCCATCAGGAGCTTCTTGTTTCACAATTTCAGTGGTCCCTCGGAGATGTATGGCCCTTCTTTTGTCCTATAATACTACTCCTTCACTCCATCGATCTTCTCGACCCCCTCTCACACTCTTTCTCTACCTCCCTCTTTCTTTACCTCTCACTTTCTTTCTCTACCTCCCTCTCTCTTTCTGTACCTCCCTCACTCTTTCTTTACCTCTCACTTTCTTTCTGTACCTCCCTCTCTCTTTCTGTACCTCCCTCACTCTTTCTTTACCTCTCACTTTCTTTCTCTACCTCTCACTTTCTTTCTCTACCTCCCTCTCTCTTTCTGTACCTCCCTCACTCTTTCTTTACCTCTCACTTTCTTTCTCTACCTCCCTCACTCTTTCTCTACCTCCCTCTCTCTTTCTGTACCTCCCTCACTCTTTACCTCTCACTTTCTTTCTCTACCACCCTCTCTCTTTCTCTCACTCTCTTTCTCTACCTCCCACTCTCTTTCTTTACCTCTCACTCTCTTTCTCTACCTCTCTCTCTTTCTCTACCTCCCTCTATCTCCCTCTCTCTTTCTCTACCTATCAATCTCTTTCTCTACCTCCTCTCTTCATCTACCTCCCTCACTCTCTTTCTCTACCTACCTCTCCCTTTCTCTACCTCCCTCCCACTCTCTTTCTCTACTTTCCCCTCTCTCTTTGTATCTCTCACTCTCTTTCTCTACCTCCCTGTCATTCCAGATCACAGTCTCTTGGTTTTTGAAAGTGTGTCCTGAAACAGTATGAACAGATATATTGTTGATGTTGACATAATGTTATGACAGGGTTAGAGTAGTGTAGGGCCCACTGAAGTTAGATTCTGTCCTCCTCAGAAAGGTGTGATCATATCCTCTGAGATACCAGGCCTACAAGATCACCTATCAATCAGACTGGAGCAGCCCCATAACTGAATAATCCCTGACCTTTTGTGAGTAGGAAACCTCTACCCCTGCTTGGTGCGAACCCTTGGCCTAATTTTGTGTATTCAATTTGACTTGTAATTCAGTTGTAATTGAGTTTCCTCGCGATTTGAAACTAAGTGATTGTATTGTAACCTATATTTGTTATTTGGGAAAACACAGACTCCTATGTAAAGGTCTCTAAAGAAAGCAAGGGAGAGGGACTCGAGTGATTCCACACCCATACAGCGGAAGCTCCTTTCTCTACAGGGCAGTCTTTCATCTTGGCCTCAGGTTACTGTGTTAATAAGCACAGGGCTCAGAGAGGGACTGACCGAGGCGCGCGCGCGCACACACACACACACGTACCACCCCACCATCCTGTGGAAACCAAATGAAAGGATGAGTACCACCATTCATCATCCATCTACCCATAATTCCCCTGTTTATTGCGCTCCCCGCTCCACTCTCCTGTGGCATATTTCTGGCATACTCCGGCTCTCCCCAGAATTCTTTAGCTGTGCTGTCATTCACCCACACCACCCGACCGCTTGTCACAAAAAGCCCTCCGGTCAGATCTGGACTCGTGCTACTATAACATGGAAGCAAATATCCATACAGGCCCAAGCTTATTGGATTCTATAATAAACTAATCACATTGTGTCAACATGGGCTGGGTGTAAGCTTTCCACATGCCTGAAACTTTTTTTCATCCATGTTTTACTGCTATGCTTCTATCTCGACCCGCCTTGAAAAAAATATATATATTATTAAACTCCCTTTGGTCTACATGATTGGCATGTATAGAAACAAATTCATTATTTTGTATAAATAATCCTGCTCTGTGTTATAATTGCGCTGCTTATTTTCCTTTGCCAGGATGATCTGTTTTTCAGGGCTGTACTAGTGAATTCATTACAAACCACAAAGACCAGAAGTCCCTGCAGTTTGACTGGCATTGATGAGGCGTGTAGGTCTGTCAGGGTGGGGAAGATACAGGGTTACTTTCCCTCAAACATTGAATAGGCGTGCCACCTTGGACAGAATAGGGGGTGTTTAAGAGAAGCAGTAGAAAATATTGACCTGACAAGACGTTCAATGGTAGTAAACCCTTGCCACTTAATTTGAGTTGGTAGTTTTGCCACTTTTGTTGGTTGCTTTGCTATTTTTGCAGGGTGTTTGCACAGCATAGTGCCTTTGCCCTGCAGCTTACCTCTTACTTAATGTATGTTTTTCCAACATGTCTGTTCCATTGTGCTCAGGATGTAACCTGAGGTTCCGTTTATTACCCTGAACCACATGAAGCTCGGGTTCTTTAAGATGTACGGCGGACAATTGAAATTGAAAACACAGACGGGCCCCCGACCTCAACCTCTACCTCTTTCTCGACTCCCACCCTCCCACTGGCCAAGTAGAATATCTCTCTCCCTTTCTCTCTCTCTCGCTCTCACTCTCTCTCCCTGTCTTTCTCTCTCTCTCTCTTTCCCTCTCCTTCTAAGTAGAATACAGCTCTTGCTCTATAAAGAAACTATAGATGAGTTTCACATAGACAGACACATCAAAAGTACTGTACATGAGTTTTGCTTGATCTAATCCCAGTCAACATCTCGTATCCACTTCTTTTGGGTAATTCATTTCAATCAGATTCAAAAGGAAAACAATAGTCTATCGGACTAATCTTGTAACCCAGAACCAAATCTCTGTGTTACATCTATGTTAACAGTCACGTAAAATTCTGAACAACATTGCTGAGTTCCATATGGAACACTATTTACCTTTACAGTGCACTACCATTTGGGCTCTCGTCAAAGGTAGTGCACTATAAAGGATAGTGCAATTTGGCACGCAGGCATAGTGAAGTGTATGCGATCTACATGTTTAATTTAGTTCAGGTCATGCTACCACTAAGTCACTCTCTGGTGCAGAGAAGGTTCTAGCTTTGATGTCTTGTTCGTTAAAGGTCCTTGAAGATCGAGACATGACCTTGAAGATCGAGTTCACCTCACCCACTACACTTCCATACTGTTGAATGATGGCGTCTGAAATCCATTCAGAGATTTGCCATAAGAAGCTATTCCCAACATTAGAAATATATGCAACATTTTTAAGTGACCACAAACTTTTGAAAGGTAGTGTACAGTTGAAGTCGGAAGTTTACATGCACTTAGGTTGCATGTAAACTTGTTTTTCAACCACTCCACAAATTTCTTGTTAACAAACTATAGTTTTGGCAAGTTGATTAGGACATCTACTTTGTGCATGACAAGTAATTTTTCCAACAATTGTTTACAGACAGATTATTTCACTTATAATTCACTGTATCACAATTCCAGTGGGTCAGTCAACACTAAGTTGACTGTGCGTTTAAACAGCTTGGAAAATTCCAGAAAAGGATGTCATGACTTTAGAAGCTTCTGCTAATTGACATCCTTTGAGTCAATTGGGGGTGTACCTGTGGATGTATTTCAAAGCCTCCCTTCAAACTCAGTGCCTCTTTGCTTGACATCATGGGAAAACAAAAAGAAATCAGCCAAGACCTCAAAAAAGAATTGTAGACCTCCACAAGTCTGGTTCATCCTTGGGAGCAATTTCCAAACTGCTGAAGGTACCATGTTCATCTGTACAAACAATAGTACGCAAGTATAAACACCATGGGACCATGCAGCCGTCATTCCACTCAGGAAGGAGACACGTTCTGTTTCCTAGAGATGAACGTACTGTGGTGCGAAAAGTGCAAATCAATCCCAGAACAACAGCGAAGGACCTTGTGAAGATGCTGGAGGAAACAGGTACAAAATAATCTATATCCACAGTAAAACGAGTCCTATATCAACATAACCTGAAAGGCCGCTCAGCAAGGAAGAAGCCACTGCTCCAAAACCGCCATAAAAAGCCAGGCTACGGTTTGCAACTGCACATGGGGACAGAAATTGTACTTTTTGGAGAAATGTCCTCTGGTCTGATGAAACAAAAATAAAACTGTTTGGCCATAATGACCATCGTTATGTTTGGAGGAAAAGGGGGGAGGCTTGCAGCCGAAGAACACCATGCCAACCGTGAAGCACGGGGGTGGCAGCATCATGTTGTGGGGGGGCTTTGCTGCAGGAGGGACTGGTGCACTTCACAAAATAGATCACAAGGAGGAAAATGATGTGGATATATTGAAGCAACATCTCAAGATATCAGTCAGGAAGTTAAAGTTTGGTCGCAAATGGGTCTTCCAAATGGACAGTGACCCCAAGCATACTTCCAAAGTTGTGGCAAAAAGGCTTAAGACAACAAAGTCAAGGTATTGGAGTGGCCATCACAAAGCCCTGACCTCAATCCTATAGAACATTTGTTGGCAGAACTGAAAAAGTGTTTGCGAGCAAGGAGGCCTACAACCCTGACTCAGTTACACCAGCTCTGTCAGGAGGAATGGGCCAAAATTCACCCAACTTATTGCGGGAAGCTTGTGGAAGGCTTCCCAAAACATTTGACCCAAGTTAAACAATTTAAAGGCAATGTTGCCAAATACTAATTGAGTGTATGTAAACTTCTGACCCACTGGGAATGTGATGAAAGAAATAAAAGCTGAAATAATCATTCTCTCAACTATTATTCTGACATTTCACATTCTTAACATGAAGTGGTGATCCTAACTGACCTAAGACAGGGAATTTTTACTCGGATTAAATGTCAGGAATTGTGAAAATCTGAGTTTCAATGTATTTGGCTGGTGTATGTAAACTTCCGACTTCAACTGTATGTGGACACCCCTTCAAATGAGTGGAGTTGGCTATTTCAGACACACCCATTGCTGACACGTGTATAAATGTAGTAAACAGCCATGCAATCTCCATAGACAAACATTTGTAGTAGAATGGCCTCACTGAAGAGTTCAGTAACTTTCAACGTGGCACCGTCATAGGATGTCACCTTTCCAACAAGTCAGTTCGTCAAATGTCTGCCCTGCTAAAGCTGCACCGGTCAGCTGTAAGTGATATTATTGTGAAGTGGAAATTTCTAAGAGCAACAACTGCTCAGCCGCGAAGTGATAGGCGACACAAACTCACAGAATGGGACAAGTGCTGAAGCTTGTAACGCATAAAAATCGTCCATCATCGGTTGCAACACTCACTACCGAGTTACAAACTACCTCTGGAAGCAACGTAAGCACAGGAACAGTTTGTTGGGAGCTTCATGAAATGGGTTTCCATAGCCAAGGAGCAGCACACAAGCCTAAGATCACCATTTGCAATGCCAAGCGTCGGCTCGAGTGGTGTAAAGCTCACCGGTCTGGAGCAGTGGAAATGCGTTCTCTGGAGTGATAGCGGACGAATCTGGGTTTGCCGGATGCCAGAACGCTCCCTGCCAAATGCAAAGAGCTCGGTGTGGAAGATCTTGACCGACCTGAACAGAGCCCTAACCTCAACCTCATCAAACACCTTTGGGATGAATTGGAATGCTGACTGTGAGCCAGGCCTTATCACCCAACATCAGTGCCCGACCTCCCTAATGATCTTGTGGCTGAATGGAAGCAAGTCCCTGCAGCAATGTTCCAACATCTAGTGGAAAGCCTTCCCAGAAGAGTGGAGGCTGTTATAGCAGCAAAGGGGTGACCAACTCAATATTGATGCCTATGATTTTGGAATGAGATGTTCGACAAGCAGGTTCCACATACTTTTGGTCATGCAGTTTATATTACGTTTTGTATGATATGTTGAATGTCCATCAACTGTTTCATATTATGAATTACAATTCGTATTATATGTTACGAATTTACTAAATGTACAACATGTTATGAATTTGCAAAACGTACAATATTTTACGAATTTTCTAAATGTATGATATGTTACGAATTCTAGCTAGGTGGCCTTAGGGTTAGGGTTAAGTATAGGACTTAGGTTAAAGGGTTAGGGGAAGGGGACGGGTTAGCTTAAAGGGTTAAGATTAGGGGAAGAGTTAGCTAACATGTTGAAAAGTAGTAAGTAGACTAAGTAGTAAGTACAACTTCTGGCGCCGACAGAGAAGGCCGCGTCGCTTCGCGTTCCTTTTTACAACAACCACCCGAGCCGCTGCCTGTTCACCCCGCTATCATCCAGAAGGCGAGGTCAGTACAGGTGCATCAAAGCGGGGACCCAGAGACTGAAAAACAGCTTCTATCTCAAGGCCATCAGACTGTTAAACAGCCACCACTAACATTGAGTGGCTTCTGCCAACACACTGACTCATCCTCTAGCCACTTTAATAATGAAAAATGCATGTAATAAATGTGTCACTAGCCACTTTAAACAATGCCACTTTATATAATGTTGACATACCCTACATTACTCATCTCGTATGTATATACTGTAGTCTATACCATCTACTGCATCTTGCCTATGCCGCACGGCCATCGCTCATCCATATATTTTTATGTACATATTCCTATTAATTCCTTTACACTTGTGTGTCTAAGGTAGTTGTTGTGAAATTGTTAGGTTAGATTACTTGTTAGATATTACTGCATGGTCGGAACTAGAAGCACAAGCATTTTGCTACACTCGCATTAACATCTGCTAACCATGTGTATGTGACAAATAAGATTTGATTTGATTTGAGCTGAAAAGTTGCTAATTAGCTCAAATGCTAAAATTGTCCATGATGAGATTCAAACTTGTGTTGGTAGACGTTTGCGTTATACTCCCACCCAACCACCTCCATTTTTGCCTTAAGTAACCATCTGTGTTATGTAACCATGCCAAACGTAACATATACTAATTTGAGTGTCCCAGATTTACATTTACTATGTTACCTCTAGTCTATGAAACCAGGCTGTTTGTTTAGGTTATATTTATGACTGGTATTTTTGTATTCTGTCTAAGAATTTTATACAGGCGAATGGAAAAATAATAATTTCATGAATTCCTTGTCATCACATATTTAATATTTTGAAAAATATCACCATATCTGAAAGACCTCAAAGATTTATGACTCAAAAATACTAAAATGGTTGGAAAATGTTTTCATTGCACAGATGTTTATCACTTTTTAGACTAATATTGAATACAAGACGATAGATTTGGATCCAAAAAGTACATTTTATAGATGTTGTTATACTTTTATAATATTTTGGAAATCAATATATTTTGGATTTGGAATACTTTATTGATACAGTGGTATAATTTACAATAGTGGGACAGTTTACTGTGGTACTGGAGAAAAGAGACCCTGTACTTTACAGATTTGTTCCAAATGGCACCCTATTCCATTTATAGTTCACTACTTTTGACCAGGACAAAATGGAATAATAGGGTGCTATTTGGAATGCAGACCGTTAGTTAGTGGCAGATGTAGAAGCTGGAAAACTGTGTGTGTGTGTGTGCATCTGCGCATGTGTCTGCATGTATGTGTGTGTATGCATGTGTGCGTGTGTTGTTTGTGTGGGAGTGTGTGTGTTTTGTAATGGTAACAGCCTCGCCCGGGCCGGGGGCCTTTTAGGCTTGGCTGTTTTGTCTACTTCTCACCCACCTCAAGGCCGTAATGTGGAGGACGTTAGTAACCTGCTGGGCCTGAGCCTGGCTTAACATAGACTGGCACCGGCTCTAAAAACTCTCCACATCTAATTTTACATCAGCTTTCACAAACAATATGTTCAGACACACACACACACACACACACTCCTGCCCTTCCTAGGTAAGCAGATACAGTAACAATGGTTTAGGTTCCCCACAGTGCCGGGTTGGGGCTTGGGGCCCGCCTTGGCTCCTGGCTACCAACGTCAAGGTGTGTGTGTGTGTGTGTGTGTGTGTGTGTGTGTGTGTGTGTGTGTGTGTGTGTGTGTGTGTGTGTGTGTGTGTGTGTGTGTGTGTGTGTGTGTGTGTGTGTGTGTGTGTGTGTGTGTGTGTGTGTGTGTGTGTGTGTGTGTGTGTGCCTGTCTGTGCATTGGCTCCTGGCTCCTCACCATACAGACCCTGAGTGGCTTCGAACTCATGCATGGTGTTGGATATCAGCAGGCACATTTCCAAGGGTTCAAATATTTACATTCGTCCAATCAAGCGGCAGACAGTAGCGCATATATTTCAGTGAGGTCATCAGTGTGCTGCCTCCCACTCCCACCGCAGAGCTTAGGGGTTCCAGGGTACTGTAGCTCATAGTGTGCTCCCGGACACAGCCGAATCACGGAGTATAACACACACACACACAGTGGACAGTTATTGATGTTGTCCCCTCCTCCTCTGTCTGTCTCTTTCCGAGCTTCAAATATTTTGAGGTAGTTGATCTTCATCTAGGTTTCAGATCTTGATCTTATCTTTTTTGGAACATTTCAGGGGTCTCTCTGTTTTCTCCTTGATTTATTTTCTCTGTCTCTTCTGTGTAAAGAACTGCAACTGAAATGACAGCCATTCAGGGGTCAGAACCAGGATACCATCATATATTTGTCTGAGAACATATGACCGGATGAGGTGCTAAAACGTTCTCTGAAACCTCATTTCCCCCACAATGTTAGTTTTATTAGGTCCATTCTAATAACAAATACCAGGCATGTATTATAACAGTATAACACATGGACTACATTCTCAAAAGGTACATAAAAGACTGTTAGAGATCATTGGTTAGATTAGTTTTGTGGGGTTCTGTGTATGGGTGTCATATAATAAACCTACCTACAGTAGAACTTTATATCTATAACTGAGGACTACTCTGAAGGAGATGAGCGGTATATGATGATTAAATAGCAGTCATTTAAATAGGACCCAGTGACGCAAAACTCAACCCTGACAAATGCCAGAGCATCTGGGTCTGGGATGACATGTAGTACATGGGGATGTGATGTCCCAAATGGCACCCTATTCCCTATGCAGAGCCATACTTTTGACCCGAGCCCTATGGCCCGTGGACTAAAGTAGTGCACTTGACAGAAAATAGGGTGCCACTTGGGACGCAGCCATGGCCGTCCAACCGTCTGGGCATAAGTCCTAAGTAGATCACTCTCAGGCCTTTTATAGATTTGGCCTGCAGACAGACACATAGACAGACAGACACACAGACAGACAAAGCAGTAGCCACTGGAATACAACGGAAACTTGTAAAGAGATCAATTCAATGTTGATTCAATGAAGCGGATTAATCAATCACACTCTTTAATACAATTGAAGCCCTCGAGACTCTTATGAACTCCCCTTTTCAGGACCCTGTCTTTCAAAGATAATTCGTAAAAATCCAAATATCTTCACAGATCTTGATTGTAAAGTGTTTAAACACTGTTTCCCATGCTTGTTCAAAGAACCATAAACAATTAATGAACATGCACCTGTGGAACGGTCGTTAGGCAATTAAGGTCACAGTTCTGAAAACTTAGGACACTCAAGAGGCCTTTCTGCTGACTCTGAAAAACACCAAAAGAAAGATTCCCAGGGTCACTGCTCATCTGTGTGAACGTGCCTTAGGCATGCTGCAAGGAGGCATGAGGACTGCAGATGTGGCCAGGGCAATAAATTGCAATGTCCGTACTGTGAGACGCCTAAGACAGCGCTACAGTGAGACAGGACAGACCGCTGATCGTCCTCGCAGTGGCAGACCACGTGTAACAACACCTGCACAGGATCGGTACATCCAAACATCACACCTGCGGGACAGGTACAGGATGGCAACATCAACTGCCCGAGTTACACCAGGAACACACAATCCCTCCATCAGTGCTCAGACTGTCCGCAATAGGCTGAGAGAGGCTGGAATGAGGACTTGTAGGCCTGTTGTAAGGCAGGTCCTCACCAGACATCACAGGCAACAACGTTGCCTATGGGCACAAACCCACCGTCGCTGGACCAGACAGGACTGCCAAAAAGTGTTCTTCACTGATGAGTCGCGGTTTTGTCTCACCATGGGTGATGGTCAGATTTGCGTTTATCGTCGAAGGAATGAGTGTTACACCCTCATGTGGTAACCTTCCTGCAGTCTCATCCTGACATGACCCTCCAGCATGACAATTCCACCAGCCATTGTTCTGTGCGTGATTTCCTGCAAGACAGGAATGTCAGTGTTCTGCCATGGCCAGTAAAGAGCCAGGATCTCAACCCAATAGACCACATCTGGGGCTTGTTGGATCGGAGGATGAGGGCTAGGGCCATTCCCCCCGGAAATGTCGGGGAACTTGCAGGTTCCTTGGTGGAAGAGTGGGGTAACATCTCACAGCAAGAACTGGCAAATCTGGTGCAGTCTATGAGGAGGAGATGCACTGCAGTACTTAATGCAGCTGGTGGCCACACCAGATACTGACTGTTACTTTTGATTTTGACCCTCCCTTTGTTCAGGGGACGCATTATTCCATTTCTGTTAAGTCACATGTCTGTGGAATTTGTTCCGTTTATATCTCAGTTGTTGAATCTTGTTATGTTCATACAAATATTTACACATGTTAAGCTTTCTGAAAATAAACGCAGTTGACAGTGAGAGAACATTTATTTTTTTGTTTATATTTCCAGCTGCTCTATACAGTACTCGCTTTATTGGTTCATTTGCGCGTATATCCTTAATTTTCTGCTGACCCAACCTGACCTGGGTTTTCATTCAATGTCTCCATTATCAAATGAGTTTATAAGGTGGTTGATGAGCAATGCTTCTTGATAGGTAAGCTCTCTGTGAACACACTCCTAAGTTGGGTAATATTGAATATATTGTTGGCTGGATGAAACATTTCAGGGCAGTAAATAAGAATGGCCTTGCAGAATGCATCGTAAGAGTGCGTGCGTGCGTGTTTGCGTGCGTGCGTGTTTGCATACGTGTTTGTGTGTGTCCAGTGTCATAATAGTAGATCTACTCACTCTCAATATTGCTAATAGTATTTCATAGAAAACTACCCTGGGCATATGGTCTGGACACATGGAAGCCTTTGTGTATAATTTGTTCATGTGCCAGTCAATGAGATGTGATACCCTGTACATGCAGATATGTGATTCAAGCAGGGAGAGTCAAACTCCGACCATCAACAATGTATCTTTGTGCTTCCAAACACAAACGTGTTAACGCGAGAGGACCTTACATGTCCCGTCCCAAATAGCACCCTATTCCCTATATAGTGCACTACTTTGACCAGGGCTCTGGTCAAAAGTAGTGCATTG
Organism: Oncorhynchus masou masou; assembly: GCF_036934945.1. Lineage (NCBI taxonomy): Eukaryota > Metazoa > Chordata > Actinopteri > Salmoniformes > Salmonidae > Oncorhynchus > Oncorhynchus masou. The sequence continues at coordinate 43,684,996 of NC_088241.1, read as the reverse complement.
TAAGTGAACAGGGTGTTGTTTGGGACGGGGCCACAGTCTCCCCGGCCATCCTCGTCCCTGCCAAGCCACATTCCTACGGCAGCTGCCATTTTTTTTTTCTACATCTGTTGCATTGACGTGGTTTCACTTGACTGTAGTCAGGAATTTATTCAACTTTTCTCTTAAGAAATATTACAGAACAGAAACATAGACCCAACCTTTTTTCTCTCTTCTTTTCCTTATTTGTGATCCCACAGCTGTCATTATATTATGAGGGGTTATGCTACTGCTACTGCTGGACTGGTGTCTGTGGGACATGGACAATGTTTCTGACCTAACACAACTGTCTGTGGACATGGAATGGAACACATGATTTGAAACTGTAGCAGAGAACCATTATACCATGGATACAAGACAGAGAAGATTTAATCCTGAAGAATAGGCAGAAATGGGAATAACTAGTACATGGGAACTTGAGAGAATGAGGAAAGTACACTGAACAAAATTATTGGTCTTGCTGATGGCATAGGTTCTGTTATACCTTAGAAAATGACATTCAACAACCAAGTTCTACTGAGTTATAGCTGTTGTTTATTAGGTACACCCATGTAGTACCAGGTCAGACCACCCCATCACTCATTTGCCAATTCTAACATTCAGTCGAACAGTAACTGAATGCCTCGATGCCTGTCTGCCTGCTTTATATAGCAAGCCACGTGACTCACTGTCTGTAGGAGCGATCCATTTTTGTGAAGGGGTTACCTAATAAACTGGCCACTGAGTATACATAGTCTTAAGACCTTGGGCCAGCTTGGTGAGGTGAAGACAATAATTGGGCCAAAGTGATCATCGTTTATGAAAGGAGATACTGTAAGAGCAGCCAAACCATGTTGTTAAGAGTCTCAGGAAGTCAAATGATCAATAATGTGGGTTTAGCCATCTGCTGTTTGTTGGCAAGACGTGTATGTGTGTGTGTGTTCCTGTTTGCGTGCCTATGTGTGTGTGCTCATGCGTGTGTGCTTGCGTGCATAAATTGGCTATTACCCCCAATCCCATTGGAAGTTGGGTTTGTTTGTAGCAGCTGTTTCGCCAGGTCCGTCTCATGAGAACAACGGCAGGTTAGTTATAAAGAGGGGGTTATGGAGGTTTGGAATCAGCTGAGGGTTAGGAAAAAGGTTAGGAAAAAGCTAAACCTGCCTTTTTCTTGCAATGGTGTGTGTGTGTGTGTGTGTGTGTGTGTGTGTGTGTGTGTGTGTGTGTGTGTGTGTGTGTGTGTGTGTGTGTGTGTGTGTGTGTGTGTGTGTGTGTGTGTGTGTGTGTGTGTGTGTGTGTGTGTGTGTGTGTGTGTGTGTGTGTGTGTGTGTGTGTGTGTGTGACTGTGGACATGTTTATCTATACTTATGGGGACCAGAAGTCCCCACAAGAATAGTAAACTAACAAAAGTTTGAACAACTGGGGACATTTTCTTAGTCCCCACAAGGCTAAATGCTATTTCTAGGGGGTTTAGGGTTAAGGTTAGAATTAGTGTTAGGGTTCAAATTAGGTTTAGGGTTAGGGGCTAGGGTTAGTTTTAGGATTAGTGTTAAAACGGCTAGCTTCAGTCAGCTGATTCTAGCCATCCTTTATGGTAAGTTCTAGTCGGGCAGCTTAGTCTCCTATTCAGAGGACCCCCACTTTTGTTAGTGTCTTATTGGTCAAGGTCATGCCAAATACTTATTACCACATCTCGTTCAGCTTATCAGCAGCCTTGATTCCCGGGACTTCAGTTTCAGTTGGTCTATGACCTCAGCATGCTGTGTGGTCAGAAATGTGCTTTCCCCATCCTGAAGAGCATTTCCACAGTTTCCTCTCCTGCTGAACTTTTCCTCCTGTGGACTGAATCCCTGTATGTCTGATGTTTAATTGTGCGTGCATCTAAACGTAAATGCCTTGAGATCTGCGTCATGTTATGTTGAGCTACATTTTGTGGTTTATTGTGTTCAATTACCATGTGTTGATCTTGTTAGCTAACTCCCGCTAGTGTTAGCACTACTGTTAACATTTTGCATTGAAATTAGCACTTTATACATTGTGTTAGCTAATCCAAGTTTATCATTTTAAAAGGCTAATTGATCATTAGAAAAACTTTTACAATTATGTTAGCACAGCTGAAAACTGTTCTGATTAAAGAAGCAATAAAACTGGCCTCCTTTAGACTAGTTGAGTATCTGGAGCATCAGCATTTGTGTTTTCGATTCAGGCTCAAAATGGCCAGAAACAAAGAACTTTCTTCTGAAACTCGTCAGTCTATTCTTGTTCTGAGAAATGAAGGCTATTCCATGCAATAAATTGCCAAGAAACTGAAGATCTCGTAGATCTGAAGATCTGTGTACTACTCCCTTCACAGAACAGAGCAAACTGGCTCTAACCAGAGTAGAAAGAGGAGTGGGAGGCCCCGGTGCACAACTGAGCAAGAGGACAAGTACATTAGTGCCTAGTTTGAGAAACAGACTCCTCACAAGTCCTCAACTGACAACTTAATTTAATAGTACCCGCAAAACACCAGTCTCAACGTCAACAGTGAAGAGGCGGCTCCAGGATGCTGGCCTTCTAGGCAGAGTTGCAAAGAAAAAGCCACATCTCAGACTGGCCAATAAAAAGAAAAGATTAAGATGGGCAGAATAACACAGACACTGGACAGAGGAACTCTGCCGAGAAGGCCAGCCTCCTGGAGTCGCTTCTTCATTGTTGAAGTTGAGATTGGTGTTTTGTTGGTACTATTTAATGTAGCTGCCAGTTGAGGACTTGTGAGGCGTTTGTTATATAATGATCATCTCAAAGAGTTCAGTGGGGCATTGAGGGCAAATAAAGGCCATTTGCATTACAACACTTTATAGTCTTTATAGTGGAAAATAAACTGTCAGAGATATTATGTATTATATCTACAGTAGATGCTGATATTTAGTCATGAGTGGTTTGAGGTAAAGTCTCTTTCGCTCTCTCGCTCTCTCTCTCTCTCGCTCTCTCTCTCTCTCTCTCTCTCTCTCTCTCTCTCTCTCTCCTGGTGTGTTGCTCGTTCTTGATCTCCTCACTTGTGACCATTTCTCAAGTCGAAACAACCCCAACCCTCCAGCGCATGTACTAATAAGTCCACTCAACCTTTTTTGTTTTAACTTGACATGATGTATCATTTCCACCCCTTTGTTTAAGACCGATGCGTTCAAAAGACTGTGAACACGTCCACCTGATAATTCATCTAAAACGGCGCTGTTTGGCCGAAAATAGCAATTTTGTGTTGTTTCTTAAAAATCTAACTTTTTTTCTCAACATTGCTCATGGTTTTTATGAACGATAAAGACAGGAAATGTTGTTACTGCCTTAGGTTAGCTTACTGAGCAGCAGATTTAGAGACTAGTTACCGCCTCACATCAGCATTGGAACCAGGAGAAGAGTTAAACATCTGTGGCTTTAAAACAATAACAAAATGATGGAGACAAAACAATTCCAGTATTCATCCCTCATACTCAGACCAATAGAAAATACCTCTTTTTTTAATCTTAACAGTCATCCTGCCCCATTAGTTTAAGAAATGGATAAGAAGTGAAGTATCACACTGAGATAACAATTCATATATTACATAATTCCTTTATGATTCTAAATGAACTCTTCATTTATTATAGTAAGGAGTCTTTGGCTCTGTGTGATTCACTTGATGTGATTCTGTAATTCTGTGATTCGGCTCGCATACATCGCACCAAATGTGGATCTGCTGATTGCTCAGCACGCTGTGTTTTAGGGACCACCTGCTGTACGAAGCAGATTTGCGGGTGTTAACATCTCAGTGTTGAGGTTAACAGTGTTGTGCGCGTTATATATTTGAGTGTTGATTCTAGTGGGGTTAACACCAGTGGGATTGAAATTGACACCACCAACGGTGAATAAATGTGTTAACCAGGTGGTGGTGTTGTTACTAGACAGTGTTGAGTTCATTTCCGTAAACTCTCTCAGAGTTAGGGTTGCTTTTTAGATTAGCTTGTTTTAATATCTATGTTTCTGCATGCGCATCGATTGATTCATTGATCTTATACTACACAAAGATAAATAGCATACATTTTTCTAAACAAGTCCACTTTTTTCACCCTTTATTGAAGTGGTCGTGCCAGTTTAGATGGCTCAGGTAGTCTCTTATCTCTCTTCCCTACCTTGGCATGTCATTCTAACTGCAGATTGCGGGGGATTAAAAGTTCCAATTGTTGGCTATCCGAACTCTGGCTGGATTCCAATAGGAATTACGTAACACTTTGCAAGCCAGCATAATATGATTTGCCAATGTGGCCTGCAAACCAGGTATCAGACTATTGTGTTAGGGTAAAACTAGCTGTCGAAGTATGGTATTGTCAAAAACAAATTCTGTATTTTCATAAATAATTACATTTTTAGGATAAAATCTTCACTTCTGCACACACTTGGTGAGCTACAGGACTGAAAGCCTTGGAATGCGAACACAGTCATGCGTGGTACTGGTACATCTAAAATTCACTCGAAAGGCTCCCTGGGAAATAAATATACAAATAAGGCTTTACACCAGATAGAAAACAACACCCAACAATGAGTTAGTGTGACACCACAGGTGTTAATTCCCTAACAGTGAGAAAGTGTAACAATAGCTTTAATAAAGTGTTAACTTAAGTTGGAATTTGCAACCCTCTTGGGGTGTTAGTTTATCAATACTTTGAAAAATGTTAGTTTAACACTTATAATTATATAATTACTAATAAAGTATTACATTTAGCACTTTGGGTGTTAAAATTCCGATCGTAAATTTGTTGTGTAAACATCTGACTGCCGACGGTACACACTCGGTTTTCAAATTATGCTCAGAGGTGCTTAGTACTCTCGGCCAGCAAACGCTTTTGGTGTGTCTGAGCCCTTATATTTAGTCTTTAGGCAAGTGCATAACAGTCTGTTTCAACAGTTTAAAGACTTTGTCTATGTCCCAATTTGACCCCCTATTCCCTATTTAGTGCACTATTTTTGATCAGGGCCATGGGACTCTGGTAAAAAGCAGTGCTCTATATAGAAAATAGAACCATTTGGGACACATCCTTGAAATGTCATCACCTTTTTAACCCATTGACTCCTGTGTGTCTTGTCGACACTCCTTATCATGAGAGCTGAGACTCCTACAACAGTATCCGTGTGACCTTACATGGCTTTGTTAGCTTCCTCACCTTTATATGATGTAAAAACACTTAAAAGGGCACATTGAAAAATGGCAAAACACCCATGCAGCAGAGGAGGCTGCTGAGGGGAGGACGGCTCATAATAATGGCTGGAACGGAGTAAATGGAATGGCATCAAACACATGGTAATCATGTGTTTGATGTATTTGATACCATTCCACTAACTCCGCTCCAGCCATTATCATGAGCGCATCTTCCCCAATTAAGTTGCCACCAACCTCCTGTGACATGCACCTGCAGTTGATCAGTACCAGTCCCATTGCTGAGAAGATATTGCAAAGCCGGACATTTCTGAATAACAAGCGGAATACTTTTTTCTTCAGATTTGTCTCCAAGCATACTGTGTATGAGTGGAAACACAACAAGTCTGCATCCCAAATGCCACTCTATTTCCTTTATAGTGAATTTATTTTAGCCAGAGCCCTATATAGGCAGTACAGTGCCATTTGGGATGCAGAGAAGGACTGACTCTACTGAACGTACTGTTGAAGCATCCTCTCCTCTGCAAGGTAACTAATTACTTCAGTGTGGTGAAGGTTGGAGTCCCTCATCAAATAAGAAATACTTTACAATTTGTTTTTAAATGATTTTCAGGAATAAAGTCTTTGGTTCTTGGATTTCATCCCGTGTGGTTTTCCTCTGAGATCCATTCCTTTTCTGGCTGGGTAAAAACAAGGTGATCTGGAGTCTGTCAAGTAAAGTTGTCTGCCAAGCGCCTAACATCTCTTCACTTGTCCGTCTCTCGATCGTGCGCTCCGAGATAACAGCTCTTAGTTCCGCAACGCTTTTCAAATCTTTCAGCAAATGCGAGTCTTCAACTTCAAATCCTCCAGACAAACACCAAACCTGAGTCCCAAATGGCCCTATGGGTCCTGGTCAAAAGTAGTGCACTATATAGGGAATAGGGTGCCGTTTGGGACTTACCAGGAAAAAAGAAAACATGATGGAATATCGCTTAATATTTTCGATGGAAACTATTGCTCAGATGTGGATGTTTGCCAGGCCACTTAATGAGAGATGAGAACAGAGAGACGGGTCAAAACACCTGATAGAATTATTTTGGGACGTGTCCGGGATAGCTGCCTGAGAGACGAGAGAGAAAGGGAAGGGGGGATGGAGCGAGGGGGGATGGATGGAGGGAGGGAGGGAGGGAGGGAGGGAGGGAGGGAGGGAGGGAGGGAGGGAGGGGGAGAGAGAGAGCGCTGTGCTCCAGTTGGCTCAGGGATCCAGTACATCCCCAGTGGTCCCTTGCTGAGCCGCTGGCCCCTCAAAGAGCCCTGGCCTGATTGGTCCTGACTGATAGATGGACCGTGCGGCGAAGGGCTTTCCAGGACCAGGCAGCATCATGCAGTTTGTGGTGTTGTGTTCACTGCCATTGGCTTGGGAAGGACTCCGTTGGACTCTATGTTTCTGTATACTCTCTCTCTCTCTCTGCCTCTGTATGTTTCTCTGTCTCTCTCTCTCTCTCTCTCTCTTACTTTATGTCATCTCCCTTTCCCTACCTCCCCTCTCTTTCGTGCGCCGTCCCTGGAGTGAGAGGGCCTTGGCTCCGCGGCAGGGCTCAGGATAGGGTGGCGAGCAGAGCGATGGCATGGTAGAGGCATTAATAGAAGCTAAAGAGGAGAGGCGAGGGTGTAGGCCCTGCCGCCAACACCAAATCCTGAGGACAAGGACACACCTAGCGTCTCTTGCCACGAATTCACGCTTCCTCCAACTTCACTGTGGAGGGGAGACAAACTTTGCTGCATGATCCCTGCACTGTATCAAAAGCATTGTACAACTACAACGCCACAGTTAGTCACTGTGATCTGTATAGAGAAAACAGATCTCCATTAGTCCATATTGAAATAAGTTGATTTGCAGAATGCACAAAGATCACACAACTGTCTTAAGGCACTGTTTGAGAATCCCAATGAAGTCAAAAAATACCATTGATACCAAACACAGGGGCCCAGTTCAACTGCAAATCTGCGGCGACAGAGACATCCCACTGATGTATACAGTGAGCTGTAAAAGAGGGGTTGTCTGATTTGTTGGTTTAGCCCTGAAAATGCTCTTTAGAAAGCCACACCCCTCCTGTATTGTAAATAAACATGTCTCACATTGGGAGCTGTTTGTGTTTCTGCTGTTGAATCATGGTTTGCATCCCAAATGGCACTCTATTCTGCACTACTGCCCTATTTCTGGGGCCCTGGTCGAAAGTAGTGCACTATACAGGGAAAAGCATGCCATTTGTGACCTAATCATCGGAATTAAGACCTTTAGAACAGCGGGCGGGTGACGTGTTTCACTAAGGAAATTACATTACATTATTCCTGCTCTAGTCCCTTAAATCTATTTCTATTTCGGGGCTTGTATGTCTTTTGGGTTTCAGTATGTACTAAACAGAAACCAAAGACAATTGCATTCAGCGTAATTAATGGGGTGACCTATACAGAATAATTCTGAGAATTAAGCTAAAGACGTCAACACTCTGTTTCAACAGAGGCCCAATCAGAGATGAATTGCTACATTATATTTTTGCGAGGCTTTGTGTTGCGGGAATTATCCAGTCAAACAAACACATTGCTGGGAAGGACCTCTTTAACCCAGAATGCCAAAAGTGCAGGTTTAAATGTGTTTTTAGCAGATAACAGTGAGGAGTTAATGTTGCAAAACCAAACTGTGGTGAATTTAGATTTATTTTCAAGTGCTGTTTAAAAAATATATATTTTAATGTAACGTTTTGGTATAGTGATGCAAGAGTTTCATATTTTTGATCAGAGTAAAAGTTGATAGAAAAATAACTCAATGGTTCAAAAATGATTCATAAAAGTTTATATAATTCCCATGAATATATACTGTATGTTTTATAGAGTCCCAAATTGAGCAAAAATATCAATATCATACAATTTCTTCAAAGGTTTATTCATTGTTTTGTGGAAGTAACCATAGATTAACAAAATAAATGTTTACATAAAAGCAAAATCAGACAATACAATGAGATATTATGCATTTGGTCATTGGATAACAATCCAGTCTCTATCAAAATGTTTTAACTCATAACTTAACAATAAAAAAAAACAGACTATTCTCACCAACTTATTTTTTTACAATCCTTAATAATTTATAGATTTTCTCAAATATGACAAAAGTGAATTGCTTTCCGTTTGTCAGCATCTGTTTGAAAGCATGAGTTTCTGCACAGAAACAAATGTACAGTACTGGACCGAAGCCTCGGGGTACATTTAGTTTGCCGACTGATTCTGTGTCCCTACAGGTTGTACAGGTAAAACAATGGCTGTTCTGTGCCTCTGAAGCCTCAACACATTGTTTCCCCCTTCAAATCAATCCCATAACTTCTCAATGATGACTTTTCTTCTGTTTCTTCCCACTGGAGAACAGAGAGTTTAAAGTGCAGCTTTTAACGGTTTGCACATTCAAGAACAAGAGTCATGGCTACAAGTAGCTTTGTTCAGCTCTTCTCAATCACCCCTTGACCACAAGCACAGTCTAGGTTGTCAAACAATGGGCCCAAACAGCACAGAGATTTTTTTTTTTTAAGTGTAGATTTTGACACATAAACAGTACCTTGAAGATATACAAACAGTTAGTGAGTCGGCAGAAAATGGCTGACTAGTTACTATAACAGTCCAACTTGATTTCTCTCAGTTGTGTACTTGGCATTGGGTTGCTACAATGTAAATAACATACTTTAGAAGTATTTAAGGAGGATTCTTTCCATTCGGTCACAAAAAGGAACACAACGCGTTAAGTAAAACTTTGATACAGCAGAACAACCACTGCGATAAACAAACTCACAATAACAAATACTTGAACAATTGCTTTGCTGGCTGACAAAGAGATAATACTGAAAAGGCTATTTATTTGTAATTTTTTGAGCAAGTCTCCCTCTCTCTCTCTCTGGCTTCTTGTAAACAGCACATTGAGTGTGATTTAGAACAGCTAAGCAGGAGTGAGTGTAGGATTAAACGGCATGGTGAGCTAGGCCGGGATTCAATCAAACCCGCCTTAGCAATGTTTACTCAGTGTCTTTATGTACAATATCCATCCGGGGGGAGGGGGAGGGGGGGGTCGCCCTGGTCATAGTTGTAGGTTTTTATACATAACCCAAGACCAGTCTGTGAATTCATTTGACCATTGGAAAAATAGCCACTGCATAAATACTGCAATCCGAGTTGGATTGAATTGACCTCCTAGTCTTTTTTTACACTGTTGACGTACCTTGTTCTAAACGATAACATGTAAGGGAGCAACACGGCACTTCATATAATACTACACTGATAACAGACAGGAAAACATCCCTTTAGTTCACAGCCCTCTTTGATTAAACAGATATAGCACTGTGCCGACTAAACCTCCCGTCCGTGTGTGTGTGTGTGTGTGTGTCTGTCTGCTTGTCTGCCTGCGTGTGTGTGCACGTGAGCATGCCTGTGTGCTGGTGCTTGGTCAACATTTGCTTGCGCTTTCCAGTTTAAAAACCTTGATAAGGATCCATCCCCTCTCAGAAATAAAACTCCCAAGGCCGAGCTGTGGAAAACATGATGGTGGTTGTGACTAACGACAGCACAATGGATCTGCTGGTATCCTATCCATTCTAACCCTCAAGTGCTAGGTGTTAGTGTGTTTGGCTGGAGTGAACTTTATCTATATATTCACAGTTATTGTCTGTTTAGTTTCATTTAATTTAGTCACACACTGCTTTGTGTGTGTGTGTGTTTGTCTGTCTTGATAAATTAGAACAGTACAGATATTATTTAAGGTCAGCTAAATTCATTCACGTTGTAAGGCACATATCATGGAGGGAGGGAGTCCTACAGAAGAAGCTTATAAGACCATATTATTTTGCCTCTTCAGATAGTCCTTTATGTTCCCAGAGGCACTCTGTACATTATTAACCACAATGGGTGTGATGCTTTGCTTCCAAAAAGGCACTTTGGCAAAAGTACAATACAAATTTCGGAGTATAAAAAAAAATGAAATTCAGATACATCAAATAAGTTAACATAACAAAAGTGTCTCGTTCAGAACTGAACAATGCAGCTAACGATGATCATGTCAACACCTGTCTAATGCATGTGATGCAGGTCAAAACACAACCCACACACGAAATAGGATGTCTTCAGTTCTGCTGCATTTTTACAGACAGAAAAAAGAGAGTACTTGTTTCTTGTTTTTGACTGTCTCTTCCAAGTGAATTTTCAGAGGGAAGGTTGGTGTTGCATAGAGAGCAGAAGGGAAGATGAGTTGGAGACAGACGACTCCGTGATAGGCGCTAGTACTTCTGCACCAGAGGCACTTTGACAGTCTTTACTTCTGATATATGAGAGGACTTCTGGATGATGCAGCTGGTCGTCCCTGATCCGCCGCTGTCCTTTCCCTGCGCCAGGTTAGTCAAGGCCATGGCTGCGTTGATCTCCTTCCAGTACGTCTCGTCTTTGCCCCGCACCTTCTCAACACCCCCACTGAACATAACACACAGAGAGACAACGAACGCAGAGTTAGAGAGAGATGAACGAACACAGAGAAGAGAGAGAGAAGAGAGAGATGAATGAACACAGAGAAAACAGAGAGAGAAGAGAGATGAACGAACACAGAAGAGAGGAGAGAGAGATGAACGAACACAGGAGAGAGAGAGAGAGAGAGAGAGAAGAGATGAACGAACACAGAGAAGAGAGAAGAGAAAAGAGAGATGAATGAACACAGAAGAGAGAGAGAAGAGAGAGATGAACGAACACAGAAGAGAGAAAGAGAAAGAGAGAGAGAGAGAGAGATGAACGAACACAGAAAAGAGAGAAGAGAGATGAACGAACAGTGAAGAAAGAAGAGAGAGAAATGAATGAACACAGAGAAGAGAGAGATGAACGAACACAGAGAAGAGCGAGAGAGATGAACGAACAGAGAGAAGAGAGAGATGAACGAACACAGAGAAAAGAGAGCGAGAAAGAGAGGAGAGATGAACAAACAAGAGAAGAGAGAGATGAACGAACACAGAGAAAAGAGAGAGAGAGAAGAGATGAACGAACACAGAGGAGAGAAGAGAGAGAGATGAACGAACAGAGGGAGATGAACGAACAGAGAGAGAGAGCGAGATGAACGAACACTGAGAAGAGAGAGATGAATGAAGAGAGAGAGAACAAATGCAGAGTTGAAGGAGGTGAGGGAGCTCTACAAGTAGTTAATAATCATAGAAAGAGAAAAAGAGAAAAATCGATGTCCAAAGGAGCATGAAAACATACAGAAGGAATCTGTAAAATACACTCACTTGTCACATTTACTTGATCCATGGTCCATGGTTTCTGAAAGCACAACAGAAAAAGAGGTTCATTTAACGATGTACACCTTGGGGTCAATGAGGATTGATTAAGGACCTAGTTTGAGGGCTGGTGAGGAGTGCATGGGGGTGTGTGTGTGTGGGGTCAAATCTGTGCTGCAGTAACATGTGTTTCTCTGTTTCCACTTCTGATTCAGATGCAAAACAAATAGTAGCCATGTAATAATGGCCAAATCTTAACTAAAAAGGCACCGTTAACACTCAAATTTTGACATGAATAACACAACTGCACTTTCTTAAATATTTTTTTTATATCAAACTGCTTATACTTGTATTTTCATTTGAAAACAAATTAGACTGAGAAAATATGATCGAAATGAGAAAATAGGAATTAAAAACGAGACAGGGAGAAAGGGGGAATAGAGGAAAAGCTAAGTAATTAAGAAAGAGACTTAACTTTCCACATTCAGACACAGGAGCTGTTTATATCTCATAGAAAAAGCATTGGTCAGGAATAAAACAGCGAAGTCAGCAAACAATGAAAGCTATCAGTTCAACCCATCTGTTTAAAACCAGGTCCATCTAATGTTCTGTGCTCTCACCAGCCAGACCTGTGTGTGTGTGTGTGTGTGTGTGTGCGTTGAGGTAATGGTGGCACAGCCGCAGAAGGCCTCTTGTACTCTTACCACCTGCCAAGCTGCAGAGAGCTTCGAGAGGGGGTAGTGGGTAGAGTGGTGATGTGAGGGGGGCAGGTTTGGGCTCAGGGCTACAGCAGCCTCTGCCTAGCGGTGAACTCTACCCAGTGATGATGATGACTGGCTTGGCACCCTCCATTAAAAGAGATCTGGATTTCCTGCTCATAAAGACTCCAGGCACACCCTTCGAAAAACATACAGCCAGGGCCAATGAGCTGCTTTAAGGAGGGAGCGTGCAAGGAGACAAAACTAAGAGGCAACCTGTGAGTGTCTGTCTGTCATTGTAAAATAAGAATTTGTTCTTAACTGACTTGCTTAGTTAATTAAAGGTAAAAAATAATAATAATTGAGCTGAGCATTAGGCAAAACCAGGCGACTGATTGGAGGTGAGGTAAGGCTCTCTTTCTCTCATTTTCAATTTAAGGGATTTATTGGCACGAGAAACAAATGTTTACATTGCCAAAGCAAGTGAAATAGATAATAAACAAAAGTGAAATAAACAATAAAAAAAAATACACTCACAAACGGTCCAAAAGATTACATACATTTAAAATGTAATATTCTCTCTCTCTCTCTCTCTCTCTCTCTCTCTCTCTCTCTGTCTCTGTCTCTGTCTCTGTCTCTGTCTCTCTCTGACGCCAGCTGCTTTCATTCAGGATGATTGCCCTCCCAGATCGCCCTATAGACAGAGAGGCAGGGAGGAGAGGCAGACACTTGCCTCGCACCACATTTCCCGTAAAGAAAATGTTCGTAACATGTACGAGTCCCTTTAACGAGCAGCCACTTGTACCGCCACCACTGCAAATCATCGCCGACTGGGTGTTTGAGTTATTAGGTTACTTAGAAACCATGTCCTTGCTTCTTCCTGTAAGGGTCTCAGAACCTCATTGGTCGACACCGGAGAAAGGACACGCGGTGCACGCCGCAGCCGTTTTCTAAAGACCTTAATCTGGAGTCTAGACTAGATTGTGGACTTCAGGAAACAGCAGAGGGAACACCCCCCTATCCACATCGATGGAACAGTAGTGGAGAGGGTAGTAAGTTTTAAGTTCCTCGGCATACGCATCACAGACAAACTGAATTGGTCCACTCACACAGACAGCATCGTGAAGAAGGCGCAGCAGCGCCTCTTCAACCTCAGGAGGCTGAAGAAATTCGGCTTGTCACCAAAAGCACTCACAAACCTCTACAGATGCACAATCGAGAGCATCCTGGCGGGCTGTATCACCGCCTGGTACGGCAACTGCTCCGCCCACAACCGTAAGGCACTCCAGAGGGTAGTGAGGTCTGCACAACGCATCACCGGGGGCAAACTCCCTGCCCTCCAGGACACCTACACCACCCGATGTTACAGGAAGGCCACAAAGATCATCAAGGACAACACCCACCTGAGCCACTGCCTGTTCACCCTGCTATCATCCAGAAGGCGAGGTCAGTACAGGTGCATCAAAGCTGGGACCGAGAGACTGAAAAACAGCTTCTATCTCAAGGCCATCAGACTGTTAAACAGCAACCACTAACATTGAGTGGCTGCTGCCAACACACTGACTCAACTCCAGCCACTTTAATAATGGCAATTGATGGGAAATTATGTAAAATATATCACTAGGCACTTTAAACAATGCTACCTAATATAATGTTTACATACCCTACATTATTCATCTCATATGTATACGTATATACTGTACTCTATATCATCTACTGCATCCTTATGCAATACATGTATCACTAGCCACTTTAACTATGCCACTTTGTTTACATACTCATCTCATATGTATATACTGTACTCGATACCATCTACTGTATCTTGCCTATGCTGCTCTGTACCATCACTCATTCATATATCTTTATGTACATATTCTTTATCCCCTTACACTGTGTATAAGAAATTAGTTTTGGAATTGTTAGTTAGATTACTTGTTGGTTATTACTGCATTGTCAGAACTAGAAGCACACGCATTTCGCTACACTCGCATTAACATCTGCTAAACCATGTGTATGTGACAAATAAAATTTGATTTGATATGATTTAGACAAGGAATACAGAATCCTGCAGGGCCACAGTATCCCCCCCCCCCCCACACACACACATTAAAAATAAACTGTAGTAAATACTACAGTAATGTCCACAAAAACACTACAGTCCACAAAACAACATTATTTAACTGAAGTAATACGACAGTATTTAGTTTGCATATACCCTGCCCATTCCCCTCCCACATATCCCAATTTGTGCCACCCATAAGTGAGAAACCTACATACCAAGTATAGACTATATTGTGCTAGTTCATTCCCCAGGCCTATCCACCTTCCTATAAGTTGTGGAACATTTGCTCTTTCGGTATTTGTCAGGTAAGTTTCCTCAAGGAGAAAGCCCCCACTTCATGTCAAAAATAATACAACAGAAATACTCCAGTAAATACCTCCATAATGTCCACAAAACCACTTCTTGCCGAAGGAACCCCCTCCCAGGCAAACCGGCGACCCAGGAACCCCTCCTCATACATACCACCCATCATACAAAGTGACATTTTCACATATTTCTGTACCATCAAGTGAATGATAATGGCAAGGAGAAGTAATCAATATTTTTTAAATGCATAGATTTGGTAGGTAGTTTTTCATTATTTTGACCTCCCCACATTAGAGTTGGAAGAGGAAGTGTAAACTCTAACGTAGCCTATTAGCTAGAAAGGTGACTCCAAACAAATTTTCACTAAGAGCAGCAGTATAGCAGGTTAAACAAAGGTTAGCCATGTGTTGGCGAAAATGTACGTCCAAGTCAATAAAACTTACCAGCAGCCAGCGGCACTTGCCACACGAGTAGCCTATTCACAGGTGCCTTTTCAAAGCCTGTCAGATACTACAGTGTAATTGGCTCCAGTGACTGTCATTTACTCAATGTTAGGAGTTGAGAAATAAAGTTGACATTATCAGAAAGAAGATATTCTCCTCTTTTCTGCTGAAGGTATGTAAAAAAAAAATAAAAAAAATGTTGTTGCTAGCGATGTTCATACATTTAATTTTTTTTTTTGGGGGGGGTCAATTTTTATATACAGTATATATATATTTATTTTTTTGCAGTTTTGGCTGGACACCTGAGAACGGCGCCGGAGGGGATGGCTCCTAACCAATTGTGCTCATTTGTGTGTTTTTTGACGTTGTTTGTAACTTATTTTGTACGCAATGTTTCTGCCACCGTCTCTTATGACCGAAAATAACTTCTGGATATCAGAACAGTGACTCACCTCGTACTGGACGGCAATGTTTTCTGTAACGTGTCGGACGCAAAGGATTTACTGCTGATACCGGACCAGGCCCAAATCCACAGGTCCGGGTGCCTTGTGAGAATGCCTTCGGCGAGTGGGTAACCCGCCTCTACCATCTGTCCTATTCGCCAATGTGCAATCACTGGAGAAAAAACTGGATGATCTCCGTTCGAGACTATAAGACCAATGCAACACTAAAAACTGTAATAACTTAAGTTTTACCGAATCGTGGCTAAACGACGACATGGATAATATACAGATGGCTTGGTTTTCCGTGCATCGGCAAGACAGAACAGCTACCTCCGGTAAGACAAGGGATGGTGGTCTGTGTCTATTTGCCAATAACAGCTGGTGCGTGAAATCTAATATTAAAAGAAGTCCCAAGGTTTGCTTGCCTGAGGTAGATTATCTCATGATAAGCTGTAAACCACACTATTTAACAAGAGTTAGGCCATATGCAAATAAGAAAATGCTCATCCATAGGCGGTGCTACTAGTGGCCAGGGATTTTAATGCAGGAAAACTTAAATCCGTTTGACCTAATGTCTACCAGCATGTCACATGTGCAACCAGATGTAAAAAAAACTCTAGACCACCTCTTCTCAACACACAGAGAGACGCTTACAAAGCTCTCCCTCGCCCCCCGTTTGGAAAATCTGACCATAATTCTATCCTCCTGATTCCTGCTTACAAGCAAAAACTAAAACAGGAAGTACCAGTGACTCGCTCAATACGGAAGTGGTCAGATGACGCGATGCTAAGCTACAGGACTATTTTGCTAGCACAGACTGGAATATGTTCCGGGATTCATCCAGTGGCATTGAGGAGTATTCCACATCAGTCACCAGATTCATCATCGACATCGATGATGTCGTCCCCACAGTGACCGTACGTACATACCCCAACCAGAAGCCATGGATTACAGGAAACATCCGCACTGAGCTAAAGGGTAGAGCTGCTGCTTTCAAGGAGTGGGACTCTAATCAGGATGCTTCTAAGAAATCCTGCTATGCCCGCTGACAAACCATCAAACAAGCAAAGCTTCAATACAGGACTAAGATTGAATCCTCCTACACCGGCTCTGATGCTCGTCAGATGTGGCAGGGCTTGCAAACTATTACGGACTACAAAGGGAAGCCCAGCCGAGACCTGCTCATTGACACGAGCCTACCACATGAGCTAAATGACTTCTATGCGCTCTTAGAGGCAAGCAACACTAAAGCATGCATGAGAACACTAGCTGTTCCAGACGACTGTGTGATCACGCTCTCCGTAACCAATGTGAGTAACATTCACAAGGCCGCAGGGCCAGACGGATTACCAGGACATGTACTCAGAGAATGCGCTGACCAACTGGCAAGTGTCTTCACTGACATTTTCAAACTGTCCCTGACGGAGTCTGTAATACCTACATGTTTTAAGCAGATAGCACCATAGTCCCTGTGTCCAAGAACACCAAGGTAACCTGCCCAATTGACTCCAGACCCATAGCACTCACGTTTGTAGTCATGAAGTGCTTTGAAAGGCTGGTAATGGCTCACACCAACATCTTAGAAACCTTAGACCCACTCCAATTCACATACCGCCTCAACAGATCCCCAGACGACGCCAGCTCTATTGCACTCCACACTGCCCTTTCCCACCTGGAAAAAAGGAACACCTATGTGAGAATGCTGTTCATTGACTACAGCTCAGCGTTCAACACCATAGCGCTCTCAAAGCTCATCACTAAGCTAAGGACCCTGTGACTAAACACCTTCCTCTGCAACTGGATCCTGGACTTCCTGTCGGGTCGCCCCCAGGTGGTAAGGGTAGGCAACAACACATCTGCCACTCTGATCCTCAACACGGGAGCCCCTCAGGGTTGCGTGCTTAGTGCCCTCCTGTACTCTCTGTTCACCCACGACTTCCCCAGGAGACTGAAAAGATTTGGCATGGGTCCTCAGATCCTCAAAAAGTTCTACACCTGAACCATCGAGAGCATCCTAACTGGTTGTATCACCCCCTGGTATGGCAACTGCTCTGCATCCGACCGCAAGGTGCTACATAGGGTAGTGAGTACAAACAAGGGCACTGTGTTCATCCACCTCTGGCCTGCTCGCCTCCCTACCACTGAGGAAGTACAGTTCCCGCTCAGCCCAGTCAAAACTGTTTGCTGCTCTGGCCCCCCAATGGTGGAACAAACTCCCTCACGACGCCAGGACAGCGGAGTCAATCACCACCTTCCGGAGACACCTGAAACCCCACCTCTTCAAGGGATACCTAGGATAGGATAAAGTAATCCTTCTCACCCCCCCCTAAATGATTTAGATGCACTATTGTAAAGTGGCTGTTCCACTGGATGTCAGAAGGTGAATTCACCAATTTGTAAGTCGCTCTGGATAAGAGCGTCTGCTAAATGACTTAAATGTAATGTAAATGAGTACGGCCCAGAACATCACTGAGGCCAAAGCTTACAGACATCTAGGACCTCTATACCAGACGGTGTCAGAGGAAGGCCCTAAAAATGGCCAAAGACTCCAGCCACCCAAGTCATAGACTGTTATCTCTGCTACTGCACGGAAAGCGGTACCGGAGTGCTAAGTCTATGTTCAAAAAGCTCCTTAACAGCTTCTATCCCCAAGCCATAAGACTGCTGAACAATTAATCAAATGGCCACCAGTCTATTTACATTGAACCCACCTCTTTTTTTTACGCTGCTGCTACTCGCTGTTTATTATCTCTGCATAGTCACTTTACCCCTATCTACATGTACATACTACCTCAATTACCTTGTCTAACCTGTACCCCCGCACATTGACTAAGCACCGGTACTCCCTGTATATAGCCCTGTTATTGTTATTTTATTGTGTAACTTTTAAAAACTTTTTTTTTACTCTTATTTTTCTTAAAACTGCATTGTTGGTTAAGGGCTTGTAAGTAAGCATTTCACAGTACCTGTTGCATTCGGCGCATGTCAGAAATACAATTTGATTTGAGATGGAGATAGAGAGGGAGATGAAAATCTAGAAATAGAGAGAGATTAGAAATAGAACAAACCACCGCTTGGATTTCAGGTTTCAACTCTTTAGCACATTCCAGAAAAATCCTCAAACACTTGTCAGGCCAAATCTCTCTCTCCTTCTTTTCCTTTCTCTCTTTTGGTTCTTATCTCTCGCTTCATCTCGAGTCTCTCCTCCTCTCTCACGCTCCCTCTCACTCATTCCGTCTCTCTTTATCAGTCTCAACGGTGTTCTTTCTTTCTGTCTTTCTCTCTCTCTTTCCTTCTCTCTCTGTCTTTCCTCTGACTGAAGTGACTTGCAGTAACACGCTAGATTTAAGGTGCTTCAGATTGACCCTTCTCAAGCAGTCCAGCCAAAACAAATGCAATTATGTTTCTCCCTTTGATTTCACGAGGAAAAACTAGATCTGTTATATGTCAAGAACTAGCATTTCTTCCACGGCGTCACAGGCCATTTAAAAGCCTTGAAATTATAACAGCGTTTTTTCCCCCTCTTCTCCTTCCTCTCCCTTTCTAGCTCTCTGACTTTTGACCAGATTGACTTTATCTGACTCTATCTGACAAATATTAGGCCTCATTCTCTTACTTTGATAGACTGGTGTAATACATGACAAGAATTTGCAGTGGTCTACTCTACATTACTACTTAGTGAAAATTTCCCAATGGATTTCGATAATTTCCTGGTTAGAAAAAGTGGAGGCACAAGAACATAAGCTTGCTTCCCCTATTTTGATAGTGGGCGAGCAGGCACTTGGTTTGCTCTATTGCTCAGGTGTCAATTGCTTAAGCTAGCTAGTGCTGTCGACTCCACCATATTCCATGTATCTCAATCTATTCTCTCGGATTAATACCAGTGCTAGAGACAGGATTGAGACTGATTCAAATATCCTCCGTTCATTCATTTTGTATAATAACAGCTATGCAATTACATCCCAATTACATTGTATTCATGTGTTGGAGGTTGTTATGTTACTGAATTGAAATATCAGCTCAATATTTGCTATTGTGTCAGACAGTCAGGGAAGGCCATTTGATAGGTTGCCAATGACAACAAGCCATACAGCAGACAACAAAAAGACAACAAAAACAATACTAGGGTGTCATAGTGATAAATAAAATAAAAATATATCTTTGTCTTATAGTTTCTTTAATCTGTCTTTTGTGTTGTTTCCATTGCAACAGGCACACTCAAATCAAGCAGATGCAGTACATGTTCTTTATGATTTTAAGTAGTATTTGAACCCGGGTCTGGTCTGCAGAGCTCTCTCTCTGAGCAGCAAGGCTGTGAAGCGGCTGTGTGTTCCAGTTCAGTATGTTTCAGAGCAGGGCAGCCAGTGTCCAGATGCTGTTCAATCCCCCCAATGTCCCATAAAAAAAAACATGTTTGTGTGAGGCCTCCTGCAGCCTCGGAGCAGAGCGGAGGGTGTGGTCGCACGCGTCGTCTACCCAGAATCCCCCCTGAGACCCCGACCCGGCCAGAGTACAATAGAGTAGAGTACATCCAATCGGAGCAGGCACACTTCCAACCGCCTTTGCCTAAAACATCTAAAACTCTGATTTTTTAAAACAAAAACAGTGCCAAAGAAACTATAAATTGTCAATAAATCATAGTGGAACCTTTATTTATTTGTATTTTCTTTTGGGGCTTTTTTTCTCCTGCTTTGCTAAGGAACCGAAAGTCATGCAGTCTACTTTGCTGCTACCTTTCTGTTATACTGAAGTGATGGTTTCAAGTCCAAAAACACTTGCTCACTTAACATCATGGTGGGCAATAGAGGAGGTTGAACACAGTGAAAAAACATGAAACAAAACAAGCAAAAACAAGCAACAATGAACTGACAAATGAGAGAGGGAATAGAGTACACCTGCTTAGAGAGGATGGGTATGTTTTATCACAACCAGCTGCTGCTGTTGTTAGCAACACACAACAATAAACACACCACACTGGCCCCTGGTGCACAAACCAAAGGCTGCGCTAGATTAGGAGACAAAAAAAAAACACACGCTCACGCACACGCAGTCAATGAGCTCAGCCTATTCCCCCTTCGGCTCCCGACAGCCAGACGAAAGAGAAGCGAGAAACATATCTCAGATGGGACCGACACAATCACAGACACCCCACTGATGCCAAGAGGTCAACTGACCAATAGAGAGCTGGACAGCCCAATGATCACCCAATTATGTGACCCTGGTGACTGGAGAAGGCCAATCAGTGAGCTATGACTCAGGAGTTACAGTATTAGCTTCTGTCCCAAATGGCACCCTATTCTCTACATAGTGCACTACTTTCGACCAAAGCAAAAGTAGTGCACTACATATGGAAAAGGGTGCTATTTGGGAAGCATGCATAGAGATGAGTAACTCTGACTGTTCCCATCCCGAAGAGAGAAGAAACTGTTCAGACCACAACCAATCTTTAAGCACAACTTACTGGATAGGAAACATTATGGGACAACCTAACTCTCGGTTCATTTACAATAAGGTGAATGTGCAGACAATAGGAGCTCTTGCACAGATAACAATTTACCAAATACTTTGTCCAGTCATGATTGTTGCTGCCGAGCTGGAAAAATACATCTTCCTCTACCCATACATAAAAAAAAAAACTATATGGACCCTACCTTTCTTCTCAAACAACAAACAAGGAGAGGAAAGGGAGTAAGACAGACAAACGCACAGACAAACTGTACAGACAAACTGTACAGACATACCGTATAGACTGTCACTAGTGACAAGGTGGAGGGCTTGGCTTTTCCCTATTATTTTCCTGGTGGTTTCAAATGGTCTCTTCTTTTTTATATAATGTCAAGGGGAGTCTGTGAATGAAGTTAGGGATGTCTTGGCACTCCTCTGGCCCTTCCTTCTCTCCCTGCCTCTCTCTGGGGCAATGATCCACTCCAAGGCTGGGGATCCATGGGCCCTTACTGGCACTGGGCTGGCCTGCCAAGGCCCAGGGGCACACTGAGACAGTTACACTCCGACATAGAGAAAGATTATGGAAAATTAGCCGTCACTGCCTACTTAGCTTACAATGCCTTGGCTTTAAGTTCATAACTTTAACATCGTAAAAAGGAAGTTCAATGGCCGAATCATGTCTTAAGTGTGGAACGAACAATGACTCAATAATCCATGCTTTCTGGGAATGCTATGAAGTCCGGAAGTTGTGGACGGAGCAAGAAAGTTGGCAGTCAGAAGTATTACAATGTAAACTTACTTTTAATCCGTCTGTCTGCATATTTCAAGATATGGCATGTGGGGGTGTAATGGGATACCTGATGGGCTGGACGATTCTCTTATCACTCATCTTGAAAAACCGTACACTAAAAACTTGGAAATCGAGTTTCATTAACACAATGGAAAGTATTGAAAGTGAGTCGGCTACGGAGAGAAAAAAAATGGTGCAGTTTCAGGCCATGTGGCAGAAAGGCATGCTGGCGCTGGAGATGGGGGTGACTGCTTGTGGGTCTGGGAAGTGTGATGTAGTAGATGTTTCTACAATGTTGTCCTTTGTATGTATGTGGATGTTTTGCATTTGTATTTATAAAAGATACAATTAAATCTTTAAAAAATGATTCAAGAAGTTCACAAAACCAGTGAGTAAGGTCAAAAGAGGTATTAAAAAAATATGGCATCCTATTGTTTTATATTTTGCATAAACTTTTATACTCCAGTGAGGTACAGTACATTAATCCACACTAGCAGGTGATATTACAGAGTATTAGCATTCAAACCAAATCAGACCATTTCACCTTTCAAGGGATCCATCCCAAATAGCACCCTATTCCCTACATAGTGCACTACTTTTGACCAGAGCCCCGTAGGCCCTGAGGGTTCTTTGGGAAGGGTGATGGTTCTATGTGGAACCACACTGACCCGAAGCCCTTTAATGGCTCTTTGCAGTTCAGAAAGGGGTTCTTTCCTCTTGTAGTGATCATTCTAATGTAGAGGCGGCGGCTGATTATAATATTTTGGGGCGTGGTTTTCTCACAGCTCTTTTTGTGTAACAGTGAGTGAGTGTGTCATTGCAGTCGATCTAATCTGTTGGGATCTGCTATTATAGGACTATGGCCAGTGATGATGTTTTGTGAAAAACTTCTCTAAGTCAATAGTTCTCAATTCTTGCCTCATGGAGCCATAGCTGTTGCAGCGCTAGCACACCTGATTCAACTTGTTAATAAACACAATAATACCATTTTTACAATATAATATGGCTATTCAAATTAGAATTTCAAAAACTGTTTGGTTCTACAAAGAACCATAAAAAACAGTTCAATATAGCACCAAAAAGGGTGGTAATCATATAGGAACCATTGTTTGGTGCTAAATACAATTAATGGTTCTTTATAGCATACAGGTTCATTTAGAACCTTATGAGGATGATTTTTTATAGAACCTTCAAAAAAAGGTTCCATATAGCACCAAAAAGGGTTACATTATGGTTACAAGCCAAATAAACATTATTTGGCACAATTGAGAACCATTTGTTTTTTAATGTGTAGTGCACTATATAGGGAATAAGCTGCTGCGTGGGATGCACTCTAGGTTTCAGATTTTCAGCCCATAAATCTATCACGGCTGCAGCATGTCGCTGAGTTGAATAATCCTCTGGTAAGTCGTCACTTTATGGCCACAGAGGAGCCATTGTACTGGGAGGAATGGTATATGTCCCAAATGGCACCCTATTTTCGATGTTGTGAACTACTTTTGACCAGAGCCCATAGGACTTTGGTCAAAAGTAGTGCACTATATAGGAAATATGGTTCCATTTGGGGCACAGGCCTGGATTCAGGTCAGAAGTCACTGTAAACAATACTTGCTAGTTTGTAAATGTTACATTATTGTCCCCTTTGTAGTAAGAACCACAGATCTTGCTGTAGGTAGGTGCATGCAATAACAGGTACCTATTAATAACCTAGTAGTAGTAATAACATCCAGGCTATCTGAGTTTAGATGTAATAGACATTAACAATCCCAGATCCAGCTAGATACATCAACTATAATATCAGAAATATGCTCTCTGTAGAACTCTTTTAAAACGGCTTGGTCTGTCCTTTTTCGTATAGCTTGGTCTGTCCTTTTTTGTATAGCTTGGTCTGTCCTTTTTCGTATAGCTTGGTCTGTCCTTTTTCGTATAGCTTGGTCTGTCCTTTTTCGTATAGCTTGGTCTGTCCTTTTTCGTATAGCTTG
The DNA here is from genome assembly GCF_036934945.1 of Oncorhynchus masou masou. NCBI lineage: Eukaryota > Metazoa > Chordata > Actinopteri > Salmoniformes > Salmonidae > Oncorhynchus > Oncorhynchus masou. The sequence continues at coordinate 43,661,370 of NC_088241.1, read as the reverse complement.
GTCTGTCCTTTTTTGAATAGCTTGGTCTGTCCTTTTTCGTATAGCTTGGTCTGTCCTTTTTCCTATAGCTTGGTCTGTCCTTTTTCCTATAGCTTGGTCTGTCCTTTTTCGAATAGCTTGGTCTGTCCTTTTTTGAATAGCTTGGTCTGTCCTTTTTCGAATAGCTTGGTCTGTCCTTTTTCGTATAGCTTGGTCTGTCCTTTTTCGTATAGCTTGGTCTGTCCTTTTTCGTATAGCTTGGTCTGTCCTTTTTCGTATAGCTTGGTCTGTCCTTTTTCGTATAGCTTGGTCTGTCCTTTTTCGTATAGCTTGGTCTGTCCTTTTTCGTATAGCTTGGTCTGTCCTTTTTCGTATAGCTTGGTCTGTCCTTTTTCGTATAGCTTGGTCTGTCCTTTTTCCTATAGCTTGGTCTGTCCTTTTTCGTATAGCTTGGTCTGTCCTTTTTCCTATAGCTTGGTCTGTCCTTTTTCGTATAGCTTGGTCTGTCCTTTTTCGTATAGCTTGGTCTGTCCTTTTTCCTATAGCTTGGTCTGTCCTTTTTCGAATAGCTTGGTCTGTCCTTTTTCGTATAGCTTGGTCTGTCCTTTTTCCTATAGCTTGGTCTGTCTTTTTTCGTATAGCTTGGTCTGTCCTTTTTCGTATAGCTTGTTCTGTCCTTTTTCGTATAGCTTGGTCTGTCCTTTTTCCTATAGCTTGGTCTGTCTTTTTTCGTATAGCTTGGTCTGTCCTTTTTCGAATAGCTTGGTCTGTCCTTTTTGTACAGCTTGGTCTGTCCTTTTTCGTATAGCTTGGTCTGTCCTTTTTCGTATAGCTTGGTCTGTCCTTTTTCATATAGCTTGGTCTGTCCTTTTTCGTATAGCTTTGTCTGTCCTTTTTCCACGACGTCTGCAAAGCAGATGACACGGACCGCGGCATTCTCAGACCACGATGTATCATTCAGTGATGGGGGGGGGGGGGATAAAAACATACCCAAAATGGGAATCACACTTTGTCTTTGGAGATGAATGAATACTAAGTGATTGGTGTGTTTAAACATGGCTGTGTCTCAGAGAGTCTGAGTGTTTACCAGTGGCTTAAACACTAGCTAATCAGAGTCACATCGCCAGCCAAATGAGAGGGTTAGAGAGAAGTTCCTTTCAATCAGAGAGTAAATACATTGTTAACTAAAGTGCTCCTTTTGTGTGGTGTGTGTGTGTGTGTGTGTGTGTGTGTGTGTGTGTGTGTGTGTGTGTGTGTGTGTGTGTGTGTGTGTGTGTGTGTGTGTGTGTGTGTGTGTGTGTGTGTGTGTGTGTGTGTGTGTGTGTGTGTGTGTGTGTGTGCTGCCAGGCAATGTGAACTAAAAGAGAAAAGTCAACCATCATCATCAGAACCTTGGAAGATCAGAACCTGGGCAGGGATGAGCGTGACAGAGATTCATACATGTCTGCCTGACGCAGATGGTTGGCACGGAAATGGTCATCACGACAGCGAGCTCCACTCTTCCTGCTGTTAGAGATTGAGGTTAGATTTGTACACGAGCTCTATCAGAGCCATGTCTGATATCTGTGGATCAGTACGTGCATACTTCTAAACACTGACCGAACAACCACAAGAGGAGTATGGGTCGCGGGGGACGTATGAATATGGTAACGATATCCCCCGATGACGTTGAGCGAGTGGTTGAGGTGAGTCTAAGAACGGGCCTGATGGTTAAACTATTCAACAGATGCCTTATCATTATCCGCTGTTGGGTTGAACAGGTACAGGCAAAACAAACACGATGCTCTGAACCACAGAGATGAAGTTATTTCCGCTCTGTCTTTCTCAATAATCCTGGTCCTTTAAGACGAATAGAAGTTGTTTGCAGTACACAAAAAAACACAGACAAAAAAGAATCTACACCAAACTCTTGTGTAAACACAATTTGCTTGGGATTTTTAAGTGTTTTCTTGGACTAAAATAGCCCATTCTGGAGTTAGAACACAAATGATATGTTTGCTGTGCACTCTCAGCATCATTACGTTGCAATTTCCTCACAGTGGGTTGAAACTCAAGGCCCTCACACACAGTGTATGTGTGTGTGTGTGTGTGGTATGTCCATGAGAGAGCCTTGACCATTCAGACCACTCCTGGTCACACCTTCTACTCTGTCATTAAAAAGATTCCGCAGCCGTCCCATGAGAACACTACTGTGGACAATTGTTTTAGACATGGGGTTGTTTAATTTTTTTTTTAAATAGAACCAATTTGTGTTTTGTGTGGACTCGGGGTGAGTGAGTCAGTTAACCCAGCTGTATTTTGTGATCTGCTGATTGTTGGGTTCTGCTGCCTGCGTGTATTTGGGCGCTTCTCAAACCTTGACGCTGATGACTTAAAAACGATCACGTTGAGAAATGCCTCTCACATTAATCTCCACTCCTGACGTCTATGTTATGAGTTTCACTATAAACAGAGCCTGGGTGATGGTTGTCCGTTCACACTTTACTTCTCGATGCAACCGATTGTTCCAGTCTGAATGAACCAGGCTCGTTCTGTTCTCTTCTGTTCTGTTAGCATCACATCCAGTTTCTGTCTGGTTGGTGGCGGCTAACATTTATCTCATAAATATAAAACCAGCCCAACCGAACCCAGCCCTCCATTTCTTTCCATGTACTTATCCACACACACACACACCCCTTCTTACACCCACAACATCAAGCCAAGATAAAGATCAGCATCGAGCCAGGATTCCACTTCTGTCTGTCGCCATCAGTACTACCCACCACGCCCACAGAGATACAATGATGCAAACACCTACATTACAGTAGATTCTCTTCTCTACACCACAGCAGGCCCTGCTTTTTGGAGAGGACCTGACTTACTTCACTGCTTAAACATCGCATTATGAATGTTCTAGAAGAGATGGTTTAGTCTTTGTGTGGAAAAGGCTGTATTCTGCCGGACACATCAGCACTTACTCACTCATTCCAGCCTTTCAACTGAAAACCACTGACTGATGGACAGAGATAAAGAGAGAAAGGTCAGTGCCAGGGATGGAGGGATGGGATCCCCCCTTTTCTACTTATTCTAAAAGTTAAGATATTTTGCTCGCCCGCACACACACACACACACACACACACACACACACACACACACACACACACACACACACACACACACACACACACACACACACACACACACACGACCTTAGTGAGTCTTGGCTGCTGGGTTGTTCTTTTGGAACAGCCTCTGTCCTCCTCCCTCCCTCCCTCCTCATCCCTCCTTTATTATTACGAAAGGGTGGAAAGAAGGATCCGTGGCCAGTCCTCCCGTCCCTGCCTGCGCTAGCTGGATTCCTAAGACGAGTCTCATCTACTGCAAGTGGAATCCACATCCATCAATGTCACACAGAGGCTTATTGTCACCCTGCAGACCCAGTAAAGTATTGTATTCTCAGCCCGCTGTGGCCGCCTAACGCTAGCTTCATCTCAATGACATATTGTCCCATCACTCCACGAACGCAACGTTCCGTGGCGTTTCTCTTTTCTATCAAATCAAATGTTTCCGACTTTCCACCCGTTCAACGGAATTGTACTGCTGTTGTATAAAGCATTACAATACTTTGCTTATTTTATAAACGAGCTGAGAGGAATGGAGGATTCAAACTGCATATACAGTACTATAGCTCAATAGACGAGATGAAAAGCTGACCAGCTCCACTGATAATGATGACCTTTTCATTTTCTTTCCTGATATAACCCAAACGGTGTGAAACAGTAAACATTACAGATGGTGGACTCTCTCTCTGTCATCATTCTAAAGCACCTCCCGAGTCGGGCTGGTAGCTAAGCTACTAAACTACTAACCCTTTCCATTTAGGGAGATGGGATTTATAAGTTCGTTTTAAACAGATTTTTAAACAGCATACACACATAGACTACCGTACAATTCTCCTGGATTGAATAACTGTCTTGCATTGCTGTGACCTAATTCAACAAACCTCTATGAGTCCCCGGGGTCCTGTCAAACACTACTGTTTTCATTTAACATATTTCGTAATCGTTAAATGTTGCCTGCTAGCAGTTGTAACAAGTCACTTTAATGCTATAAAATACAGGTGAGCTTCAATCTTAACGCGTTGTGTGTCCTGGAAACGTCTTGAGCAACCTATCTGTCTGAGAAAACGGGCGAATGGAAAAAGTGTGTTCTTCTCGAAATTACTGAGACATTTTGGCCCTCTGAAATATCGCAAACACATAAAACATATTTATCACTATTTAGTAGTAAAATGCTGTCATGGTATTAAAATCCAAACATAGAGAGTTTGAAATTGAAATGACACAATTAGGGAAATAGACAATAATTTATCATTTTATTCTTCTTGATCGATCCACTTATCTAATCTAAAACAGAACCTATAAAAGCTCATTTATAGGAAACTTGGCTGAACAAAACAATTGTTTAGTAAATAACAAAAAAAGACCACCATTATCTTAATATGACCAACTAGTAAAAAAAAGTAAGTAAGCACAAATTAAGTAAAATGTTGGTGATATATCATATGTGTTTAGTTGTACAGTACATTAGACCGAAGCAGAACAGAACCTGAGAAAATGTACCACTGTCAAACCTCTGAAAAATCTCTACCCCAGATCTCTCTCTCCCCTTTCACAGAAACGTTGAGAATGATTTGCCGTATAATGATCTATATCATATCGGACAGGGCAAAATCTGGTAGTGAGCAATAAGAAAAACATTCAGCTAGATTCATGCCATTTAATATGCCATTAGAGGGTAATTTGGCATGAAACCCTTGGCATGTGCATTGGAATTCTACTGCTCCTTGTTTTCAATAATATTACCAACAAGGTTTTACAGAGATCTTTTATTTTTTATCATCAAGCAAAAAAAAAAAAAGGCTTGGTTTTTCCACTAAGTACGGGACAAAGTAAAAGTGTGTCCCAAATGGCACCCTATTATCTATGGAGTGCACTACTTTTGAACAGAGCCCATAGGGAATAGGCCAGGGTGTAGGGAATAGGGTGTCATTTGGAATGCAGTAAGAGTAAATCTACACTCACCATCTCCTGCCACGTTCGACTGCTCTCTGAAGTCATAGATAAATCCCATGGCTGATGCCAGACATCCACCAATTGTCCCATTAATGGACATTTATCCAACGGGATCCCAATCGGTGGGCACGGCACTTTGGCTTATGTGAATCAGAAGTGAGGCTGAGGTAGGGGCTTATAAGGAATGTGCCAGTGCCAAGAACTCAAGAGAGTTCATTCTCTCCTTCTCCTACAGCCTAGGTTTGACGCACAAACACACCTACGGCCCGGGAAGCACAGCTCAGGCCTGAAATTTCAGACCCTCTGTAATTGTCAAAAAGCTGAGGAATTCTTTCACTACAAAAAAAATCTGGAATATTCAGACAGGGGAGAAAATCTCCAGAGGAAATGATGCAAACTGGAGCTTAACTTGTGGAGTTGTTTTGAATCCAAACAATAACAGCTATTTCGATTTCACTCTCTCTCACTCACTAATGAAGAGGGGCTAGCAGGTGTTCGCGTGAAAATTCCCCTGAGACCACGCCTCCGGGAACTTTCCATGTGTTAGGATTCAAGTTCCCTTCTCTTCTCGCATGTAACAGAAGAGAAACCGTTCACAATAATGCCTGGCTGGCCAGCCCAGAGACCCAAGAGGAAGACGTCAGAGCCAAGACGTTATATTTACCATGGAGATAAAATAGTTACTTTCTATTAAAACATTATGCGGGCCAGGTAAATGATTCCTTCTTACTATTTCTTATTAAATCGTTGGGTGGGAGGGAGGGGTGGGTTGGGGTGTCTGTGATGAAGCCTAAGCTAAGCCACTCTGTCTGTCGGTCTGTCTGTCCCTATCTCTCTCTCGGCCTGCGTCTGGCTGGTGACTGACGTTCTCAGCAGGTGACTTAGTGAAAGACAGAGATGTTTCGGGTCAGGGAGTTGTAAGGATCTGATCGGGACAGAAGATTGTAACAGTCGCAATCGGTGGACTGTTTCATTGGACTGCCTCCCCTATCCGGCTTATACATCACTTCAAATTCCTCTCTGTTCCTTCGCACAGAGATAATGCAAAACACGTTTAGCCCCCCCCACTCCTCCAACTCAATCCGAATTCCCTACAGGCACTTTTTAATACTGAACTGTATACACAGAATAGTGAAAACATTATTATCAGTTATGAAGTCTTCTTTGGAACAAAGGCCCAGTTGTTCTAGAACTGAAGAAGAACTGTCAGAACTCCATGCAGTGAGATTAGGTCTGATTGGTAACAGCACCTGCAAGCTGTGGCTGAAACGCCATGACACCATGAACCCTTCATAACATGCAGCACAAACAGCCGTTCTGATATCCAAGGCCAACCCACAGGCACCAAAACCAGGGGTTAAGGGACTGCACTGTGAAAAATGCATATGCCAAGAAGAAAACTCCCACGCACACTTGTTCGTTTATCTACCTCGCCACTGGTTTGTATTACTGTAGCTTGGGTTTTTGTTTTATTTGCACTGAGCCCCCACGATCACACACGCTGGCACACACGCTGGCACACGCGCGCGCGCACGCACGCACGCACGCACGCACGCACGCACGCACGCACACACACACACACACACACACACACACACACACACACACACACACACACACATCTGCCCAGTTCTCTCTCACTCATGCCAAACAGTAGTCAGTGTGAGCATGTTACACATGGTCTTGTTGTGTCTCTAGTGTTAAACCCTAAAACCCAGTTAGAGGAGAAGGGGAGTTAGGGGTAATTCCACAGTGTACTTGACATTAGGAGGAAAACCTAAGAGAGGGCGAGGCCAGGCTATCTCTGTTGGTGTGAACGGAACACATAGAGAGCGGTATATTAGACTTAGGTAAGGTCCCAAACTAAGTAGGGAATAGGGAGCAATTTGCAACATGGACTTAAAGTAACCGTCCTGTGAAAATCTCACTTTTAAAAGTGAATATTCTGTTACCTCATACCCAACATACTAAAAGGCACTCCCACATCAGAGCTATCTTTTTGCAGGTGCATGGTGAACAGAGAGAAAGCTTTGAATAAAAGGGAAATCATATCCCATAGCTACCTAGGAGGTGCATTTCAGTAGCCACAAGTACCTTATTAACTTTCACACGTCTGAAATGAAAGAAGAGTGTGATCACTTGTGATTGCATGGGATCACATGTGAAGTTGTGACAAAATGTGAACGCAACGTGATAACATGTAACTACACGTGAAAAAATACATGTGACGTGGGGATGCAAAATTTTCAACATGTGATACCATGAAATGACACATTTGGGCACGTGTGAAAACATGAGCTGATGTGAAGTAAATGTGACAACACGGGGATGCAAACGTTGTTCACTTGTGAAGATACAATTCCACATGTGAGAGTTCGATTTCCACATGTGAACGTTTTAGCACAACATGTGAAAACAGCTATTTCACATGTAAAAAATATCACAAATAGTTTATGGGTTTTCTTAATCAATGACAATATGAATGCATATGACATTATCACTTAGTATTAGCTTTTCAATATGACCCCACCTGGGATTTGAACTCACACCCTCTGGATTTGGGGGAACACTGATCTTTCTGCTGCATCGCAAAGACTGTAGAGATCCTCTACACATTCATTGCCTATAATACATCTCTGCACTTAGCGAAAGAATACCATCTGCACTGCTATTTTAGTTATCAGTTGTTCTGACTATTCTCTCATTATTGATTTAATTGAATTATTTTAACAATTTGAAGGTTTTCTGTATAGTCTGTTGGTAAGGCATTTTAACATGTTTTAATGTTACTCCTGAATCACCCTGATAATATAATTGTTTTCCTTGAGTGTATTTTTTTTAACAAAGTTGAGATTTACTTTACTTAAGTCTAAAGTATTGGAAAACAGGTGAAATCAGTCATGGTGGCGTAGCAGGAAGATCAGAGTGCCGTGAACCAAAAGGTTGTGAGTTCAAAACCCAGGTGAGGACATGTTGAATAATACTTACTCTATAAATAAACATTCACAATGTAATCGTGTATGTTAAAACCACTGACTGTGTGATGTTCCGGGGACATCTGTATGTTAAAAGCACTGTTTGTGTGTGCATACTAATGACTCCTTTTTATTTTCAAGGCATCACCTGGGAAAAATATTCACGTGTGAAAAATGTAACCCACGAGAAAGGTGATATGAAATAACATCACGTGAAGTGTTCCAAAAACACAGTTTCACACGTGCAAAAAAATGTCACATGAAATCATATTGTTTTTTCTATAAGGGGAAAACCAGAACCAGGCTGTTGAAACAAGACAACAGGGAGTGGAACAGCAATGGAACACCGTCACAGCGCCTAAGAACGTCTTCCTCACAATGAACGGGCCAAATGGGCCTGAGGGCAGGATAATTAAATCAAAAATGTGCAGATGAGGACAGAAAAAGAGAAAAAGAGAGAGGCAGAAGCTAAATATTAAGGAAAGAATGTGAGAAGGAATGTCGGATTCTTACCAGCTCGATAAACAAAGTTTGCCTCGGTTTCTGAGGACGACGGGGAGAGGAGATCGTCGTCGTACTCGTTGGAGCTGAAGGATCCCGAGTGGTTCCTCTTCCTGGCGTCCATGACACCGTTGGCCACCATCACGTGTCTCAGCGAGTCGTTAAGGTACCGGTGAAGCAAGCTGCTCTTGTACTTAGGAGGCGGAGTCACGTAGTCTTCGGCCAATGAGGCGGCGTCAGCGGCTCGGAGCCCCGTCCCCATCATGGTGGCACCCTCTTTCTTGATGACGCTCTGGTACATGGGCTTGCTGAACTCGCCGCCGCTCGTCTGCATCCGCTGAGGGTTGTCCCCGTCTGCAACACCAGGGGGCGCCACCAGGGAGAATCCAGACAACGAAGAGCGAAATAAATGAAAAACACATTTAGTTCCCCTGTCTGTACGCCCTCCAGTTGGCAGGGCTTCAACCAGCTACAGTGAAGACCTCAGCCGTCAGCTTAAGACCAAGGCATTACCAAACCATGACGGATGGTAGCCCATTTCCTCTCTATCAAAAGCACATTGCTGTTATCCTTTGCAGAAATAAATAATTTCCAGGGAGCTCTTTGCAGCCGAGATTGAATTAAAATATTGGCCCCCACCTGATGAAAAGAATACAGAAAATATAACACGGTGCTGAAAAACAGATCCCCTCTCGGGAAGGGGGAAATCAAGAGAGGGCCACTGAAAATGATTCGGGCAAGTCTGAGTTTGGATTCAATCTGGGCAAAATTATAATTATAGCTTATATCAGAACCACATGAACATATTTGCTTTCCTTCCCCTGCTTCCCGAGGTAGATGTTTCAGGTGTATATTCGAAGTGTACATCGTACATCTGAAAATGATGTTGAAATCCTCAGGTTCCTTTAAGCCTTATTTTAAGCCTCAGACATAAACCTGAGCTACAGGTGACCTTTAACCTCCCTCAGTCTGACCCCTTCCTGTTGAGACGTTGCCACGGCAACCCCGCTGACACTGAGGTGACGTGTCTAACAGTGAGATCCTGACAGTGAGACTGACTGAGTGGTTACAGGGTCACTGGGGTTATCGTCTCCTTAGTCACATCACTAACTCCCGGAGCAACAGTATGTGCATCCCAAATGGCTTTATAGTGCACTACTTTTGACCAGAGCCCTATATAAACAATTTATTACAACGCCATGCAAACTGAAGTCTGCAAAATAAAGACATTCCACCCTGCCCACACTGTGTCTCTCCTCCTGAACAACCCTAATTAGGGCTTAAAGGACTGAGTGACACCACAGTACAGTGCATGGGTGTTTTTCTGTGTCACAGAAAAGAGCTGAGGGAGAGAGAGAGAGGGAGCAAGAGAGAGAGAGAGAGAGAGAGAGAGCAATAAATACACGTATGACAGAGCCTCTCATTACCAATTGCAGGCTGGGATCTGAATAGAAGCTAGTCTTCAGCCCTGCTAGTCCCGTAGGGTGTCTTAATGACATTGTGTCACCGCTTCTGAGCGTCAGCGTCTTTCTACCAGGACATACGGTGCGTGTCCCAAATGAGATGGGCCCTGGTCAAAAGAAGTGCACTGCATAGGGAATAGGGTGCAATTTGAGAAACAGCCACAGACAGGCCATTTATAAACGCCAGTACATGTCCCTGCATAACGGGACCCTACTTCGGCGCTGGAGCTGTCGGATACGGGGCAGTAGTAAGGAGGACGGAAATGGTTCTGTTGAGCTGACCCCGTTTCCCGAGGTAGAGACACGATATGAGATATGTGATAAGTGGGCACTGACATTGAGGGTGATGTCTTCATGAGATAGACATACGATGTTGTAATACGACAGGTTGGCGGCGAGGAGAGCGTTAGCCTACCTTCTGAGCAGGTGTCATCGCTGCTGACACTCAGTCTCTCTGCGTTGCCCTGGACGTATTTGTTGTAGAGTTTGATGCGCAGCGCCCAGCTCAGATCTGGCTGTCTCACTGTGTTCTTCAGGCGCCGCCTGGCGTTGGCAAACCAGTTAGACACCTGAGGGAGGGAGGGAGGGAGGGAGGGAGGGAGGGAGGGAGGGAGGGAGGGAGGGAGGGAGGGAGGGAGGGAGGGAGGGAGGGAGGGAGGGAGGGAGGGAGGGAGGGAGGGAGGGAGGGAGGGAGGGAGGGAGGGAAAGCAAGCGAGAGTGCAAAAGTAACAGAGAGAAAGTGAGAGATGGGGTAAGAGATCAAGTAAGAAAAAAAACAGAGAGAGAGAGGAACCGAGACAGACAGAGAAACAAAGAGAGAGAGCAAAGTACAAGGAGGAGAGTCAGAGAGGGTGCGTGAGAGAGAAGAACAGAGAGAAAAGGGAAGAAAAATAGAAATCGCTGTCATTGTTTGGATTCAAAACCCCTCCACATCCATGACAAAACAAAGACTATCCTTTAGGAAAATGTCTGCTGTGCCTCCCTCCCTCCGGCCGGCCTTACCCTGGGTACGAGAGAGGCGGAGAGACAGAGTCGGGTTGCAACACGGCGGACCCCGATACCCATAATACCGCAGAAGCAGAAGTCTCTGAGACATCCCAGACACGCAGGGGAAATGGATCGAGAAAAATCAGCAAGAAAACACTGCAACATTCATCTAGTCTAGTCCTCTATAGTCCTCTAGTCCATATCAAAGGCTTTCAAAATGCCATTCACAACCATTCAACACCCCTAAACGCTAGACAGGCCCAGCAAATGGAAGGATTCATCAAGTTATTTCCAACCCAACATACCCAGTCCTATGTGCTTATTCTGGATTCCACCAAACTCCTTCTAATAATACTTTTTTTAATGCAATAAAATGATACTCAACCCTGCCTTCTTCATTCCACAAGAACCAGAGACCATTACAAGTTATACTGGAATAACTTTTCATGCTCAATACACTTCAAGCGACTTATGAACGAGTTGGACCGGCAGTACGCTAGACTACTTATTTTCTGATCTTTCCTGTGTTCCAGTATCATGTTTCTCGTTAACGAATCAAGTCCCACGCGCCTTTGTCTCTGGCCGAGGGCACGTCACACCAGGGGCCTAAGCTGAAGCATCCACATGTGGCTTGGAGAGGGCTGAGAGAGTCTGAGAGAGCACTAAGAGAGCACTAAGAGAGCATAGAGGTCTGAGGCTAATCAGCCTGCAAGAAAAGATGTCTGTCACTAAGACTGAGACTGGGGGAGGATGGGTGGGTGGCTCGCGTCCCAAATGGCACCCTATTTCCCGATATAGTGCACTACTTTTGACCAGGGCCCATTAGGCTCTGGTCAGAAGTAATGCAGTATGTAGGGATAAGGGGGCATTTTTGGACGCACACACAGTCACAATGCCGGGGTTCCCACCACAGACATCAAACACAGTGTTATGCCACCACATGGTTCATCACCTTGTTCCTTGTTCCTGCCCTGTGGCATACAGACTGGTCACAGACAGAGTGAACATAGCCTGACTTTTCACCCCGCCCGTATGGGGTGTGTGGTGAGGTGGGCCTGTGTGTGTGTGTGTGTTCCATGTAAAGCATTCTTTTGTGATGTGCTCACACTCCCAAAACAAACGGCTTCATTAGGACCAAAATTTAAAACTGATTAGGCAACCGACGCAGACTGACCTTTCTCTCCCCATCTTTCTCTCTCTCTCTCTCAAATTAATGACATTGTGTTGTGTCCAGATGACATAGCAGCATAGTCCCACGTCAGACAGAACATACTGTAGGGAGGAGCTCAGCTCAACATCTGACAGTTGTAGCCTACTGTTGCTGCTCTCACTTTGTCTCTCTGTCTCTCTGTCTCTCTGTCTCTCTGTGTCTGTCTGTCTGTCTGTCTGTCTGTCTGTCTGTCTGTCTGTCTCGCTCTCTCTGGCTCTCTCTGGCTCTCTCTGGCTCTCTCTGGCTCTCTCTGGCTCTCTCTGGCTCTCTCTGGCTCTCTCTGGCTCTCTCTCTCTGGGGTTTGTCACTTTATGATGAAAACCCAGTAATCTAGAGGAACACCATGCACTATGACTCACAAAACTAAAAGGCCACCTAAGTACAAGCTGCCTATTTACAAAGACAAGTAGGCTATAACTTGAGGAGATGATGCCAAGGTCAATGTTGTCCATAATGAAAACCATAAGGTTAAATAGAGATGGCGAAGTTATACAGAATTAATTATGTGACAAATTAAAACGTAGGTACACTAGAATGATGTAGGCTACATTGTAATGAGGCCTTTTCACTATTATAATTATTTATCTATATAAGTATTTTAATTTCAATGCAATATCATCTCAACAACAATCAGATTATAAATGACATTGTGGTTAAACGGTTGTTCTAATAGAACTTTCCTGAAATATTTAAAAATAAGAGAAAAGAAATACCTGGACCAAGGTCATTTGAGAGCTGAGGGCTAGCAGGATTTTCTCTGTCTTAGTGGGGTATGGGTTGTCCCTGTGTTTGTAGAGCCACTGCTTCAGAGGCCTAGCCATGTCCTGTAGAGCCTGGCGCTTGTGTCGCACCTTCCCACCGTTCTGACGGCCCCTGCACAACCGAGAGAGAGCGAGAGGAAGAAATAGAGAGAGAGAGAGAGAGAGAGAGACAAGTGTGTCACTCATTGCTCTAGAGAAAATAGGCCGAAAATTTGAATTGAGGCCCATGCACATACAAAAATGTAATTCTAAAACAAACCTACTTAGAAAGAAAGACATTCTTGATGTGGAATTTATGGGGAATAGTAGTACATACTTTTCAGATTTTGTTTTCATAACGTAGTTGTCAAGGTTGCAGACTGTAGGCCTATAAGAAATTGACATAATGAAACAATAGTGAATTTAGAGAAACTATTTTAAACATTGCTTTAATGAAAACTGTTGGTAACATGTGGAAATCCTTTTTTTCTCTTTCCATTTGTACAACGTATTTTCCCTTTGTGCAAAGCTGTTGACCAAGACTTGATCAGTGACGCACAACGTTTACACTTCCTATTAGTCAAGACTAATTCGGTAATATGATTACATTTAGGTCTAATGAAGGGGTTCATTCATTGTGCATACATGGACTACTTGAGGGATAATAGTTCTATAGAATATAATGTTGTTGTTTTACTGGAAGGCAATGGGACACTGACGCTATTGGTCAACACAAATGAATAACATTGAGTTTAGCTAAGCCACCTGCACTTTAACGATGCCTATCGGTTGTTAAGAAGCGACGCACCCTGTGACAACAAGATAGACGTGTATATGAGCAATATCGACATCCTTCAATGGTTGACAATGTGCTCAAGGTCGTTATTTATTTATTGACTGCATATTTATTTTGACTTCTGATGTAAAATTAATAAATTAATTTTTAAAAACGTGTAAAGTGTGACTTTACAAGTTTGCCAATCGATGTTGTTTTTTATTATTATTGTTAATAGCATTTTTGTCATTAATATTATTACTATTATTAATCATAATGAATATATGAAACATAAAAGGTTCATCTGGTTTCTCCATTTTTGGTTCCTAGGATAACCCTCTTTTTTTTTAAACAAGTGACGTGATCGAATTCAGGGAAGAGCGGTGGTGCACTTTGTCCCAGAAAATGGACAGAGAATATAGTTGTTTATTTACACATGACCAAATGTAATAGTATCTAACTAAAGTGGATTTTCTAAGTGTGACTAAAGTGGATGTTCCGTTCATTTTATAACCTTACTTGAAGAAGAATGGCTATCCTGAGTCATGACACGTAAAATGAACGTTGGAAAGTAGGCCTATGTAATTTTGTCACCAAAATGTGCTATAATTAAGCTGGGGCAGAGAAGCGTTTTATTGGTTGCTTGTTTTCTACTCAAAGCACGAAAACGTCGCAATGAAACAAATAATAACATTCAATTTTACACCCACGGGAGATGTGCCTCAAGTAGGGCTAACTTTTATGGTCGTGTGGTGCAGTAGTGCTGTCAAGTCTACTCACCAACACGCAATGGCGTGTTTCAACCAAGCACATTGAGCAATATGTATTTTGGTAACAGCAAATTCTCATTGATCATTAAAGGAATTCCAAATTAGATACATTTGTTCCTGATACTTCTAATGTGCTGCCTATGACTTTTAAACCTGTAGATGTCACTATGGCGCTGCGATATTCCTGCTTTGTCTTATTTCTCCGAAGCTTCCCTGCAGATGTAACATATTTTCTCCTAACCTCAAGTCTGCCTAAAGTAAGGTTCATGTTCTACAAATATTTTCCTTGTAATCTAGATCTGTATGAACAACCTAAATAACATTTACTCCCCTGTGCTGAATTTTGGCGACACACACCTCGTATTTATTTTAATATTCTTAATTAGTAAAGATATTCCACCGGAAGCGGCACCTCACTGTCATTGTGTTATCCCTCGGGCTCTCCTTACACACAGAGGTTCAATAACTCCAGCGCAGATGGAGACCGTCGGTGTGTAGGGTTGTTTGCTTAAATGGATTCGTGTTTCACACAGCATCGCGTTTTTTGTAATTTTTTTTTAACCTTTATTTAACTAGGCAAGTCAGTTTTAAGAATAAATCCTTATTTACAATGACGGCCTATAAACAGTGGGTTAAAAATCCTTGTTCAGATCGTCAGATTTTTAACTTCGGGGATTCGATCTCCCAACCTTTCGGTTACTGGCCCAGCGCTCTAAACACTAGGCTACCTACCTACCTACCTACCGTTCCATTCGATGCTGGTGCCCATCCACGCATATATCAGACTACTGTCTTGTCTGTAAATAAAATGCGCGTTGAATCGATTGTAACGGTACAAGGGACAATCAGGAGTTCTGACATGATTCATTTTTTACTCGCTGTCTTCAAAAAAAATGCCAATATTGACTACCAGACCACAGAATTGAACCAGGTGCACATTTATATAGGCTATAGGTAACAGAATAAGATGTGTTTTAAACATGCTACTGAACACGGACGGCCTAGATATTCTTAATTCCAGTCCTTACTTAGACGTGTGTGTATTGAGTATATGTTGTGATGCGCAAGCATTTCGCTACACCCGCGATAACATATGCTAAACATGTGTATGTGACCAATACAATTTGAGTTGATTGATTCATCTGTAGATTTTATGTGAATATCAACACTAAAATGCAAACCAGATTGCAATAGCAAATATACATATCATGCAATTTCCCTAAAACAATAAGATCATATTGCACTGATGGAAAAATGAAATATGCATGTAAAACCTCCTAATTTGGTTAATATTTTGGCTGCATTCGATGCAATGATATTGTCATATTTTACTTAGATTTTTTTTAGACAACCTTTTGTCTGCATTTATAATTGAGATTATTGTTTAGAACATATCCAAAATATTATTAGATGACATTGCTTTCAAAAAGCATACGACTTGCATTATAAACGCATACTTACGCACTATGCACACTTGGTTATTTGGGGTCACCATAATCTAAGAAACTCATATGCACAATTTAAATTTGCAGCATCGACTTTTAAACCTTTTACACAGTCTGTATCACTCCGTCTTCAGTTGCGCCCCTTATCCAGATAGGAATATACAATGCAAATCAAATTGCAATAATGGAAAATCGAAACACTGTTGCAAGTTTTGTTGTCTGATTAGTTTTTGTTTTAGGTTTGAATGAGTGACATAGCCTACCTCCTGTGTCTGATGCCGTTGTTGTCTTTGATAACGTGATGATTGCTTGATAGCAGGTCTGGATGAAGGTCCGGATGCTGTCCATCTATTACCTCTAAATAATTTCTACTGCTCCTCTCGGCCTCCTTCGCCTTCTCATCGAAGAGGACCTGGTTGCTCAATTTGTTAAACACAATAGTATTCATCTTTGGTTCGGTATTCCTCCGTATGATCTGCTGCGTAAAAGTCTGCCTTCTCGAAAGTGTTGCACTTGACTTCTTATTGAAGCTGCTGCTACCCCCGTGTCCCGGTGAGTCTCCTGTAAAACAAGTGGAAAACGGAGATGGGAAAGTCATGCAGCTGGGGTTAACCGATTCAGATGTACATAATTTGCTAAAGTCGGGTTTATGATTTTGTAATTATGACGATGCGCCAAAATCAAAGGTGCATTCATTGTATTTTATCCTAATTCATTATATGGTGGATCAATTTACGCACCAAGCGAAAGCCTGATTGAAACCACAAAGGCAGAAGGGTGATTTCTACCAAGTGCTCTTGACTATACTCCAAGATCACTATGAAGTTCATGCAATCTCAATAAAAAACAGTCTGCAGCGCGGTGCGGTACCATGCATCCAATAGGCATTCCTGTGAGTGATATTTTCATATTTTACTCACTAGGCTACCACTGTAGATTGACAACAATGACAACACAACCTCACCATACAGGGCATCTCAATACATTGAGACAAATTACGGCCCAATACGGTAAATGGGTTCACAGTCGCACGGGCTCATTCGTGCATAATGTGATTCCAACACCCTTATTCCCCGGATTCAAAAAATATATAATGCATTCCACACCACTGCGTGTTGCCATGAAATTTCTAGAGCTTCGACAGAAATGTCAGAGGTGCAATTGAGCGCACTTTCTGACAGACAAAATATTTCGGCTATAGTTAGGTTATTGTTCTTCTTCTATTTGGTTCAAACCGGTAATGTTTACGATTTAGCTACAGTTACAGTAGCCTACTGTCATACCGCAAAATATGTCATAACATGATCATAACTCCAGTCAAGGGATATACTGTGCCATCAGCTTGGAACAATGTTGCCAGATATATCCCATCTGAGGCATTATGCGCTTTAAAGTTAAGGCAGTAGTTTTGCCATTGTAGTCACACGTAAGAAACCACATCAAACGATATCTCATTCTCAGTTACCTATACGGCAGCCCGCCTGCTTCTCGGTGTAGTTTGTAATCCTGCTTCCAGTTGTCCATTCCCTGCTCACATGTTCCCGTTCTAAGTTCCTGAGCTAAAACCACACGAACCGCAGTCGCCTCTCTGCTTTATTCAGTGGCCTCCGATTCTCAGCCCCAGAAGCTGAATATGTCACCCTTCTCATGTTTCTTAGCACAGAGCCCCAGCCTGCGAACATAAAGTTAATACTCTATGCCTGTTCCGCGGCACGCATCGGGGATACAGCGCTGCAGTGGTTCACTGCTAGTTTGCGTCTGGACTTTTTCCATCTGTCTATTATTGCACGATACCACTTTTCTGTGCTTTGCTTTGTATATCAGTTAGATGCTTGCTTCATTGTGTGTGCGCACGTTTTCTTGAGAAAGTAGCGCGGAGTAGTCTGACCTGATGCAATACAATCTCACGGAAAAACGTTGCCCTGGCTTGGTCAATTGACTCTGTGCAGGTGCTCGTGTGTTTAGTGATAGATTGCACTCATCTGGAGCTTGTAAAACACATTGGCGTGTATTCCTGGATGCCAAGGGATGCTAGGCTTCCCCCCCCAAAAATTACCAAGAAAAATAGAAAAAAAACTAAATAATTAAACTTTCTCTGTGTTTCATCATTTCCCTTCAATTCACAAGAGGCTGAAGTGTCTCACAGGATTAAGGATCCGAGCAAGCGAAACAGCGCCCCTCTGTCTCTGTATTTGTAGGCCATCTATCTGATGCAGTCTGGTCCAAAAGAGTATGACATTGTTGCCGCCCATAGCATTGAATGCAAGGGATGTGGCAAGCGTTTGGCCGACCTTGATGAAAAAACGTATAAAATAATAGCCCGTCAGCGTTGAGCTCAACTGAGTGAGCTCAACTGTGAATGGTCCTGACGCACCAAAAAAAAAGGGTAAAGGGAAGCCAGTTTGGATTTGGCATCACTCCTATCAAATCGAGAGCATACCTCAATGACAGAAAAACATTGAATTGTTGCATCTCGTTGTGTTGTTGTCCTCCGGTGGCGAGTTAGCTTGCTAAAATTGACCCTTTCCTAAATTAGCCATGGATGGAGATAGAGATAGAGATTTGGAATTAATCATCCGTACTAGCCAATGGTTATCATTTTACTTTACATTTAAGTCATTTAGCAGACGCTCTTATCCAGAGCGACTTACAATATAATGGTGAGTCTGATCCAACCATTAATTACTACATTATGCCCCTGGCCTGACAGGATGGAAGTTCAATATGTAGCTAGCTAACAATGCCCATGAAGGAAAATTAGGCTAGCAAGCAAGCATTTTAGCCAGGTAGCCTAGGACAAAAAATAAAATAAAAGTATACTGTATGACAGAGTGATAGACCGTTTCATTAACATGAAAGAGAGGAGGATGGTATTGGCCTTTCTCTACAAGTAGGGTGAGTGAACATGTTTTTTTTCTACTTGCACGAACGTGCAAGCACGTAAACACACACACACACACACACCGAAATCAAAACCATGGACAGCCACATCATTTTTAGCTTACGTTGATTGGACTAAATATTTTTTTGGTACACTACATGGCCAAAAGTATGTGGACACCCTTTCAAATGAATGAATTTGGCTATTTCAGCCACACCCATTGATGACAGGTGTATAACATTGAGCACACAGCCATGCAATATCCATAGACAAACACTGTCAGTAGAATGGCCCGCACTGAAGAGCTCAGTGACTTTCCAACAAGTCAGTTCGGAGATATTTTGCCCTGCTAGAGCTGCCCTGGTCAACTGTGAGTGCTGTTATTATGAAGTGGAAACGTCTAGGAGCAACAATGGCTCAGCCGCAAAGTGATAGGCACACAAGCTCACAGAATGGGACTGCTAAGTGCTGAAGCGCGTAAAAATCGCCTGTCCTCGGTTGCTACACTCACTACCAAGTTCCAAACTGCTTCTGGAAGCAATGTCAGCACAATAACTGTTCATCAGGAGCTTCATGAATTGGGTTTCCATGGCCGAGCAGCCGTACACAAGCCTAAGATCACCATGCGCAATGCCAAGCTTTGGCACAATTGTATGCCGGAGTAGTGGAAATGTGTTCTCTGGATTGATGAATCACGCTTCATCTGGCAGTCCGACGGACAAATCTGGGTTTGGCGGATGCCAGGAGAATGCTAACTGCCCCAGTTCATAGGGGCAATTCTAAAGTTTGGTGGAAGAGGAATAATGGTCTGGGGCTGTTTTACATGGTTTGGGCTAGCCCCCTTAGATTCTGTGCTTCTAACTTTTTGGTAACAGTTCGGGGAAACCCCTTTCCTGTTTTACCATGACAATGCCCCTTGCTCAAAGCGAGGTCCATACAGAAATGATTTGTCGAGATTGGTGTGGAATAAATTGACTGGCCTGCACAGAGCCCTGACCTCAACCCCATCGAACACCTTTGGGATGAATTGGAGTGCCGACTGCAAGCCAGGCCTAATTGCCCAACATCAGTGCCCAACCTCACTAATGCTCTTGCTGAATGGAAGCAAGGCCTGCAGCAATGTTCAAACATCTAGCGGAAAGCCATCCCAGAAGAGTGGAGGCTGTTATAGCAGCAAAGGGGGGACCAACTCCATATTAATGCCCCTGCTTTTGGAATGAAATGTTCGACGAGCAGATGTCCACATACTTTTGGTCATGTAGTGTATATTTTAGTTGTCACTATTAGACTAAGCATAGGTGATTTGAGGATGTTGAAATGTTGAAGTTGAAATGGTGTTGGAATAGTGGAGGCAGCTCCTGTTATCTTTGTGACTTACGGGAACTCTCTGTGGTTCTAAATCAATAGTTGTTCAGTGGTCCGAAAATGTCGGAAACATTAACTTGCTTGACCATGCTGTAGGTCATGTAACTGTTTGTTACATGCAATAAGGCCTATGTTTTGTGGATTTCACAGGACAGATGTTGCTCTCTGGTTTTGTGATGAAACAAAAGGTTTGGTTGAATTTATTCTGCCACTGTCTTACATTTACATTTACATTTAAGTCATTTAGCAGACGCTCTTATCTAGAGCGACTTACAAATTGGTGAATTCACCTTCTGACATCCAGTGGAACAGCCACTTTAGGCTGTTCTTCTTATTGTCGCAGCCTTTAGGCCTCTGTATCATGGTCACAAGGCATATAAACTAACAGATTATAGACTATATAGGCATATAAACTAACAGATTATAGCGATAACAATGCAATTGTCACAACACATAGGTTGTAATATGCCCTTTTCCCCCCCTGGCTTCCCCAGTGATTTTACCCACGTAAAACGCTAGGTTATTTACAATCATGGCCTTGACATGAATTGTCCCAGACATCACCTCTTATTGAGCATTTTCCATTTTACTCACAATCCTCCAGATGAGTGTTTGTGTTTAGAGTATAGCTTAGGGCTATGCTTAACCAAGTTTAAAAGTACTTTTGACAAAATATGCTTAAATATAACTTCAACCTTTATCACTTTTGGAAACACTATTTTTAGGTGACCTAAGATGCTCCTTTCTTTTTTACAAGGTCACCATTGCAGCCCTGCTGAAGAAAAACAGATCAATTAATTGAAATAGCATATCTAAAGAGTTCTCTGTTAGGCCTAATTTGCGGTAAGGCGTTCAGGAAAAAATGTGCTTTTATAGATAGCCTACCACTGATTACCACTGATGAACCCTTTCATTTACTGTAATTGCACAAGTTGTCGCTTTTTAAAGGGGCAATCTGTAATTGGTACCTACATTTTTTGAATTTGAAACCAGGAGACCACTTTGTTGTTGTTTGAATCCCAGATTTCCCCTTTAAGGCCATTCTGCCTGAGTCAGAACTGCTGAGCTCTTGAGCTGTGTGTGTCCTTTTCGGGTTTATCCAAGGTAGTGATTCCCTGTACATGACTAAGCAGCAAACCTATATGCAGGTTTAGAGACCCATGTAATTATCGTTTATTTGTGTTTATTTTCATTTAATGGGGGTGAAGAACTTTTGCAAATAGTTTGTGCAAACACGCTATGAATGAGTCTCTCATGTAATAACTTTAATTAAGGTTTTGGTCAAGTAACTCACTTTACCTGCTCCTGTTATGACCTATGACCTTTAGGACTCACCTTTAAAGGTCAACATATCCCCCCTGACATTAACATGTATAGTTGTTCCTCCTTTCAACACTATTTCTAAACCTACAAGATACCCAATAAAGCCTTTGTTTTTTTGGCCCAGTTGAATATTTTTAGATTTTCACATTCATGCAATTGAACTCCAATGGTCCATATAGAAGGTTGAGGCCTAACCTTCACCATTACACTGTCTCACCTTCCTCTAAGCCAATGTCACTGACACTTCTACATTATCTTACACAGACAATGGACTCAGAAAAGAAAAGTCACTTGAGTTTAGCTGCAACGAGGCCAAGGCAAGCAGATAAGGGAAAGCAATGAATACCCTGCATGTGAAAGATGCAAGAATCCAACCCGGTCTCAGAGAATTTCATATTATTCTGTACGTAAATCCGGAATACATAATTTAATATGATATGTTACATTTCGTATGGTATGTATTAATTCGTGGATGTCCATCATCCATTTCGTATGATACACTACATATACACAAAAGTATGTGGACACCCTTTCAAATGAATGAATGTTTCTATTTCAGCCACACCCGTTGCTGATAGGTATAGAAAAATCGATCACACCGCCATGCAATCTCAATAGACAAATAATGGCAGTAGAATGGCCCGTACTGAAGAGCTTAGTGACTTTCAATGTTACACTGTCTCACTTTCCTTTAAACCAATGCCACTGACAGTTCTGCATTATTTTGCATGGACAAAAGAAATGTCACTTGAAGTGTTCACTTGAGTTTAGCTGCACCAAGGCCAAGACAAGCAGATAAGGGAAAGCAATGGGTGTGAGATGTAACACTTTAGTTGAAGGCCCTTTCTCGAAGATGGAGGTTTCTTGTAGCCTACATAGAGAGCAACAGTAATGGTATCATTTTGTAGGCACTAACGGAGGCTAACTCTGCCATGGCTCGTTGGCCAAAGCCTATGGGGAAATTAATAGGATTTTTGGATAATCGCCAAAAACAAGGTCTGTGGTAAACACAGGCTTAGGAGATCTTACACATTTTGTTCTCGGAGATAATCTTGAAGCATTTATGTAATCAAAACAAGCACATAAATGTTTCATAATTCTGATATGTCCTCATAGAACAAAATATATAATATATCCTAAGCCTGTGTTAACCTCAGACCTTATTTTTGCGTGTTTATTACAAAATCCCATTCTTTCCCTCATTGGAATAGCCAACTAATAAGAGGTAGAAAATGCTAACTAATTTCCGTGTTTTTAGGACTACAAGCTGGCGAGCTCTATTGGCTGTGTCCCGTCATGGAGGGGTGAATCATGATGCACACTAGAACATTCTGGGACTTGGCTCATTGGAACAAAGGCCTCTGTTCCGTGGTCCTCTGACTGGCTTGTTGATCCATCAATCATCCACTCAAATGAATGTGACTGGCTGTGGTTTTGGCACAGCCGGGAACTGAGAAGTGTTTGTCATTAGGTTTTTATGTCTCTTGTGTTCATTACGTTTATGTTTTCCTCCCAGGAACACAAGAGCTCAGCTTTAATGCCAACTGTTGCTCTTACAGCATATGTCTGCTTAAAGAGACAATTAAGTGTTTATGCGTTATAAATAAAACACCACTTAACTAACAGAACAGACATAGGGTAAGTCCCATTTGGCAACCCATTCGCAATATAGTGCCCTACCCTATAGGCTCTGGTCAAAAGTAGTGCACTATAAAGGAAATAGGGTGCCATTTCGGAAGCACACAGACAGACACACAAGGCCTGGGAGGAGTTTGATGAAGACACAATGTTCAAACTAGTCCACTGAGAAACAGTGGAACGGGTAAACTGACATGTGAGGATGACGTCTGTACCTTATTTGAGGGCACTTATTGCCAATGTTAAAAACAGACATGTATTTGACAACACAAAATCAGCCAGAGACACTCTTAATGCTGGGGATATAACCATGGCATCCATTGTTCAGTGTGTATCAAGGCTTTGGTTAGAAAGGTAGCCATTAGTTGAAATGACTGTTATGTCAACACCTTATACCATTAAAGTCTAAATTCCTTTTTAAACACAAGTCCACAGCCCCCTGGAAACCCCAAATCAGTCCCTCATTTAAACTGACATTTTCACACCAAGGATTGGCTTTAATTTAATCCATTCAAACTGAGTACGGGTTACATAGCTAGGCCTCCACTTTAAAACCCACAGACATATTTGTTAAAATCATTGCCCCTTTTTTCGTGGAAAATAGGAAAGTCTGATGGTTGTGGAACAAGGACTTCTTATTGGATTGTCTAAAACGATTCAATCAGGGTTTTCTAAACGACTTTAAACATTTGGGACAGTAATCAGAACATACGGACATGGACAATCTTTCCACACGTACTTAAACCAATTACAGTGCTCTCCATTGTTAGGGTATGTGTCCCAAATGAGACCCTATGGGCCCTGGTCAAAAGTAGTGCACACTGTATAGGGCATACGGTGCAATTTGGGACTCATCCTAGATGTCATTAGTGGCCGTGAGGCTTGCTTTTCTATTACACTGTCTTAAGGAATAATTGTTTGGGCACCCTAGCCCTCCTCTCCTGTGTTTTCCCTTTACAGCTTCCTACAATGCCTTCTGAATCACCTGAATATGCAGGTTTTATGCATTTCACATGTGTCTTTTACTGTTTCAGTCACATCTTTGTTGTTGACTCTAAACCTTTACTGCTGCTTTGTCTTTGGTTGCTCATGCTCATTGTTCATGTGTTTTTCTTTTTGAGTAGACAGTTGAGAACCTCTGCAGTATTTGGGAGTGCTTTAGCTTAGGCTGGGGCCTGGGCAGACTAAAAACAGAAGGTTGACCTGTGCTTTGGCTTAGGCTAGGGCCTGGGCAGACTAAAAACAGTCTGAACTGTGCTTTGGCTTAGGCTAGGGTCTGGGCAGACTAAAAACAGAAGGCTGAACTGTGCTTTGGCTTAGGCTGGGGCTTGGGCAGACTAAAAACAGAAGGTTGAACTGTGCTTTGGCTTAGTCTGGGGCTTGGGCAGACTAAAAACAGAAGGTTGAACTGTGCTTTGGCTTAGGCTAGGGCCTGGGCAGACTAAAAACAGAAGGCTGAACTGTGCTTTGGCTTAGGCTGGGGCCTGGGCAGACTAAAAACAGAAGGTTGAACTGTGCTTTGGCTTAGGCTGTGGCCTGGGCAGACTAAAAACAGAAGGCTGAACCGTGCTTTGGCTTAGGCTGGGGCCTGGGCAGACTAAAAACAGTCTGAACTGTGCTTTGGCTTAGGCTGGGGCCTGGGCAGACTAAAAACAGAAGGCTGAACTATGCTTTGGCTTAGGCTGGGGCCTGGGCAGACTAAAAACAGTCTGAACTGTGCTTTGGCTTAGGCTGGGGCCTGGGCAGACTAAAAACAGAAGGCTGAACTGTGCTTTGGCTTAGGCTGGGGCCTGGGCAGACTAAAAACAGAAGGCTGAACTGTGCTTTGGCTTAGGCTGGGGCCTGGGCAGACTAAAAACAGTCTGAACTGTGCTTTGGCTTAGGCTGGGGCCTGGGCAGACTAAAAACAGAAGGCTGAACTGTGCTTTGGCTTAGGCTGGGGCCTGGGCAGACTAAAAACAGAAGGCTGAACTGTGCTTTGGCTTAGGCTGGGGCCTGGGCAGACTAAAAACAGAAGGCTGAACTGTGCTTTGGCTTAGGCTGGGGCCTGGGCAGACTAAAAACAGTCTGAACTGTGCTTTGGCTTAGGCTGGGGCCTGGGCAGACTAAAAACAGAAGGCTGAACTGTGCTTTGGCTTAGGCTGGGGCCTGGGCAGACTAAAAACAGAAGGCTGAACTGTGCTTTGGCTTAGGCTGGGGCCTGGGCAGACTAAAAACAGTCTGAACTGTGCTTTGGCTTAGGCTGGGGCCTGGGCAGACTAAAAACAGAAGGCTGAACTGTGCTTTGGCTTAGGCTGGGGCCTGGGCAGACTAAAAACAGAAGGCTGAACTGTGCTTTGGCTTAGTCTGGGGCCTGGGCAGACTAAAAACAGAAGGTTGAACTGTGCTTTGGCTTAGGCTGGGGCCTGGGCAGACTAAAAACAGAAGGCTGAACTGTGCTTTGGCTTAGGCTGGGGCCTGGGCAGACTAAAAACAGTCTGAACTGTGCTTTGGCTTAGGCTGGGGCCTGGGCAGACTAAAAACAGAAGGCTGAACTGTGCTTTGGCTTAGGCTGGGGCCTGGGCAGACTAAAAACAGAAGGCTGAACTGTGCTTTGGCTTAGGCTGGGGCCTGGGCAGACTAAAAACAGTCTGAACTGTGCTTTGGCTTAGGCTGGGGCCTGGGCAGACTAAAAAGAGAAGGCTGAACTGTGCTCTGGCTTAGGCTGGGGCCTGGGCAGACTAAAAACAGTCTGAACTGTGCTTTGGCTTAGGCTAGGGCCTGGGCAGACTAAAAACAGTCTGAACTGTGCTTTGGCGTGATGCATGGGGTTGAGCGGAAGGACATTCATTAATTTCAGAATCATAGCTGGAGAAGAACAGCGATCAAGTTGAGGGTCAGAGAGAGAAAAACACGAGAGACAAGTGATGTAACAGAATGCCAGGGACATGATTGGTGGAATATAGACAGGAAGGTTGATTGACAGGTCAATCAAACTAATGGTCCTCAGATAGCTTTTGAGTAGACAGACCTCTGAAGCACATGGAGCGGAGAGACTCATTTCAGGATGGAAATGTGTCTTTAAAAGTACAGGAACAACAGCGTGTCACAGATACTCGGTAAGAAGTTCTGTTATACCTCACCGATGACATGTTGATTGGGTATCATTCCTCTGAGATACATGTTTCTACCTCTGGAACCCAGAGAAGTGCTGTGGCTTGAAAATCATTTTTTTGGTGGGGAGCCACAAGGACTTGAGTTCTCAGGTTGGTTCTGAACAACGAGGAAAACCTGGATGGCTGTTGGCTTACAGCTGTGTGGGTGTGTTTCTACACCAATTGAAATCCGTCTCTCTCCCTGTATGTGGTTGTGTGTGTGTGTCTGAGCATATTTACAAGGTAGGTGTACAGTATGTATAGTAGCAGCCTACGGTATATCAGTGTTTCCAAAACGCTAGGTCACAGCTAGATCCTTCCAGGTTGTGGGCTAAGACTGGGTTTATCATAGTTTATTCGGAGTTTATGCTACTAAAACTATTACTGATGGGGGGCAAAAGTTCAATTTCTCGAACAAAATGATTAAGGCAGTTTTTATTGATAATGTGGCGCAGGTAATGGCTGAGTATCATTTGTCTATAAATCCTGTTGCCCATTATGAACATATTTCCGAATGACCTCGCCATCAATGCTCTGCTGTCAGAGCCACAGGTAAGCTTCCTCTTTCAACAAACCTCGAAGCCATATAAAGTACATAATCATGAGCCTGGGCTGTCAATACCAATGTAGGTATTATTCATGTTGTTGAGATTTCTATGGAGAAGTTACTCTGCTCGCCTTGAAACATGACCCAGACTCCGCGGTATTTGCCCACTCATTTCTCTGTTTATTTATTGTCGGGCCAGCTAGTTATTTACACTTTATAGATGGGAACGTCAGGATTCATTAGGGCAATGAAACCCTTTTAAAAGCCACCCGGTAATGCAAGCGGATTACAAGACGCATTTAACCTTTTAAGGAATATTGAATTCTGAGGGCACATGACCCGCAGGGAAGGAAACTGACACACCGCCTACAGCCCGCTGTGCAAACAGCAGGAGAGCGCTACGACACGCTACCAACAGGCCTGGCTGGCTGGCCGCTAGCTGTGTGTGTGAGAGAGCTGTAATGATATAAAACCCAATTTACAGATTGAGAACAGAGGCTGTGTTGAGTCCTACTCCAAACCCCTGCTCCTGCTGCTACCGTGGGCTTTAGGTTTTTCTCCCTGTTTGGACGTGACTCTGAGAGGCCCTTGTGTATGCTGCTGCATGTTATTAATGGCTGAATTGCAAGCAATGCTGTGCTACGGTTGGGATTTTATATTAAAATGGCACTTATGCTCTCGAAAGGAAAGAGAAAAAACCCACTTCTGATATTTGGAAAGGACTTTTACTGTTCATTAGTTTCTTTATGAAATATTTCAACCGGGTGCCTGGATAGATGTGGGAAGGTTTCAGAACTTCCATTCTGAAACAATTGAACAGCTAGTATCACAATGTTTCAGTACCAGTTCCTTCAAAATGGATTCCCTTGTATTACACACTGAGTGTAAAAAACATTAAGAACACCTTTTCTATATTGAGTTGTAACCTGGCACCTACTACCA
This sequence comes from Oncorhynchus masou masou, assembly GCF_036934945.1. NCBI lineage: Eukaryota > Metazoa > Chordata > Actinopteri > Salmoniformes > Salmonidae > Oncorhynchus > Oncorhynchus masou. The sequence continues at coordinate 43,633,641 of NC_088241.1, read as the reverse complement.
GACCCTGTTCAAAAGGCACTTTAAGTTGTATGCCTTGCCCATTCACCCTCTGAATGGCACATATACACAAATCTGTCTCTCAATTGTCTCAAGGCTTAAAAATCATTATTTCACCTGTCTCCTCCCCTTCGTCGACACTTATTGAAGTGGATTTAACAAGTGACATCAATAAGGCACCAAAGCTTTGACCTGGATTCACCTGGTCAGTCTTTGTCATGGAAAGAGCAGGTGTTCATAATGTTTTGTACACTCAGTGTATATTAAACAGTCAATATGAACTTTGACCCACGGTTAAGCCCATCACCTGACCTATAGAAAATGTCTGGACTGTGCGTGAAGTGTACAGTAGGGTCATGCCATCGGTCAGAGGTACCAGTCAGTCGAGTGGGTGTGGCAGCCCTGGCCTTCACATCTCCCTGAACCTGGGGACAACTGTCCGGTCAACAACAGTCAGGGATATCCCTTCACTATTTCTGTTCCCTTTAATGAAGCCATGAGAAGTACGGGACGGAATCTCCAGTGATGGCGACTAAAGGGAAGGGACCGACCGGACGTAATTGCTACCTCTGCCGAGGCGTGGAGACGCAACCTCTAATTTCCCATGAATAATGTCCATGTGCCGGTCGACAGGCCACAGAAAGTGGCAGTTTCCTTTCTCAGAGAGATTGTGGCTCCGCTAATACACTCAACTGAACTGTGGGTTTATTACCAGTGGGCCAGAGGACCAGACCAGAGCACAGAGAAACCAACGTACTAGTTACTTTCCCTGGTGCTCTTCAAAGCACAACACAGGGCTCAGAAACATAGTCAAGACGAGAAAATCAGTATTTCTTTACGATAACAAGGAGGCTTTAAAATGGTAAATCAAGGGTCAACCTGTCTGAGCACACATTGGGAAGACATCGTAGACAAGAGGAACATATATTTTTATTTTTAAGCTCTGTGGATACTGCTAAGCACCTTGAACTCCCAGGCAGCAGTGGATCTGCCTCTGCCCCTACCCACCGATGGCTAAAACATGTAGTGGAGTTGTGTCTCATAAATTCCTTTCCTTCAGCGGAACATGCAATATTTGTTTAATGATGTTAGTTATGCATATCCTTTTCAGTCAGCGACCTCCAAATCAAAACATTTAACAGAAAGAGAGAGAGAGAGTAAATAGTGCGAGATATAGAGAGTGTGTGTGTGTGTGTGTTACAGAACTGGCGAAACAGAGAGATTACAAAACATAGAGGGCCTGAGCTGAGCATCTGCTTAGATTACCAAATGCTTCTCATTTAAACGTTTCCTAAAAATCTGTTTTCATATACGGTATGTTTTTTGAAAGGTCGTAAAGTGTGTCTGCATGAGTAATAAAAGTGCCATTAATCACCGGATATTTATTTGTTTTGAATCGTTTCGATACTATGTCTCAGCTTTGGCCCAGCTCCTCGTTGTTGGAATATTTGGAAGGAGTTCCCTCTTCAAAGTAATCAAGTCAAAGTTCACTCTCTCTCTCGCTCTGTCTGTCCATGCTCCCACAGTAACCCCTCAGTCACAGCTGGTACTGTTTACATCACAGGAGTGAAGATTTCTTAACCACATATTTTTGATGTTTTGCTAATTTTTTTACTTTAGCTCAGCCAGGCTGATATTATTAATCATGTCCCTTGATGTTTTATGGGAGTCAGGAGGAGTAAGTAGTCTCGGTGGGTGCGTCCCAAATGACACCCTATTCCTTATGTAATGCATTAGTTTTGACCAGAGCCCTAAGCACGATATAGAGAATAGGGTGCCATTTGGGACACACCCAGTGGCTCAGTGGCTGAGTTGTGGAGTGCTACAGTAAGTCTGGGAGGCTAATTAGGAGCAGGACACTTGAGCAGACAGACCAGTGAAGAGGAGAGGAAAGGAGGAACAGCACGGGCCTGAATGCAGCCCATTGTGCAGGCTGGTCTCATAGACTAGATGTAACATAGTAAACTAATTAGTATGATATGTTACATTTGGTATGGTTACATAAGACAAAAGGTTAATTAAAGCAAAACTGAAAGGAGGGTAGTCGGTCTGGGCGGTGGGAAAAAAAGGGTGGGCATATAACACAAATGTCTAGTAACACAAAGGTTGTGTGTCGAATTTCACCATGGACAACTTTAGCTTTTTAGCTACTTTGTAACTACTTAGCATGTTAGCTAACGCTTCGTAAGCTAGAGACATCTGTTTTTTTTTAAATGGGCTTCGTCTCAATCCACCACATCCAACAAGGGTGGCCTTCTGTAGTGTGACCACTCTATGGAAAGATGAGGCTCGCACGGACACGATAACGATCTCCGCTTGCCTCTACAACCCTCACAAGCATCTCATCACTCATCTGAAGTTGGTAACGGCTGATCTCCCAACTTCTGTCTGTAGCGTCCGAACAGTTTGGGCTACACACTAATAGAAAGTTGAGGCTCTCACAAACACGTACATGTCGTTTTGCATTAGGACGCCCACAAGCCTCACATGACTCGTCTGAAAGTAGCCCGGTACCAGTTTTAAAAATGAATGGAAGTATACACTGAGTATACCAAACATTAGGAACACCATCTTAATATTGAGTTGCAACCCCTTTTGCTCTCAGAACAGCCTCAATTCATCGGGGTACGGACTCTACAAAGTGTCAAAAGCGTTCCACAGGGAAGCTGGCTCATGTTGACTCCAATGCTTCCCACAGTTGTGACCATTCCATTCCTGATACACACGTGAAACTTTTGAGCGTGAAAAACCACTCAGCGTTGCAGTTCTTGACACACTCAAACTGGTGTGCCTGGCACCTACTACCATAACCCATTCAAAGGCACTTAAATCTTTTTGTCTTACCCATTCACCCTCTGAATGGCACACAATCCATGTCTCAATTGTCTCAAGGCTTAACATTTTTTCTTCAACCTGTCGACTCCCTTCATCTACACTGGTTGAAGCGGACATCAAAAGGGGATCATAGATTTCACCTGGTCAGTCTATGTCATGGAAGGAGCAGGTGTTCCTAATGTTTTGTACACTAAGTGTATATGTATATATATATATATATATGTATATATATAAATATACATATACACCTGAAATGTGGCAAAAGGTCGCAAACCTTTTGCCACATTTCAGGCTTCAAACATAAAGATATAAAACTGTATTTTTGTGTGAAGAATCAACAACAAGTGGGACACAATCATGAAGTGGAACGACATTTATTAGATATTTCAAACTTTTTTAACAAATCAAAAACTGAAAAATTGGGCGTGCAAAATTATTCAGCCCCTTTACTTTCAGTGCAGCAAACTCTCTCCAGAAGTTCAGTGAGGATCTCTGAATGATCCAATGTTGACCTAAATGACTAATGATGATAAATACAATCCACCTGTGTGTAATCAAGTCTCCGTATAAATGCACCTGCACTGTGATAGTCTCAGAGGTCCGTTAAAAGCGCAGAGAGCATCATGAAGAACAAGGCACACACCAGGCAGGTCCGAGATACTGTTGTGAAGAAGTTTAAAGCCGGATTTGGATACAAAAAGATTTCCCAAGCTTTAAACATCCCAAGGAGCACTGTGCAAGCAATAATATTGAAATGGAAGGAGTATCAGACCACTGCAAATCTACCAAGACCTGGCCGTCCCTCTAAACTTTCAGCTCATACAAGGAGAAGACTGATCAGAGATGCAGCCAAGAGGCCCAGGATGAACTGCAGAGATCTACAGCTGAGGTGGGAGACTCTGTCCATAGGACAACAATCAGTCGTATATTGCACAAATCTGGCCTTTATGGAAGAGTGGCCAGAAGAAAGCCATTTCTTAAAGATATCCATAAAAAGTGTTGTTTAAAGTTTGCCACAAGCCACCTGGGAGACACACCAAACATGTGGAAGAAGGTGCTCTGGTCAGATGAAACCAAAATTGAACTTTTTGGCAACAATGCAAAACGTTATGTTTGGCGTAAAAGCAACACAGCTCATCACGCTGAACACAACATCCCCATTGTCAAACATGGTGGTGGCAGCATCATGGTTTGGGCCTGCTTTTCTTCAGCAGGGACAGGGAAGATAGTTAAAATTGATGGAAAGATGGATGGAGCCAAATAGAGGACCATTCTGGAAGAAAACCTGATGGAGTCTGCAAAAGACTGGGACGGAGATTTGTCTTCCAACAAGACAATGATCCAAAACACAAAGCAAAATCTACAATGGAATTGTTCAAAAATAAACATATCCAGGTGTTAGAATGGCCAAGTCAAAGTCCAGACCTGAATCCAATCGAAAATCTGTGGAAAGAACTGAAAACTGCTGTTCACAAATGCTCTCCATCCAACCTCACTGAGCTCGAGCTGTTTTGCAAGGAGGAATGGGAAAAAATTTCAGTCTCTCGATGTGCAAAACTGATAGAGACATACCCCAAGCGACTTACAGCTGTAATCGCAGCAAAAGGTGGCACTACAAAGTATTAACTTAAGGGGGCTGAATAATTTTGCACGCCCAATTTTTCAGTTTTTGATTTGTTAAAAAAGGTTGAAATATCCAATAAATGTTGTTCCACTTCATGATTGTGTCCCACTTGTTGTTGATTCTTCACAAAAAAATACAGTTTTATATCTTTATGTTTGAAGCCTGAAATGTGGCAAAAGGTCGCAAAGTTCAAGGGGGCCGAATACTTTCGCAAGGCAATGTATATGTCTATATGTATATATATGTCTATATGTATATATATATATACACACTGAACAAAAACACAACATGTACATTTTTGGTCCCATGTTTCATGAGCTGAAATAAAATGTCCCATAAATGTTCCATAAGCACAAAAAGCTTATTTCACTCAGATTTTGTGCACAGATTTGTTTACATTTGTTTACATGAGCTTTTCTCCTTTGCCCAAATAATCCATCCACCTGACAGGTGTGGCATATCAAGAAGCTGATTAAACAGCATGATCATTGCACAGGTGTACCTTGTGCTGGGGGAAAATAAAGGCCACTCTAAAATGTGCAGTTTAGTCACACAAAGCAATGCCACAGATTTCTCAAGTTTAGAAAGAGTATGCAATTAGCATGTTGACTGTAGGAATGTCCACCAGAGCTCTGGTCAGAGAATGGAATATTCATTTTTTTGTTCATTGTCGTTTAGAGACTTTTTTGTTGTTGTTAAATATGGTTCCAAAAAAGGAAAATAATGTCCTGATCTTTCTTATATCTCTCATAAGTATATAGGTCAGACACATATATATTTTTTAAAGAAGTAATTTTATTTATTTTCTGACTGTTTTTCCATGCACAGTATGAATCTGTTATTTAATGTGTTTTTATGGGCTAATAGCAGTAATGGCTTAGACTCTAAAGGATCAGGGGAGCCCAATTGAGAACAGGGTCTCATTTTCAATGGTGCCCTGGGGACATGAAATAAAAGGTAAAACTACAAGATGAAATAACATGTACATTACAGGCATCATAAACACATTTTTAAAGTCAATCAATCAAAACAATTGCACACCTCAGTGGACTCATTTATCATCAGGGTTTTAAACTGCCCTAGTGGCACCAAGGAATCCAAAGGTTTAAGAGTAGTGGCTGCTGGATTCCCATAAATGGTGTCACCGTAGAGAAGAACTGGCAGGAAATTTGACTGTACATATCATACAAATTTGAGTGTCCCAGATTTTTGTTTACTATACTACGTCTACCCCTGAGTCCATGTTGCAGGGTGAAACAATAAAAACTGAAATGTTTGTTTTTTCTAAGGACACGGGACACAAGACATAGGTGGTAAAGGAGGTCACACTCACTCATCAAGTTTCCTACTACAGTGGTAGGGATGTCTGAACTTAAGCAGAAATTCATTCTCATCCAATCCCTTCTCTTTTGTTATGTTTTGTATTCTCTTCAATAAAAAGCAATCTATTCTCTCTTTTTTAAGTTCATGTCATTATTTGTATAAAAAAGCAGCAGAGCAGTTATTGTCTTTAATGGAAGAAAAAAATCCAGTTGTTTATGAGTCATTTAAAGGGTATTGTCGAGCAGAAGCCACACTAGGGTTTTGGTTCTGAGATGTGTATATACACTACCGGTCAAAAGTTAGAACACCTACTCATTCAAAGGTTTTTCTTTATTTTAACTATTTTCTACATTGTAGAATAATAGTGAAGACATCAAAACTATGAAATACCACATATGGAATCATGTAGTAACCAAACAATTGTTAAACAAATCAAAATCTATTTTATATATGAGATTCTTCAAATATCCACCCTTTGCCTTGATGACAGCTTTGCACACTCTTGGCATTTTCTCAACCAGCTTCATGAGGTAGTAACCTGGAATGCATTTCAATTAATATGCGTGTCTTGTTAAAAGTTCATATGTGGAATTTATTTCCTTCCTAATGCGTTTAAGCCAATCAGTTGTGTTGTGACAAGGTAGGGGCGGTATACAGAAGACAGCCCTATTTGGTAAAAGACCAAGTCCATATTATGGCAAGAACAGCTCAGATAAGCAAAGAGAAATGACAGTCCATTACTTTAAGACATGAAGGTCAGTCAATACAGAAAATGTCAAGAACTTTCAAAGTTTCTTCAAGTGCAGTCGCAAAAACCATCAAGCACTATGATGAAACTGGCTCTCATGAGGACCGCCTCAGGAACGGAAGTCCCAGAGTTGCCTCTGCTGCAGAGGATAAGTTCATTAGAGTTACCAGCCTCAGAAATTGCAGCACAAATAAATGCTTCACAGAGTTCAAGTAACAGACACATCTCAACATCAACTGTTCAGAGGAGACTGCGTGAATCAGGCCTTCATGGTCAAATTGCTGCAAAGAAACCACTATTAAAGGACACCAATAAGAAGAGACTTGCTTGGGCCAAGAAACACGAGCAATGGACATTAGACCAGTGGAAATTTGTCCTTTGGTCTGGAGTCCAAATTGAAGATTTTTGGTTCCAACCGCCGTGTCTTTGTGAGACGCAGAGTAGGTGAAAGGATGATCTCCATATGTGTGGTTACCACCATGAAGCATGGAGGTGCTTTGCTGGTGACACTGTCTGTGATTTATTTAGAATTCAAGGCACACTTAACCAGCATGGCTACCACAGCATTCTGCAGCGATACGCCATCCCATCTGGTTTGGGCTTAGTGGGACTATAATTTGTTTTTCAACAGGACAATGACCCAAAAACACACTTCCAGGCTGTGTAAGTGCAATTTGACAAAGAAGGAGATCACCTGACCTCAACCCAATTTTGGTATTTTATTAGGATCCCCATTAGCTGTTGCAAAAGCAGCAGATACTCTTCCTGGGGTCCACACAAAACATGAAACATAATACAGAACATCAAGACAAGAACAGACACACGTAGCCTACATATCAATACATACACACAAACTAACTAGGTCCAATAGGGGAGAGGCGTTGTGCCGCGAGGTGTTGCTTTATCTGTTTTTTGAAACCAGGTTTGCTGTTTATTTGAGAAATATGAGATGGAAGGAAGTTCCATGCAATAAGGGCTCTATATAATACTGTACACTTTCTTGAATTTGTTCCGGATTTGGGGACTGTGAAAAGAAATGTCTGGTGGGATAAGTGTGTGTGCAAACAATTTGGGATTTTCAACACATTCATGTTTCTTATAAAGAGAAGAAGTGATGCAGTCAGTCTCTCCTCAACTCTTAGCCAAGGTAGACTGGCATGCATAGTATTTATATCAGCCCTCTGATTACAATGAAGAGCTAAACGTGTCGCTCTGTTCTGGGCCAGCTGCAGCTTAACTAGGTCTTTCCCTGCAGCACTGGACCACACGACCAGACAATAATCAAGATTAGACAAAACTAGAGCCTGCAGAACTTGCTTTTTGGAGTGTGGTGTCGATCATGCAGAGCATCTCTTTATTACGGACAGACCTCTCCCCATCTTTACAACCATTGAATCTATATGTTTTGACCATGACAGTTTACAATCTAAAGTAACAGCAAGTAATTTAGTCACCTCAACTTGTTCAACAGCCACACCATTCATTATCAGATTCAGCTGAGGTCTAGAACAACTTGAGATGGTTTGGGATGAGTTGGATCGCAAAATGAAGGAAAAGCAGACAAGTGCTCAGCAAAATGTAGGAACTTCTTCAAGACTGCTGGAAAAGCATTCCAGGTGACTGACTACCTCATGAAGCTGGTTGAGAGAATGCCAAGAGTGTGCAAAGCTGTCATCGAGGCAAAGGGTGGCTAGTGGCTACATAGAAAAATATAAAGTATAATTTAATTTGTTTAACACTTTTTTGGTTACTACATGATTCCATATGTGTTATTTCATAGTTTTGACGTCTTCACAATTATTCAACAATTTAGAAAACAGTAAAAAATAAAGAAAACCTTTGAATGAGTAGGTGTGTCCAAACTTTTGACTGGTACTGTATATACATACATTTTCCCAATTACTTATGACTATGCCTACCCATAATGCAACAGGAAAATACATTAAGTAATTGTGATTAATAGGAAACTGCGTGTACCAATTACACGTTTAGATTCATATTTTTAGTGCAGGAGGGACCTTCTATTGCATTATGCAATGTTATCGCTGTGTTTTGCCCGTTTATGTCAATGTTGATTGAATTTCTGAGTATCTTGAGTTGCATACAGACAGACCCACTGTTGAGCAAATAAGCTCAGCTCATATAATATACTGACACAACAATGCATTGTTTCCAATATCTCTCAAGGGCTCATTGGAGGTTGAGTCTGTACTTCGCAGACATATTTACAGTTTTAAGGTGCTTGTGTTGAAGTGAGTAACACAGCCAGATGTGGTCTTGTTTAGATATCAGTGTCTCGTGTGGATTGCGTAAGGAATGTGACTGCACAGTACATGCTCTAAACTGCTTCACTCTCAGGAACAGTGGTGGGGTATCTGGCATGGGCACAAAACAGGAGAAAGAAAGCATTTATTGCTATTATCAAATTGAGAGGAGACATAGTTTTCCTATACAGTATGTTTGTATGAAATCCAAATGAAATAATCATCCAAATTTATGGGTAGGATAGAATAAATGCTTCCTGCTATTACAGATGGAGGCAGAAGGAATCACTCTTATATTCTGTGGGATGGGTGGGAAGGATAGAGGGATAGTGAGATGAGTCTCTGTGGATGGAAGGCTACTGGAGTAGATCTGGAACCATGACATCCAATCGTAACCCAGAAAGTGATGATGAGGTCATAGTAGCATCTGGGGGGGGAGGGTTCATGGTGGTTGTTTAACCATACCGTGCCTTTTCATTGGCCAGGGCCAGGCGGCGGATGTTAGCCACACAGCCAGCGGCAGCTTCCTGAAGGACCTCGTCAGTGGAGCCCATCATACCCAACAGGAGCTACAGTACAGGGAGAGAGGAGAGGACAGGTTAAGGATGCTACTGTAACAATCAGAAGCAGGGGAGATAGGGGAGACAAAGTCGCTAATGCAGGAGATAAAATCGCTAATGTAACAATCTGTTCATTCGCATTCAATATCATGATGAAGCTGTCGGTAAATCAATGGGGATATGGCATTTACATTAAATGTATTAATTTAGTGGATGCTGTAAGTATCAAGTAGTTTGTTCATGGTCAGCACTACAACTCACGATTGCTGAGAAATGCAAAGTCTGTATACAGTAGCTGTGAGTAGTCTTTCAGGCTGCAGTGGCGTGTCTTTCTCGGTGTGTCCTGTTTTAACCTCCTAACCAGGCCATGAGCATGGGGCATGGGTTACAGCTGCAAGCAGCACATGCCTGCCCGTCTCTGCAAAGTTTGTTTAGATGAAAGCGTTTGTCTAGCAGGCAGCAGTGCGGCTACGCATTAAAAACCTGAGCACGAAGCAACCACACTACTTGACATCCTTCCACTGCTCCAAAGGTCAGATTATATCCGACTATTACTGCCACTTGTATAATGGATCTGCTGTTTGATCTGTTTGTAGAACATTGGGTTTTTCTCTCCCCAGAAATTCTGCTTTTTTTGGGCCCCACATTTAGGGTTTTACATCAAAATAATACATTAAAACGTTTTTATTGTGTTCAAAAGAGTTACTTATTATACTGTCACAACATGTAAACCTTTGGAGATGGAAAGTCTGCCAATAAAACCCACTGTGGCTATGGTATAGCATGGGTTTTAGTATGCTATCTTTGCCTATTTTCGTGAGCAAAAAGTGACTACATCAAGCTTGTGGGCAGCTGCAGTCCCAAATCAAAATAAAAGTAAATACAGGCACAAACACTCCGGCGCAATGGACATTTTAAATTTGTTCAATGTGTGCTCCTTCATGAAATCACAATGTTGTACCATTGAGCTCTCTTAAGCCACACTCAACTTAGTTTGGAGGCTTTCTGGTTTGCATCAATAATGAACGAAACAGGCTAATTTAGATCTCAAAGCTAAACACTCGAAAGCTCACGAGTCCCAAACAAAATGATTATTTGACAGTGCATTAATCATACAGTATATTCTAGATACTTTTCAGGCTCTACATTGATTACTAACTCAAAAGTAAGCTTTAAAGCTGTAAAATGGCAAGTTTTGTTTTTGAAGTCTTGTATACCAAGAATATTGACGCAGGCTTGGCAGCGGTGTTTGAACAGCCAACCAATTGTGTCCCAACTTGTCAGTGTTGAAATGACACATCCTGTCATCTGAGGATCCTTTAAGCACAGCAAACAATATTCTAGACAGTATCCTGTGTACAAAGGAAATGATCCTTAAGACCTTCTTAAACACCTAAATCCATGGAATAGATTCAGACATTACATGAAACAGTCCTATGAAGGAGAGAGCTTTAGTTCTTCAGTCTCTCTCGGGCTTTATAGGCTTCAATAGGCTATGAATATGACTATATTAAGAGAGGACGACGCAGCAAATAAAGCCATCGTCTCTCTGTCTTCTCTCTCTCTCTCCGTATAACGCAAATGTCTAGCAACCCAAAGGTTGCGTGTTCGAATCTCATCACCACAACTTTAGCTATGTAGCATGTTAGCTAACCCTTCCCCGAACCTTAACCCTAATCTTGACCATTTAACCTGACTCTAAACCATAACCCTTTACCTAGCTAACGTTGGCCAGCTTGCTAACGTTAGTGTTTGCCAGTTAGCTAACGTTAGCCATAAGAAATTGGAATTCGCAACATACAGTGCCTTGCGAAAGTATTCGGCCCCCTTGAACTTTGCGACCTTTTGCCACATTTCAGGCTTCAAACATAAAGATATAAAACTCTATTTATTTGTGAATAATCAACAAGTGGGACACAATCATGAAGTGGAACGACATTTATTGGATATTTCAACCTTTTTTAACAAATCAAAAACTGAAAAATTGGGCGTGCAAAATTATTCAGCCCCCTTAAGTTAATACTTTGTAGCGCCACCTTTTGCTGCGATTACAGCTGTAAGTCGCTTGGGGTATGTCTCTATCAGTTTTGCACATCGAGAGACTGAAATTTTTTCCCATTCCTCCTTGCAAAACAGCTCGAGCTCAGTGAGGTTGGATGGAGAGCATTTGTGAACAGCAGTTTTCAGTTCTTTCCACAGATTCTCGATTGGATTCTTGTCTGGACTTTGACTTGGCCATTCTAACACCTGGATATGTTTATTTTTGAACCATTCCATTGTAGATTTTGCTTTATGTTTTGGATCATTGTCTTGTTGGAAGACAAATCTCCGTCCCAGTCTCAGGTCTTTTGCAGACTCCATCAGGTTTTCTGTATTTGGCTCCATCCATCTTCCCATCAATTTTAACCATCTTCCCTGTCCCTGCTGAAGAAAAGCAGGCCCAAACCATGATGCTGCCACCACCATGTTTGACAGTGGGTATGGTGTGTTCAGGGTGATGAGCTGTGTTGCTTTTACGCCAAACATAACGTTTTGCATTGTTGCCAAAAAGTTCAATTTTGGTTTCATCTGACCAGAGCACCTTCTTCCACATGTTTGGTGTGTCTCCCAGGTGGCTTGTGGCAAACTTTAAACAACACTTTTTATGGATATCTTTAAGAAATGGCTTTCTTCTGGCCACTCTTCCATAAAGGCCAGATTTGTGCAATATACGACTGATTGTTGTCCTATGGACAGAGTCTCCCACCTCAGCTGTAGATCTCTGCAGTTCATCCAGAGTGATCATGGGCCTCTTGGCTGCATCTCTGATCAGTCTTCTCCTTGTATGAGCTGAAAGTTTAGAGGGACGGCCAGGTCTTGGTAGATTTGCAGTGGTCTGATACTCCTTCCATTTCAATATTATCGCTTGCACAGTGCTCCTTGGGATGTTTAAAGCTTGGGAAATCTTTTTGTATCCAAATCCGGCTTTAAACTTCTTCACAACAGTATCTCGGACCTGCCTGGTGTGTTCCTTGTTCTTCATGATGCTCTCTGCGCTTTTAACGGACCTCTGAGACTATCACAGTGCAGTTGCATTTATACGGAGACTTGATTACACACAGGTGGATTGTATTTATCATCATTAGTCATTTAGGTCAACATTGGATCATTCAGAGATCCTCACTGAACTTCTGGAAAGAGTTTGCTGCACTGAAAGTAAAGGGGCTGAATAATTTTGCACGCCCAATTTTTCAGTTTTTGATTTGTTAAAAAAGTTTGAAATATCCAATAAATGTCGTTCCACTTCATATGATTGTGTCCCACTTGTTGTTGATTCTTCACAAAAAAATACAGTTGTATATCTTTATGTTTGAAGCCTGAAATGTGGCAAAAGGTCGCAAAGTTCAAGGGGGCCGAATACTTTCTCAAGGCACTGTATCATACATTTCTCAAATTCAGATTATATTGTACAAATTGCAATTCGTAACATATCATACAAACTCTAATTTGTAACGTACACTACATGACCTAAAGTATGGGGACACCTGCTCATCAAACATCTCATTACAAAATCATGGGCATTCATTTGGAGTTGGTCCCCCCTTTACTGCTATAACAGGGTTGAGGTCTGGGCTCTGTGCAGACTTGGCAAACCATTTCTGTATGGACCTCGCATTATACACAGGGGCAATGTCATGCAGAAACAGGAAAGGGCCTTCCCCAAACTGCTGCAACAAGGTTAGAAGCCCAGAATCATCTGGAATGTTATTGTATGCTGAAGTTTTAAAACAGCTCCAGACCATTATTCCTCCACCAAACTTTACAGTTGGCACTATGCATTGGGGAAGGTCAGCGTTTTTCTGGCATCTGCCAAACCAGATGGTGAAGCGTGATTCATCACTTCAGAGAACGTGTTTCCACTGCTCCAGAGTCCAATGGCGGTGAGCTTTACGCCACTCGAGCCAACGTTTGGCATTGTGCATGGGGATCTTAGGCTTGTGTGCGGCTGCTCAGCCATGAAAACCCATTTCATGAAGCTCCCGACGAACAGTTCTTGTGCTGACTTGGAAAGATGGCATCCTATGGCGGTGCCACATTGAAAGTTACTGAGGTCTTCAGTAAGGCCAATTTAATGCCAATGTTTGTCTATGGAGATTGCATGGCTGTGTGCTCAATTTTATACACCTGTCAGCAACAGGCGTGGCTGAAATACCTTAATCCACTCATTTGAAGGGATGTCCACATACTTTTGTATATATAGTGTATCATACGAAATGGATGGACATCCACAAATTAAAACATACCGTTGAAGTCGGAAGTTTACATACACCTCAGCCAAATACATTTAAACTCAGTTTTTCACAATTCCTGACATATTATCCTAGTGAAAATTCCCTGTCTTAGGTCAGTTAGGATCACCACTTTATTTTAAGAATGGGAAATGTCAGAATAATAGTAGAGAGAATCATTTATTTCAGCTTTTATTTATTTCATCACATTCCCAGTGGGTTAGAAGTTTACATGCACTCAATTAGTATTTGGTAGCATTGCCTTTAAATTGTTTATCTTGGGTCAAACATTTCGAGTAGCCTTCCACAAGCTTCCCACAATAAGTTGGGTGAATTTTGGCCCATTCCTCCTGACAGAGCTGGTGTAACTGAGTCAGGTTTGTAGGCCTCCTTGCTCGTACACGCATTTTCAGTTCTGCCCACAAATTCTCTATAGGATTGAGGTCAGGGCTTTGTGATGGCTTCTCCAACATCTTGACCTAATTGTCCTTAAGCCATTTTGCCACAACTTTGGAAGTATGCTTGGGGTCATTGTCCATTTGGAAGACCAGAGGACATTTCTCCAAAAAGTACGATCTTTGTCCCCATATGCAGTTGCAAACTGTAGTCTGGCTTTTTTATGGCGATTTTGGAGCAGTGGCCTCTTCCTTGCTGAGCGGCCATTCAGGTTATGTCGATATAGGACTCGTTTTACTGTGGATATAGAACATTTTGTACATATTTTCTCCAGCATCTTCACAAGGTCCCACACGGTTGTTCTGAGATTGATTTGCACTTTTCACACCAAAATAGGCTCATCTCTAGGAGACAGAATGCGTCTCCTTCCTGAGCGGTATGACGGCTGCGTGGTCCCATGGTGTTTATACTTGCGTACTATTGTTTGTACAGATGAACATGGTACCTTCAGGCATTTGGAAATTGCTCCCAAGGATGATCCAGACTTGTGGAAGTCTACAATTTTTTTTTTCTGAAGTCTTGGCTGATTTATTTAGATTTTCCCATGATGTCAAGCAAAGAGGCACTGAGTTGGAAGGTGGGCCACAGGTACACCTCCAATTGACTCAAATGATGTCAATTAGCCTATCAAAAGCTTCTAAAGCTTCTTCATTTTCTGATATTAAAGGCACAGTCAACTTAGTGTATGTAAACTTCTGACCTACTGGAATTGTGATACAGTGAATTATAAGTGAAATAATCTCTGTAAACAATTGTTGGAAAAATGACTTGTGTCATGCACAAAGTAGATGTCCTAACCGACTTGCCAAAACGATAGTTTGTTAACAAGAAATTTGTGGAGTGGTTGAAAAACAAGTTTTAATGACTCCAACCTAAGTGTATGTAAACTTCCGACTTCAACTGTACCATACGAAACGTAACATATCATATTAAATCAAGTGTTTCAGATTTACGTACAGAATAATATGAAATGCTCTGAGACCAGGTTGGATTCTTCTGTCTTTCACATGCAGGCCATTCTCCATGGAGATCCTTAATGGGTTTTGTACTGTATCATTAATATAATAGTGTGTGTGTCTGTGTGTGTGTGTGTGCGGCGCGCGCGCCTGTAAAGTACGTCATGCTGCTTGCTTAGCGAGTACCAATTCCTCCTGATTCGTCTCAGACCCAGAACCTCTGGCTTACTAGCACACATGACTGCCCTCCTGAAACATCTTACCAATCGGCACCAAAAGCTAGCTATTCGCTGGTGCAAGTGTGGACACATCAGTATGAGGACTACGCTTCACGAATCCCCATGTGCTGCATGTGCACGTGTGTGTGTGTTTGTACGTGTGTGTTTTAACGTGAACATCTGCCTCTAAAGTAATCTAATAGATCCTCACATCATGCTTCACTGACTATTATCTCCATCTATTTCAACCAGCCTGCCCTTGGCCCTGACGGTGAGTTTACCACTGGTCGGGACATTACAGGTCTCTGTTCTGTTCCCATGCTATCATTGTGTTCATAATGTATGTCAGTGTGAGGTTGAGGTTGAACTCTGACTCTTTCTGTGTTACATGCAAACTAAAAAGGCTGCGTCGCACATTTGTGTGGTTAGCTAGCGGCCTAGCGCAGTGCCAGAGAGCGGAGAGAAAGACATTCCCAGAATGTTCTGCTCAAAGATAAATAGTGAAAGGAAAACAGATGAAAGACGAGGCTTCTATCTCCTCTCCATGTATGAGCAGTGAGCACACAAACTGACACACTCCGGGAGAACATTGACAACCCTCAAAAAGCTGAGAAAATAATACCACCAGTCCATTCCCTGCATTGGAAAAAAAAATTTAAATGAATGTTGGCCTATGAATACGGGTCTCTTTCAATGCATCAGTGTATCAGTTAGTATTTCTGTGGTAGTAACATCAGTTTATATGGTTTTTATACGGGTTTTTAAATAGCATCCAAAACACCTCTGAAACGCAAATGTTATATACACAAGGTCCAGAAAACATGCAGCTAGGCTCAGACACAAGTCTCTTTTGTGAAAAGAGAGGATGCCTGCAAAGTGCCAGAAGCAGCGTTTTGCCAACATCATAGCATGTTATTCAGACGAGGCCAAATAAGGTCTCCCCAAGCGCACAGTTATGGGCTAAGATAAGCGTGTCTCTTTGCATTTTTTCTCTCTTCCTCCTCCCCAGCTGGGATCTCAAAGACTATAATACACCACTTGTTAGAATATTCCCAAACCATGGTAACATGAACACTTGCTCTCGCTCGTTTGAGAACCGAATCAGGAGAGTGAGGTTTTTCGAACTTCAGAGGGACTCTTGTGAGTCCTGCCCTCCTAAAAGAGAAGCTGCAGGAGCAGAGCACGCTGCCGCCCCTGGCTGCTTTCTGGCTCTCAGGCTGAGCTGGGGAGGGGGAGGCCTGCCCTGCTGCACAGTGTTGCATTAGCATGTGCAATGCACGAACACACACATCCCCTCCCATCACACATGGAGGTGTCCCAGTGTTAAGTGCTCCGGTGTTGGGCTGCTGCTTCCTGAGGAGTTAGGATCTCTAAATCCCCCTTGCAAAGCTCCTGGGTCTGACAACCAACCAGGCATTACAGACTCAGACCCCTGGCCCAGCGTTCCCTTGGATACGTCCCAAATGGCACCCTATTACATTTTGACCAGAGGCAAAAGTCCACTATATAGGGAATGGGGTGCCATTTGGGACCGAACATCCTGGTTCAGCCTCCTGCTCTTTCCATGCTATGGGCAAACAACACAAACAGGCTACATTTAGCTGAGCTGAGCTCTGGGTTGAGGGGAAGGGAAGTTACTAAGGGAAGTCAAGGTAAACAACGTTCCCTATGGCCTCCAATGAGCCAGGACCATTTAGCTGTGTTCCCCTCATCTCTTTCTCAGAAGAGAAAAACCCAGCTTCATATCAATGATTTTGGGGGGTTTGACTCAAGGAAAGTTTACAGTACTCTAAGACTACTCTAAGTTTACTGTACTCTCTCTAAATCTATGGTTTCCCACACACACACACACACACACACACACACACACACACACACACACACACACACACACACACACACACACACACACACACACACACACACACACACACACACACACACACACACACACACACACACACACACGAGGAAGTCCAACCTGAGAGAGCTGATGGAACTGGACATTCCTCCTCCTTCCAGACCAGACTTTAGAGAAAGGCTTGAGTCATATCGTCAGGCAGGCCTAACACATGACACACTAGGTATTTCATACATACAGTAGCTAGCTGCAGAGAGCAGCACCAGTGGTGTATGCTAGCGGTATCATCTGCACACCACATCCAGTCCACAACCTGACATTCTGTTACAGACAGAGCATGACTAAGAGGAAACTTCAGAAATCTTTCTTCTGAGATGGTGCAGTGTTTGAAATTCTGACTGCTGCTCTCACTCTCTCTTTCACTCTCACTCCTTCCCTCCCTCTATTTATTATAGAGCACAGAAAATGAAGACAAACACAGACAGTGCGAAGCGAAAGAGTAGACTAAGTATACATGGCAGCAACAGTGCAAAAGTTTTACTAATTTTGAGATTTAAAGCCTAAAATACATACGAGCTAGGAGCTGGCAACGGCCATTCTCTGGAATACCTACCACGCGCATTTTGTAATTTACATCATTTTACTTCACAAAGCTTGTCTTATGAAAGAGCCCCTTTAATACAGAAAGCTAGCTGAAGCTGTCCACAAGGATTTACGGTTTCAGCAAACAATCCGCAGCCCTCTGGAATCGATGTAAAGCAAAGAGGAGGGCGTTTTGATTTTGTAAAAGGGACAAAATAAAGCACCATCCTTATAAAAGTGTGAGATACCAAGTGTAGATGTCAACTCAAACAGGAAGGACAATTCATCTTGGCGCTTTTTCTGCTTAGCTTTGGTAGACACTTCCTCTGGGAAAGCTAGCAGCCCCTGAAAACTCCTCCAAGGCTTGTTCACAGAGCTCCCCAACAGAACCAGGGAACGGAGGACAAAGCACACATTAACACTATGACAAAACACACACTCACACTATGACAAAACACACACTAACACTATGACAAAACACACAATAATATGATAAAACACAATAAATAACACAATGACAAAACACACAATAAAACGGCGACAAAACACACAATGACCACACACACGACAACACAATGACAAAACACACGACAACACAATGACCAAACACACGATAACACAATGACCAAACACACGACAACACGATGACAAAACACACGACAACACAATGACAAAACACACAATAACACCATGACATAAAGCACAATAACACAATGACATAAAGCACAATAACACAATGACATAAATCACAATAACACAATGACATAAAGCACAAGACTGAGTCATTCTGAAAAACGGGACAGACACGAAACCTCTAAGTGAAACATTTTGAATGTCTAATGAAATCGCCAAGGCAAACACACTGTAAAAAAATGTTGTGGTTTTTATTCTGCTCATATAAAGATGTTTTCATATTTTTCATGCAATATTACAAGGTTTTAATACAGTTTATGAAATTTGAAGAGATGCAATGAAATGGCGTTTGGATATTTTTAAGACCGAGGGACATAAAAAAAAACTCAAGACGGGTCACTAATGTGTTTCCCAGTGTAGAATACTTTCTTTTCAATGCTTAATTTCCTCTGCTAAGCTTAGGGGACTAAGTAATACACCATTAAGAATGCTGGGGAGGAAGGTTACATACAGTACTGAACAGAATGTTAGGAGAGAGGGGCAATGAGAGAAAATCCTACAAAATCATTATACAACTTGCGGGTGTACATGTTTTGAGAGCTTTTCAATGGCAGAGAAAGGCACTTTGAAATACGGTTGCAATAACACAAGAGGCAGTCTTTAATTTTACACTGGGCTGTAAATTACACCGACAGAGAGCCAAGCATCGCTCCTTGATAAACCCTTCTCAAACCCATTAAACAAAACAAAGAAAGTCAGGAAATATTGTTCGAACACATTCTCTGTCAAAGCAATCCATAGATCAGAAGCAGGATGTACATAACACAGCTAGGCCTCAATGCCTCTCTCAGTGTTTAACTACCGACAGGCTCTTGCGACGTAATGTTTCGCAATGTTGTCTAGGGATCAGGCAGGTATATATCAGCAGACTGTTAGTATGAACCCAGTCAGACTGAAACAATGCAGCCGCCTGTGTGTTTCCTTTTCACCGCTCAGATTAAGAACAAATTAAACACGCAATAGTGGTGTAACGTAACCTGCCTTTTTCCCCCCTCGTAATTAAGCACTTTATAATCCCAAAATACATTTTGGAGTTGTGTTGAAACAACTTACTCTGCACTGGTACATTAATAAGAGCAAACAGAAAGAGACTGATTAAAAGAGTGGTATGCAGGGCATGCAGACACACAAGCGCACGCACGAACATACGTACACACTCACAAGCAAACATGCGTACGTACGTACACACACACACACAGACACACACACACAGCTGTCCAGGTTTTTGTGTTGGCTTGAAGTACAAAAAACATTCTTCTTAATGACTTTTGCAAAATTGGACATTACTCTTTCGGAACACCCAATGTTCAGTCCAGCTACCAATTATGGGTAGTGTTGAACCACATATACTGCAACAGTAGATCAAGCTAAAGTACACCATTAAATGAACATGGGAAAAAATATTTGGCTGCAATGGCAGAACCCCTTCATAATTTACATTGCAGTTGTTGTCGGAAAAAAAAGTAGGTTAACCCTATGTGGTCACAAAATATTTCTCACGTGACAATCTCCTTCTGAAAGTAATGTGATAAACAAATTTAAAAAACATTTCCCCAAACATTGCATTACGCCGTTCTCTACAACATGCCATTAAATACAGTTTCAATCTAAACATAAAATCTTTACTTCAAAGTCACGTATAAATATAAACGCGACTAATTTGGGAAAAGTATCGGAAAATGAAAATAATAAAAGACTATTATTCTATATGAAACACTCACTGTTCTCCATTCTCAGTCACTTATGGATTAGAACCAAGGGACTGCAACGGCGTAGCTTAGACTGCTTCTAACTTGGTAGATGTTCTTCTCAGTGAAGCAGTGCTTTCATTTGAAAGTATATCCACCATAACATAGTGTTGTTCTCCTTGGCCCTGTTCCCTGGCCTAAAACATGTCACTGACACATTCTGCTCTCATGTCCAGGGACAACTGTTAGCAACAGTTACCCAAGATACACCCTTTTGACTTGCTCTGTAATGGCATCTAGGGTTTACAAGGGAAGTGGCACTTCGCACACACTGAGTTGTTTGCTTTTCTGAACTCCCATGACAGTTAGCATGTGGAGTCATGTTTCGGACGAGAATAAAACTACCTTTGTTTCTGCTCCTTTGGTCAAAGGCTCTGAAAATAGTTACAGGTTTTCAAAGTTTATTATCAGTGTTTTCACACATCGCTTAAACATAGTAGAGTGATGGGGCTCCAAGCCCCATTCATTAGACGTGTTGTGTTAAATTACCAACTAAAACTGCAAAAAAATAACTTTATGTGCACTAACAGAATGCTGAAAATAAAAATAAATTATATAAATATAAATTAAAAGAAATTGTATGAAGGTGTGAGGAGAACGTTTGAGGAATTTCCACATGAAATAGCACATATTGAGCTTAAATTTCACATGGAAACCATATTTTCACATGTATTAGAGTTCACATGTTAATACCACCTTTCACAAGTGAGAAGAAAAACACATTTTCACCTCCCATGTGAATTGCAGATGCACATTTGGAATTTGCAGTTTCACGTTAAAAACATTCCCATGTGAAGTTCGGATATGCAGTTTCATGTGGAAAAACCATGATTTTTTTCAATCACATTGTCTGAAAGCGTTCAAAATACATTGAAAACATCGTAAATACATAATCTATACAGCTAAAAACAACAACACGATGTCCAAACAAGTTGACTTTGAGGTTAAATAAAGTGTTTATCAATATTCCTGATTTTGCTAACCGATGCTTTGGACAAAATCAAAACGGCAATATTCTTGTAATGCTTTCTAAATAAAACTCTTATATTACAGCTCAATTTGAGCAAATTATGAATATGCGATAATCGTGATTAATCACACCAATGTTACATCCGTCGTTAAATGAAGACCAAGGTGCAGCGTGGTAGGTGTACATTTTCTTTCATTTTAAATGCTCTACCAAAAACAATAAACAAGTCAATGAACGTAAAGCTAGGAGTGCAACACACGCAACACAAAAAGACAAGATCCCACAACAGAAGGTGGGAAAAAGGGCTGCCTAAGTATGATCCCCAATCAGAGACAACGATAGACAGCTGCCTCTGATTGGGGACCATACTCGGGCCAACAAAGAAATGTAAACATAGATTTCCCACCCTAGTCACATCCTGACCTACCAAATAGAGAATGTAAAGGATCTCTAAGGTCAGGGCGTGACAAGCAAATCCTGAGAAACTCAATAAATGTTCTGAATCAAATCAATAACATTTTGTTTGTCACGTGTCGTAAACAACAGGTGTAGACTATAACAGATTATGATTATGACCATGATTATGACCATGATTATGGTCCCTTCCTAACAATGCAGAGAGCGATAAATAATAGAGATGTAATAATGTAATAAAAGTAATACAAAAATAAGAAAACTTAGCTATATACATGGGGTACCAGTACTGAGTCGATGTGCAGGGGTATGGGGTAAGTGAGGTAGATACTGTATGTACATATACGTAGGAATAAAGTGACTAGGAAACAGAATCAGATAATAAACAGTAGCAGCTGAATATGTGATGAGTCAAATGCATATATTTAAATAGTTAACCAAATAGCTAGCTGGACTAACTATTTAGCAGTCTTATGGCTTGGGGGTAGAAACGGTTCAGGGTCTTGTTGGTTACAGACTTGGTGAATCGGTACCGCTTTCCGTGCGGTAGCAGAGAGAACTGTCTACGACTGGAGTCGTTGACAATTTTTAGGGCCTTCCTCTGACACCGCCTGGTATAGAGATCCTGGATGGTAGGGAGCGATGGTCCCAGTGATGTACAGGGCCGTACGCACTACACTCTGTAGTGCCTTGCGGTCGGATGCCAAGCAGTTGCAATACCAAGCGGTGATGGACCCAGTCAAGATGCTCTCAATGATGCACCTGTATAACTTTTGAGGATCTGAGGGCCCATGCCATTTTTTCAGCCTCCTGAGGGGGAAGAGGCATTGTTGTGCCCTCTTCACAACTGTGTTAGTGATGTGGACACCGAGGAACTTGAAGCTCTCGACCAGCTCCGCTACAGCCATGTCGATGTGAATGGGCCAGCAGCGTACCACCCTGCATACCACTGCTGGCTTGCTTCTGAAGCTTAGCAGGGTTGGTCCTGGTCAGTTCCTGGATGGGAGACCAGATGCTGCTGGAAGTGGTGTTGGAGGGCCAGTAGGAGGGACTCTTTCCTCTGGTCTAAAAAAATGTCCCAATGCCCCAGGGCAGTGATTGGGGACACTGCCCTGTGTAGGGTGCCGTCTTTTGGATGGGACGTTAAACGGTTGTCCTGACTCTCTGAGGTCATTAAAGATCCCATGGCACTTATCGTAAGAGTAGGGGTGTTAACCCCGGTGTCCTGGCTAAATTCCCAATCTGGCCCTCAAACCATCACGGTTAGCTAATAATCCCCAGTTTACAATTGGCTCATTCATCCCCCTCCTCTCCCCTGTAACTATTCCCCAGGTTGTTGCTGCAAATGAGAACGTGTTCTCAGTCAACTTACCTAGTAAAATAACGGATTTAAAATACAAATAAAATGGGGGCGTGCTCGGCCCACCATTTCCTACAGTCCACGATTTGCTCCTTTGTCAGGCTGAGGTTGTTGTCCTGGCACCACACTGCCAGGACTCTGACTTCCTCCCTATAGGCTGTCTCATCGTCATCGTCAGAAAACGTAATGATGGTGTTGAAGTCGCAGTTGTGGGTGAACATGGAGTACAGGAGGGGACTAAGCACACACCTCTGAGGGGCCCCCGTGTTGAGGGTCAATGTGGCAGTGTTGTACCCTCCCCACATGGGGGCGGCCCGTCAGGAAGTCCAGAATCCAGTTGCAGAGGCAGGTGTTCAGTCCCAACTTAAGTATGAGCTTGGAGGGGACTATGGTGTTTTATGATGAGCTGTAGTTAATGCACAGAAAATCTCACATACAGTAGGTGTTCCTCTCGTCTAGATGTGAGAGGGCAGTGTGAATGCAATAGAGATTGCGTTAACTGTGGATCTGTTTGGGTGGTATGCAAATTGGAGTGGGTCCAGGGTGTTTGGGATGATGGTGTTGATGGTGTTGATGTGAGCCGTGACCATCCTTTCAAAGCATTTCATGCCTACAGATGTGAGTGCTACGGGGCAATAGTCATTTAGACAGGTTACCTTGGAATACTTGGGCACAGGAACTATGGTGGACTGCTTTAAACATGTAGGTATTACATGTGAAAGTGTAGTAGACTGCGACTTTAAAATGAGTGTTAGTCGAATGATCATGACGTTGGTTTCTCTCGTGGGAGACCCAGGTTCTAATCCCGCCAGTTGCAAAAGCACACGTGAAACGTGAAATGTTGGGAAACCACATTGGAGCTCTGCTACCCAACACGAGCCTGACGGCCCTGATATTATACATCCGGGTAGGGCCTGTTTTTTCATCAATAATTAGGGTACTTGTAGGGCTCAGTTATCACTACATTGATCACTAACACTTTGAAGCTGAGCCATTTGTGTGTGCTCAGCTGCGCAGTACAATTATATCTGAATAAGATCATAACATGGAGTCAGAAGTGCTTCCAACCTCATGAAATATGAGACAGGAGAGATTATTTCACAGAAAATAATAATGTTCCTTGAGTTATATTGAGTTTAGAGTGACGAAAAATAGCTAACAGCTAACTGCTCTCTCATGTCTCTTCATTGAGCAGAGCAGCCCGAGCGTAGCCGTTGCTATGGATACTCAATGACTAAGAGCGCCATGACCAGAGCGCATGCAGAACGAGCTGTGTGCACGGAGCAAGTGACAGCCAGAGAGGAGCAGCTAATGGATTTACTACAGGCACCCAGTGTCTGGTCAGGAGGGTGAAGTCATAAGCTCTTCTGGTCGGCTACTGCGTAGCAACCTAGCTGTATCAAAAGTCCTAGAAAGCCTATGTAAATTACGGTCGCCAGATGGGACAAACCAAAAAAATTTAGATGGCCGTTTATGATGATCAAATTCAATCCCCACGGTGAATTATTTTAAAGTTTGCTATAAATCGAGATATTTAATTAAATAGTGATTCTATTTCATTAGAATCACTAATTCTGACTACTACATTTGTGACCCGCTTCAATGAACTAGGCGTATGTCGCAAGTCATGACTTCACAGGAGAGCCATTTTAACGTTTCTTTTGTTTTTTTTAATCAAAATGTGTTTTTTGGCAGAAATGCCTTCTGGAACTTGTGAAATTTCATGTGCCTTAATAATAAACTTGTATGCCATCTGTAAATACGAATACAATTGTTAAATTACGAGCCTTTTTGGTTAAGCCACAGAAAAAGTCAGCAACCTTCCCACTAGACATGATTGGCTGAGATAATGAGTGGGCTGGACATGCCGAGTTCAGAGTTTGAATTGGTCTGCCATATAGAAGGCTTCTGTCTATTTGAGCTGGGTAGTCTGTGTTGGTAATTCTGCCGAACGCGGCTTTGAAAAAAAAGTATTGTGTAGTGGAGCTGCATAAGTGTTGCTCTCCACTTTCTGGAGGATCAAGTTTTGAAATCAGTGGAATTAGAGTATGATAGCTAAAGAGATGGAGAAAACACCCGTCTCCAGTTTACATCTTCAAGCTATTAGAAACCATGGCATGACATCCGTGACAGGGAGAGGCGTCCATCATGCATGATGATGTATACAGGTAAGACAGTCTAGCATTAGCTAGCTACATTTTCAGATATTACACATTTCTAATTTTGCCAGAAAGTGGTTTCATTTCAAGCTAGTTAGCTAGCTAACGTTAGCTGGCTGGCTCCCTAGCTGACGTTATTACTCTATCCCAGAGCTGTTTGCTTTTCTAGTTAGAGCCTAATATTAGCTAGCTAACATTGAACCTGGTTGGTTAGCTCCCCAGCATTTTCATGCAGGGTACTAACGACATGATTTGGCACTATGTTCATTGTTGTTTAACTAGCTAACGTTAGCTGGCTGGCTCGTTAGCTAATGTTACGTGACGTGTGTGATCTTACATGTTGTTTACCTAGCTAGGTTCATTGTTTACCTAGCTAGCTACATGTCTTAAGCTAAAGTGTACCGCACGCATTGAATATGGCTGGTGTCAGGAAACGTCTGCAAAAAAAGTGGAATGAAATTGTTGCCAGCAGAACTGGTTAGGTTGTTTTCATGTTATCCATAGGTAAACAAATAACCAGCCAGAGCGTCAAGTGTGCACTCAGAACGCTCCGAAAGCGAAACGAGATGGGTGGGGCTAAAGCATAAGAGGGTGTGTACGGTGCTGAATGGATGTAGACAAAGAAGAGCTCTTCACTAGATACATTCAAAGGCCAGTTTCTCAAAAGCAGAATTACTTTCCCATTGTTCCTCAAAAATGCAGTGTATGATATACAATTTTGTAGCTCTGAGTCTCTACTTTCATCCAATGTAAAAAACCCTATTTCAAATTTTGCCTCATAAGACCGAATCCAGGTGGTGAGTTAATCAATCACAGGACTGCAGGCTACTAGGAGACTCCATGGTTAACTCTCTCAGGGAGGATGATACCGACTACATCGACCATGATCTTTTGCTAGTTACAGCCACTTTCACCATGATCCTTAGTTATTTTTTGGTACCATTCAGCAATATGGCGCAGTTCAAATCTCAAATTCAAATCTCTCAACCACATGTCTGAGTCATGTGAAAAATGTACATGTGAAAAATCCATCACAGGTGTCTATAAACCACGTCTGACTCACGTAACCGTTTTTCCCACATGACATTTTTCATGTGATTTGTTGGCATGTGAAAAATTGATGTGAAACGTCACATCTTTTTTTTTTACGGACATGTTTCACACAAGTTGACACAAGTTTTATCAAGTGTTCTTTTCATAAGATTATTTTGAGTGTTTTTTTTTTTAAGTGAATGATCATGAGCAAAGATATTAATGAACATACCTTGAACATACCTTGACCACTAGGTATGGAAAGGACAAGTGGTTGTGAGCTAAAAAGTGATTGAAAACATCAGGGGCCAAAGAACATACCTTGACCACTCCGTTGTCGTGCATGGTGATGCAGTTGTTGGGGTCCTTGGAGAGCTGGAAAAGGGCCTGAGCTGTGGCCTGGTGGACTGAGGTGTCCTTGGACTTCAGGTAACGGACGAGGGGGGCCACGGCCCCCGCCTCCCCAAACAACACCCTGTTACTGCCCCACATGCAGCAACGGGCAATGGCCTCAGCCAGGTGACGACGCAGCTTATCATCAGTCTGTAAAACAGAGAAAATAGGACAACAGACATCTATGGCTACATCTCAAATGGCATCCTATTTCCTATATAGTGCACTACTTTTGACCAGGTCCTAGGCTATGCATACTTCTCAATAGAGTTTGTTTCAAACACTACAGTGAACTTTTAAATTACAACTGAGATGATGGTATCATAGACAGTCCATTTACAACAGGACTGAAGATTCCCAGTAAACACACAGGCTAATTGAGTAGGATTAGAAGTATTTTGAGGTGTACTTACTGTGTTTGTCAGCTTGGCCAGCATCGGTACAACCCCGTGGTCAGTGATGACTGCCAGATTCTCTTCGTCTTTGGCTATTTTGGCTATGGCGGCACACACGCTCGCCAGTACCTCTTTGTTTGTTGATTTCAGCAAATTAACAATCAGTTCCAATCCACCGACAAATGAGCGCACCATTTCCCCTGAATCCTAAAAGTAAAAAGCCTCTTATTAGCTTGGTGTTCTCAATCTGTGAAATGAAGTGGCGCAGGGAGAAAGTGTAATGGGTAGGGAGGGAAGCAAGGGGCATTTGAGCAGAGCAGAGAAAACCAAAGAAACACACAAGCTAAGGAAAAAGAAAAAGCCTTTTCATCAGCCTTAGCAACAATCAAAACCCCATCAGTGCCAGTCAGCCCAATCGGAGGTAAGGTGAGTAGCCATGGCTCTCTCCTGCTTTCCACTCTACTGATAGGGCCATTGTAAATACGGATGGGCTGTGTGGTGTGCCAGTAGCTATTCCTCATCAAGCATGTCATAGGGGAGATATAGTCCGTTTGTTATAAAAAGCCATTTACAGAAATCAACAGGGCAAAATTGATGGGATTTCTTGCTAAGAAATCCAAGAGCCAAGGGAAACTAATCCTTCTACAGCAGATCTAATGGTTAGGTTCCATTTGGATGAGGAGTTATTTGGACTCCCTTTTCTACACCCCCGGTAGGTTACACTGTTCAGAACACTACTTCAACAGAAGGCCTATCTAATGACCTCTCCATGTAGGTTACATTGTTCAGAACACTACTTCAACAGAAGGCCCATCTAATGACCTCTCCATGTAGGTTACACTGTTCAGAACACTACTTCAACAGAAGGCCTATCTAATGACCTCTCCATGTAGGTTACATTGTTCAGAACACTACTTCAACAGAAGGCCCATCTAATGACCTCTCCATGTAGGTTACAGTGTTCAGAACACTACTTCAACAGAAGGCCCATCTAATGACCTCTCCATGTAGGTTACATTGTTCAGAACACTACTTCAACAGAAGGCCTATCTAATGACCTGTCCATGTAGGTCACATTGTTCAGAACACTACTTCAACAGAAGGCCCGTCTAATGACCTCTCCATGTAGGTTACACTGTTCAGAACACTACTTCAACAGAAGGCCTATCTTCTGACCTCTCCATGTAGGTTACATTGTTCAGAACACTACTTCAACAGAAGGCCCATCTAATGACCTCTCCATGTAGGTTACACTGTTCAGAACACTACTTCAACAGAAGGCCCATCTAATGACCTCTCCATGTAGGTTACACTGTTCAGAACACTACTTCAACAGAAGGCCTATCTAATGACCTGTCCATGTAGGTTACAGTGTTCAGAACACTACTTCAACAGAAGGCCTATCTAATGACCTCTCCATGTAGGTTACACTGTTCAGAACACTACTTCAACAGAAGGCCTATCTAATGACCTCTCCATGTAGGTTACATTGTTCAGAACACTACTTCAACAGAAGGCCCATCTAATGACCTCTCCATGTAGGTTACATTGTTCAGAACACTACTTCAACAGAAGGCCTATCTTATGACCTGTCCATGTAGGTTACACTGTTCAGAACACTACTTCAACAGAAGGCCTATCTAATGACCTCTCCATGTAGGTTACATTGTTCAAAACACTACTTCAACAGAAGGCCTATCTAATGACCTGTCCATGTAGGTTACACTGTTCAGAACACAGGACCAAAACATGGTGTCGGAATCAGTGTGCAGAGGAACTGAAGGAGTCGGTGTGTTTCCCCGACCATACAGGCCAGGCTGGCACCGTAGACACTGGTTTAAGTGCATGGCACCAGTGGGCTAGCTGGTACCACAGGACTCTCAGCCACTTATGGGGCTGTGCCGTCCAAGCTCTCTGAGGAACCACAGCGGAAGAGAGTGAGCACATACGCAGCCTTCAATGAAGCTTGGCAGATCGGGCCTCTTTTAAAATCACAACTCAACAAAATCGGCACCAAAAGGAGGTATATATCAAGGTGGCATACACAGCCACTGCCAGCCTTTCTCCAGCAATATGAAAATAGTAAACCAAGATTATGGAAAGCATATAATTAGAGATGGCTGAGTGCAAATCATCACAACGCATGCTCCATTTCAATATCCATCAACATTATATCTCCATCTAGGACATCTAGGATTTAATATAGCTTGTTTCTTAGTTTTTTTGTACGTAGACATGATTGTCTAGGTAATGAATCATAACCCCCTCCCTTTGGGGGTTGTGTGTGGTTGTGCCAGGCCAAGGGCTCCACTTGTAAAAGAGATTTGCATCTCAATGGGACTCACCTCGTTAAATAAAAGATAAATGCAATAATAACTGCCCGGTTAACCACACTCACACTAGCCTCAATGTGAGTGGCCTATTCAACGAGGGACAGGAGTGCAGGCATATCCAACCAAAGCAGTGACAATGGGACACTACCACAGCAGGTATCGTGGCTGTGCACACTGCACAGTGAGGAGTGTTGAATGGAACCTTCTAGCTCTGACAGGCCAGGGCTCAGAGAGCAAGACGGAACACGGTGGTGTGTCTCTCTCTGCTCCCCTCAGATGTGGTGCCAGAGGAGGGGCAGTGTGTGTGTGCCCGGGCCAGAGCCAGGAGCTGACCCCCCGCTCCGCCTCCACACAGCACAGAGAGCGCACACAGCACAGGAAGCCTTTCCTCAGGAATACTGATGATGCCGCGACTCACCAGCGACAGAGGAAGCGCTTCTCAAGTCACCAGCTGCGGCGGCGGACTAGTGAGGATCCCTTTCATGGCCTGGACAGAACCCCAGATCCCTGGAAACCACAGCATTATACAGCTACACACGGAAGGCCCCGGCCATCCTGCTGTCCCTTTTTCCCGAAGATGAAATGAAATAGAAAACACATTATCTGGTCGATGTGCGTGATTTGGCCTTGTCTGAGGGAGGGGGAAAGGAAGCCGGCCCAAGTGGCACAGCAGAGTAGTTTGCCCTGACCCTCTCCAGCAAGCAAGGAATCAGGCTCCTACGTCCATAGGCTACTATGTAAATGGTAAATAAACCAGGTTATTGCAAGTTGCCCGTGTCCAGGCAACTTAATAATGCACTTCATTACATGAGCAGCAGGGCAGGTTACCTCCTTGATTGAGGGAACAATGCTAATTGACTGATTCACTGCAAAGCCCCTGCTGACTGCAATAATGACTAGGGCTTTACTCACAGAGGGAGCTGGCCAGGCAGGCCGGTACAAGTGGGGCGTACTGTTCTTGTATGTGTCTGTATATGCCTGAGTAGGAGTAGAGGTAAGGACTGGAGCATCCAGCAGCTGCATTTACACCATGATCCTCTCATAAATCCACTGTGGAGCTGCTAACTAAAACCACATGGGGCTTTTATCTATATAACTACTACTGCACCGAGCAGTATCAGGTCCCCCTCACTCGTTCGACAGGCAAAACCAAAGCACTATTTAGCTTTCGTCATTGCCCCGGTGTCAGAAATCAACCAAAGAGCATGTTCATGTATTCACTACAAAAATTGGCACCGTAAAGTCCAGACAAACATGGTCAAACTTTGTTAGTGTTCAAGCTGCAGCCGGTCGGCACTCCTCTTCCATATGGTTGCCATAGATCATTTTTGTCACAATTTTGGTCCGGAAAAATTCCTTGTAGCGAGTGAAAAGCTCCCCTCACCCTGACTGAGACACCTGCCTGAGCTGGGCC
This sequence comes from Oncorhynchus masou masou, assembly GCF_036934945.1. NCBI lineage: Eukaryota > Metazoa > Chordata > Actinopteri > Salmoniformes > Salmonidae > Oncorhynchus > Oncorhynchus masou. The sequence goes on along the minus strand of NC_088241.1, from coordinate 43,603,038 downwards.
CAATGTATCTGTATAAACGTCAACAGATTGTCCAACTGACAAGCTGTTTACGTTCATCTTGGCTATAATCTAATAGAACTATGTTACATTTGTATTTTGGAAAAATTATACAACAACCCTGGGAATCAAACCCACTGACAGAAATATTGGGGGGGGGATTTAGATAGCTATACTTCAGCCGTTCTATATGAATGCAATAGACTCTGAGTCCCATATGGCACGCTATTCCCTACATAGTGCACTACTTTCGACTTGATCCCTATGGGCTCTCTGGTCAAAGGTAGTGCACTATATAGGGAATAGGGTTTCAGTTTGGAATTCAGACAGCATATGAATGCTATACAGCAGGCCCTTTGCCATGAGGACTGGACAGTAGAAGTATGTACCCCAGCCTGTATGTGCAGAATGGGGTCACAGCCTGTCTGTCTGGCACCCTGCTCGTAAGAAGAAGCTGCTGCTGGTTGTATGACTCTGTAACTCAGAGCATGTTGAGGATTTTCAACAGAGGAGTCAGAACAGGATATTACTCCTCCAAGTCTCTCCCTGCATGCCTGCCTGCCAGCTGCCTGTTTCCCAGTTCACCAGTTCACCAACAGAGAGCAGCGTGTTCTGCTTTGTATTAGAGGAGGGTTCATGTAAGCCTCCAGTGACACAACGTCACCCCTGCAGCAACCTCTCGACACCAGATTGTCTTTAAGGAGAGAGAGGCTTAAGGAGGCTGACCTGCATGATGATATAAACAGGCTTCTGAACAGTGTGAGAGAGGGATTCAACCAAGATAAACATGATGAACATATTACGACCATGATAAACATGATGAACATATTACAACCATGATAAACATGATGAACATATTACAACCATGATAAACATGATGAACATATTAAACCCAAGATAAACATGATGAACATATTACACCCAAGATAAACATGATGAACATATTACAACCAAGATAAACATGATGAACATATTACAACCAAGATAAACATGATGAACATATTACAACCAAGATATAAACATGATGAATATATTACAACCAAGATATAAACATGATGAACATATTACAACCATGATAAACATGATGAACATATTACAACCATGATAAACATACGCATATAAACCTGTAATAGAACAGGAGAACTTTTGCGGAAAGGTTGAGACTTAATGTTATTTACAATGTTATGTAAATATGTATTACATTTTTATTACATGTTGTTAAGCAGTGTTGCCATTAGAGAATAATAAAATAATTAAAACAAATGTAATTTTCTTAGGTGTACTGTACCTTTGCGTTTTCAATGCATGGACAAATGGCCCATGCAGCACTGGCCTGGACATCTGGGTTTGGGTTTTTCAACAAGGACCAGAGCAGACGCACTCCATCCAGACGGTCAATGATCCTGTAGTAGAAGAGCGAAGAGAGAGAGAGAGAGGGAGATAGAGAGCAGTAGAGAGAGGGTCGAGAGAGATAGAGAGACAGACAGAGAGAGAGATAAAGAAAGATAAGAGAGTGATATTACAGTGGGCACAGTCAGTGTGATATACTCTGAACGAAAATATAAATGCAACATGTAAAGTGTTGGTCCCATGTTTCATGAGCTGAAATAAAAGATACCAGAAATTTTACAAACACACAAAAATAGTATTTCTCTCAAATTTAGTGAAGACATTTGTTTACATCCTTGTTAGTGAGCATTTCTCCTTAGCCAAAATAATCCATCCACCTGACAGGTGTGGCATATCAAGAAGCTGATTAAACAGCATGATCATAACACAGGTGCACCTTGTGCTGGGGACAATAAAAGTCTCTAAAAATGATGCTGTTGCCAGAAAATGTCATGTTAATTTATCTACTAAAAGAATTTGGCTGTAAATCCAACCGGCCTCACAACCGCAGACCCGATGTAACCACGACAGCCCGGGACCTCCACATCTGGCTTCTTTACCTGAGGGATCGTCTGAGACCAGTCATCCGGACAGCTGATGAAACTGTGGGTTTGCACAACCAAAGAATTTCTGAACAAACTGTCAGAAACCGTCTCAGGGAAGCTCATATGCATGCTTGTCGTCCTCACCAGGGTACTGACCTGACTGCAGTTCGGTGTTGTAACCGACTTCAGTGGGCAAAAGCTCACCTTCGATGGCCACTGGCACGCTGGAGAAGTGTGCTCTTCACAGATGAATCCCGGTTTCAACTGTAGCGGCAGATGGCAGACAGCGTGTTTGGCGTTGTGTGGGCGAGTGGTTTGCTGATGTCAATGTTGTGAACAGAGTGCCCCATTGGTGGCGATGGGGTTATGGTATGGGCAGGTAGAGATACAGTGATGAGATCCTGAGGCCCATTGTCATTTCATTCATCCACCGCCATCACTTAATTTTTCAACATGATAATGCACAGCCCCATGTCGCAAGGATCTGGACACAATTCCTGGAAGCTGATAATGTCCCAGCTCTTGAATTGACCTGCGTACACACCAGACATGTCACCCATTGAGTAGATCCAGCAACTTCGCACAGCCATTTCAGAGGAGTGGGACAACATTCAACAGGCCACAATCAACAGCCTGATCAACTCGATGTGAAGGAGATGTGTCACGCTGTTGGAGACAAATGGTGGTCACACCAGATACTGACTGGTTTTCTGATCCACACCCCTACTTTTTTTTTTTAAGTATCTGTGACCAACAGATGCAAATCTGTATTTCCAGTCATGTGAAATCCATAGATTAGGGCCTTCAATTGACTGATTTACTTATATTAACTGTAACTCAGTAAAATCTTTGAATTTGTTGTATGATGTGTTTATATTTTTGTTCAGTGTATATACTTTCACAGTCAAGAGGAACATTTGAGTGCTCGTCTTTCTCAGAGCTCTGGCTGGGCCATACAGTAGTATTCATTTGTCCAAGCTCTGAAAACCCATCACAGTGCAGAATCAAAGGGATCTGCATGGGTTTTCAATGACAAACCAACCTTCACCAGTCCCATTCTGTTTCCACCACAGCTCTAAAAACTCACTCTCAGTCTGGTCTGGTCTGGTAAAGTGGATCTTCATGAGAAATCACTGAGTGCCTATGTGACGGTAGGCCATAGGTTAACTTAAATCAAGGTAAAGTGAGAGGTCTATACAGATATTTATATATAGAACCAAAACAACATTATACTGTACAGTGGTTGGGTAGTCTGGGGATACCTCTTTCCAAATCAAACAGAGCCAGTAGACAGGTCTCTCTATATTTCATGGCGTCCGAGTTGAAGTTTACTTAAGCATAAGCCGTATTTCATGCTGCGTACATGACTGTAGTCAGGGCTGTAGTCAGGGTCTGGGAACCCAAAGAATTACACCACAATGTGCCCGTTGTCTGGTATAAATAACATGTAACGTTTTTCCCATGTGTGCTTCCACCAACAAGGCCGACATTGAATGCTGTCATAATTACTTAAACACTCCCTAATCACGGTATCTCCGTGACTGGCAATGAGCGAGCACTCATCAAGAGAAGTCCCCTGCGCCATCTGTCTTCCGTTTGCACATAAATCAGTCTGGGGGATCATATCGTAAGACTCTAGTCAGAGGGGCCTCCTAAATCCAGCCCAACAACAAACTAAACTTCATATCGAGCGCCAGAAAAGTTCTGTCCTCACAAGAGCAGGTATGAAACACGTTAGCATGAAGGAGACAACTGACAGTTGGATGAGGGATGGAAACAAGGAGACCACAAAGCCTCAAGGCATTTGCAAAACGTGTGTTCTTTCTTGTAAATTACAGAAAGTACTAGGAGGGAATGTAATGTGATATTTTCCCCATATTTTGTCTATGATATCATTAGCCACACAGTGCAATAGCTTAGAATAAAAATACGCTTATTTTCAAAAGGATTTTAAAACAAACAGGTAGGCGTAGATCATCGATTAGCTAGTTTTGAAAAGATACAACTATGGCCAGGACGTTTTCCTGGCCATGTGGCCTGGACCAGGAAAACAAAGCTAAACAAAGCCAATAACTGACATGGATTTTGCAAAGATTTTGAAGCACCATGTAGAGTTTGGAGCAGCACAGACATACATCACCCTGTAGTCCAGTCAGTCAGGGAGTGACAATAGCAGGCCTAGTCAGGTCCTTAATCTGAGAACCAGCTCTGACCAAACGTGGTCTGGAGCAGGAAACAATCAAATGTGAGCTATGTTAATTGCTCGGCAAACTACTGTACACACAGGTCCTCAAAATAATTCACCCTGCCACAAGACATACAGAAAGCACTTGTGGAAATAACGACGTTCTGTCCACAACTAAGTGTAAATGCTAAAAAAATGACAAGGCCTAAATATACATTCCATGAGAAAACATGGCCCTGAATGAATGGGTTCAGATATAACATTCTGCCTGGGTGAATGGAGAAGTTAGGCTAGCTAGCCTAATTGCTGAAATGGCCTTATTTCTTCAAAACAACAGTTCTGCAACTTTTATTGCACCACTGTGCTTATCAACACCATATTACTTATTCTTACAATGGCATTAATGGCTAGCCTAACAAAACATACTCAGACATAAAAGTGATTTATTCATGTCCAGTGTTAATAATGTCCAGTGTTAATTAAGTAAGGGTCTTGCAGTCTGTAACAGCCTTGTAATAGCAATGAGATTCAAATGGGACTATATTGTATGCAGCGTTAAGGAGCATTGAAGCCAAATAAGCGGCACATACTGTAGTTAGCAGAACTGGACTGTAGCTATGTGTTCACGGTTGATGTTTTTCCAGCCACGAGGGCTTGGACGGCTGAAGGTATGCTACTCTGACCAGTGCAGCAACATGAATGACCGCAGACGTACAGTAAAACTGTGGGACGCGCCACCACAACCATATTTATCGCAGAAGGTACGATAAACAAGGCTTTTAAAACTGTCACTCCGCTGAAGACGAACATTAAACCTACCTGGTGAGGATGAAAGATTAAGATCATAGCCGGACACTATCACCAGGACACCGTCTGTTATCAACATTAGAAGGACCAATTACGATGATGAACGACCGCTAATGATACAGGATATGAACCATTTTGAAGAGCTTAAGAAATGGAAATAAATGGGTCTGTTGGGTCTGTTGATCATCTGAACGGAGTTGGTGATTTACGCCACAACATTAAATATATCTCTATGATTTACGTCATATTCTCAAGCTCGGTGGCGCAGGCTCCCACAGCCTTGGTGACGTTGACCAGCAGGGCCTGGTTGGTTCCCGTCAGCAGGTTGACCAGGGGCTGGATGCCTCCACACTTCCTGATGGTGGCCCTGTTAGCAGGTTTCTGGGCCCCCTCGCCCAGCGCACCGACCACGTTCACCAGCACCTCCTCAGGCTGGTCTGTCAGCAGACCCACCAGGGTCTCCAAGGCCTTGTAATCCTGGAACCTGGGGAAAGGCACAGCACCAGGGTCAATCAACCAATCACTTTATTCAACCAATCACTTCCATCTTTTTTTATAGCCTCATATGTTATATGTAACTTTGGACATACTGTAAGTGTAGGGGCTTCAAGAATAGGACACAATTCGGAATCATAATCAATATCCTGTAGATGTTTCAATGTGTGTGGAGCAAGTCAAAATGTCTTGGATTGGCCAGGTGACAGTGTGATAATATAGAGAGTGATATATTTCAGGAATGGAGTTATATTTGGGAACGGATGCTTTTTTTCCAGCACAAATCACTTGACCCAGTAACAACAGGACAGTTTTCCCACGACTGCTCAAAGGCCTCTCCACACATGTACTTTGCATGACCGAGGTTCACTGTGGCTTGGACGAGTTCACTCCCTGTTTTACTGTGATTTCACTTTGTTTGCCAGAACTACCGAGTGGGTAAACGACAGTAAACATTTAAGAGGCATATAATGTGGTTGCAGAAAGCCTCAACAAACCTCTGATGTACGGTTACGTTCTATGACTGTTTTCCCTCACAGTTATGGTTGCTGGCAACACAGTCCGTAGGCTATTGTAGAAAGTGTCCAAGGTCATTTGGTTTTGGTCACGATCCACCGAAACATATTCTTGCAAGTATAACAGTAATGAACGGAGCGGCTGCCAAAGCAAACTTTTAGTGAATTTAGCGTAGAACAACGATGCTATTCATATGTCCACCATTGATGTTGTATCTGCATGGTACTCCAATAGCAGAATGTAGTGATGGAGGATATCATTTATACAGATATTACAGATATTATTTTGGACAATATTATATCGAACTTTGACTCCGGGTATGGATTTGATACTAGGTAGCGTTAGCTATTGCTAGTTGGCTGTACATGTGCCAGAACTCGGTATTTTCCATCCTATAGCTTGTCCAACTTTTTTAAAATAGTGAGCCAACATGTTTATAGCACTTTTATTTCCATGACTGATCAAAACAAATGTTATCATGCTCTCTCTTGTCTCTCTCCAGCAGACAGATAGTGAGCAATATGTTTGGAACATCAAAGCGCAATAAAATCGCAGCATCGAATCACAATACATATAGAATTGTCATATAGAATTGTCTCAGCCACAAGGGCCACGGCCTGTTCACCCCGCTGCCATCTAGAAGGCGAAGACAGTACAGGTGCATCAAAACTGGGACCGAGAGATTGAAAAAAGCTTCTATCTCCAGGTCATCAGACTGTTAAACAGTCAACACTAGCCGGCCTCCACCCAGTACTCTGCTTAGTCACTGTTACTAGCCGGCTACCACCCAGTAATCTATAATATATATATCTATATATAGATATATATAATATAGATATATATATATATATATATATATAATATAGATATATATATATATATAATATATATATCTATATATATATATATATATATATATATATATATATATAATATATATATATATATAATATATATATATATAATATATATATATACATATATCTTTCTTTCAACAAAAGAAGAACGCCGTTACAATATATATATATATATATATATATATATATATATATATATATATATATATATATATATATTGTAACGGCGTTCTTCTTTTGTTGAAAGAAAGTCGGACCGAAATGCAGCGTGTAAGTTACTCATGTTTATTAGGAAGACAAACGAACAAACTATACACGAATAACTAATAAATACAAAAACAACAAACAGAACGTGAAACCTATTACAGCCTGACTGGTGCAACCTACACAGAGACAGGAACAATCACCCACGAAATACAAAGCGAAAACCAGGCTACCTAAATACGGTTCCCAATCAGCGACAACGAGAATCACCTGACTCTGATTGAGAACCGCCTCAGGCAGCCAACCTATATAACACACACACCCCTAATCAGCTACAATCCCAAACACTACAAACCCCAATACGAAAATACAATACAATAACCCATGTCACACCCTGGTCTAACCAAAAATATAAAGAAAACACAAAATACAATGACCAAGGCGTGACATATATATACACACACACATATATATAGTGGGGCAAATACATATATAGTGGGGCAAAAAAGTATTTAGTCAGCCACCAATTGTGCAAGTTCTCCCACTTAAAAAGATGAGAGAGGCCTGTAATTTTCATCATAGGTACACTTCAACTATGACAGGGAAAATGAGAAAAAAAAATCCAGAAAATCACATTATAGATTTTTAATGAATTTATTTGCAAATTATGGTGGAAAATAAGTATTTGGTCACCTACAAAACAGGCAAGATTTCTGGCTTTCACAGACCTGTAACTTCTTCTTTAAGAGGCTCCTCTGTCCTTCACTCGTTACCTGTATTAATGGCACCTGTTTGAACTTGTTATCAGTATAAAAGACACCTGTCCACAACCTCAAACAGTCACACTCCAAACATCCCACTATGCCCAAGACCAAAGAGCTGTCAAAGAAACACCAGACACAAAATTGTAGACCTGCACCAGACTGGGAAGACTGAATCTGCAATAGGTAAGCAGCTTGGTTTGAAGAAATCAACTGTGGGAGCAATTATTAGGAAATGGAAGACATACAAGACCACTGATAATCTCCCTCGATCTGGGGCTCCACGCAAGATCTCATCCCGTGGGGTCAAAATGATCACAAGAACGGTGAGCAAAAATCCCAGAACCACACGGGGGGACCTAGTGAATGACCTGCAGAGAGCTGGGATCAAAGTAACAAAGCCTACCATCAGTAACACACTACGCCGCCAGGGACTCAATTCCTGCAGTGCCAGACGTGTCCCCTTGCTTAAGCCAGTACATGTCCAGGCCCGTCTGAAGTTTGCTAGAGAACATTTGAATGATCCAGAAGAAGATTAGGAGAATGTCATATGATCAGATGAAACCAAAATATAACTTTTTGGTAAAAACTCAACTGGTGAAAACCTCCTTCCATCAGCAAGGGCATTAAAGATGAAACGTGGCTGGGTCTTTCAGCATGACAATGATCCCAAACACACCGCCCGGGCAACGAAGGAGTGGCTTCGTAAGAAGCATTTCAAGGTCCTGGAGTGGCCTAGCCAGTCTCGAGATCTCAACCCCATAGAAAATCTTTGGAGGGAGTTGAAAGTCCGTGTTGCCCAGCAACAGCCCCAAAACATCACTGCTCTAGAGGAGATCTGCATGGAGGAATGGGCCAAAATACCAGCAACAGTGTGTGAAAACCTTGTGAAAACTTACAGAAAACATTTGACCTCTGTCATTGCCAACAAAGGGTATATAACATAGTATTGAGATAAACTTTTGTTATTGACCAAATACTTATTTTCCACCATAATTTGCAAATAAATTCATTAAAAATCCTACAATGTGATTTTCTGAAAATTACAGGCCTCTCTCATCTTTTTAAGTGGGAGAACTTGCACAATTGGTGGCTGACTAAATACTTTTTTGCCCCACTGTATATATACACACTATAATATATATATATATATATATATATATATATATATATATATATATATATATATAGTGTGTGTATGTATGTATGTGTATGTGTATGTGTATATATATATATATATATATATATATATATATATATATATATATATATATATATATATATATATATATATATATAGTGTGTGTATGTATGTATGTGTATGTGTATATATATATATATATATATATATATATATATTATAGTGTGTATACGCAGTATGGACAGTATATGAATAGATGTGGTGTGTACAGAAGGTGTGTACAGCAGTAGTTATATAGGATGAATCCTTGACTAGAATACATTATAAACATATAACATAATACATTATAAACATTTAAAGTGTGTAAAACAGTATGTAAACATATATATATATATATATATATATATATATATATATATATATATATATTCCGTATTCTAAAATTACTCATCTTTACTTATTTATTTGTGTAAATGTTGGATTATGTGTGTATAGTCATTGGATTGCTAGACATTTCTGCATTGTTGGAGCAAGAAACATAAGCATTTCTCTGCACCTGCGTTAACATCTGTAAAACTCTGTACCAGACCAATAAATGTTGATTTGATAGAATCTAAATACATATCGTATCGGCACTTAAGCATTGTGATAATATCGTATTGTGAGGTCCCTGGAAATTCCCAGACCTAGAATTCCCTTGTAATTGCACAAATAACTTTTGATAAATGGACTGCAAGTCATGCCTATTTTTGTTCAGCCAATCCCAGCTCGCGTAATTGGCAGAAGTAACACGAAACTGGCTGAATGAGCTCCTCGTACAAACAGTAGGCTCAATACAAGTGGAGGCATCATTAAGGTCTATCAAAAGGCAACAGGGACCAAAGAGAGGCTTCTGTGTAGCAGTTCTATGACGAATTGTGTTGCTCTTTTTCTAAACACATCTGTTACAGTAACACATTCATTCACATTGGTGGTGCAAAGAATTTGAATGCTGCCTGTCTGTCCTTTTATACCACAGCTGCCTGTCTGTCATTTCAAGGACTACGGGAAAGGAAGAGAGCCTCGAAGACGTTCAATGGGAATCATAAAGGGCCTGGGAGACTTGCAGAAGGACACATTCTACTGTCTAACGTTGAACAGAAAAACAAACTCACTACAAAATGAAGGAGAGTGAACTGCTGCCTGAATAGGCCTAGAGGTCGGGTGAGCAAAGTTCTGTAGATAGAAACGGGAGGTAGGAAAGAAGTATCATTATGATACATAATGATGGTGCTCTGCTCATCATAGACTCTGGAAGAGAGGTAAGAGAAGGAGGACTGGATGCATAGTCAGTAATTGTAACTGAACCATACAATCTTGACCTCAAACATTATTGCGTTGGCAAATACAGTCCGAGTCTTGGCGAGGACCACTTTCCATTGCAACGTTATTCCCTCACTTGTTTGTTACAGGGCTTAGTTTTTACACAGCTTTTGTGTGTGTGCATAACACTTCCGTATATACGGTTCAAGGGGACACGTATCAATGCACCTATACATCTGCTTTTAAATCTGCACAAAACAACAGTCCAAAACGTTCCTGGTGCGAGACAAGAGGTTTGAGAGGCCTATTTATTAAGGCTTTTCATACATACAGGCTATAGGCTCCATATTGCAGGTCTTAGGAAAATGTCAATCTCTCGGCATTTAGCCGATGTAGACCTTTAAAACAAACACACTTAAGTTATGAAGATAATTATATTTTTTGGCCATCAATGATCTATTATGTTGATGCATCATTAATCAGGAAAATAGCTAACACATGTGTCTTCTTCTGGACTTTAGGGGAGGTCTCCCTCTCGCTCCACATATCTCAGGCCTGCATCCCACACACCCCTACTGTACAGTACAGCCATGCCATGTTAAAGATCACTCACACGAAAGCACACTGTCTGCTATTGGCCACAAGGGCTGCATGAGTTGTTCATTTAATACTTGGGAATACAAAAAAGCTCAACTCCCTCTCATTACTGTTTCTGTCAAATATATTCTAAAACGATTTTCGTCTCGAAACACCACTCGGCCCATGATTGATTCTGAGATGAACACAACGGCCCTTATAAACTCTCGACAAAAAACTCTATTACCGTTTGCAGCCGTTCCTGTTTGACAGTAATGACTTGGTCATGTGATTCCAAACCTGCGTCTTGACATTTTTACATGTTATTCAAATCACTCAGGGAGAGTTAAAAAAAAAAACACCTAAAAAAACAGATCCACCCGCAAATGTAAGTGTGGATTAAAACAGTCTACTCTTCATAATGCTGGTTTCCTCTCCGGCTTTCCTGGAGAACCCACGGCCAAATGTCTACCTTTATTCACACCAACCGCCCGAGCCGTCCAAAAAACTAAACACGAACACAGGAAGACAACCGTTCAATGAAACATTGTAGTGGGTGATACAGCCCGTTGGGTCACTCTCTCACTGACTAGATTCCTTAGTTATCTATCACATTCCCCTTAATGAGTGTGAGGGTTTGACGCCTGCCAATGAAGTGTCAGCAAATTGCGGTTTAACATGTGATTATCATTATTTATTATTATTATTATTATGGACCATTTCTGCATAGCAACAGTGTTATGAGTAAGTACGCTGAGACAAGCGGCCTGTAATGGGAGCAAGTGCACAGGGTGCCACATTACTCATTGCCAGTGTAGTTCACTTGTTTTATCGCCGTGCCAGGCTGCACTCTAAAGGGCTCCCAATCTCTGCCATTTTTGTGTTATTCCATATGCATCTGAACTGGACTGAACAGGAAGGCTTGTTAAGTAGCCAGAGGACTGAAAGGCAGTCTGAAAAGTTGACATTGTTTCTTGAACTCTCTCCTGTATGAATTCTTTAGTCTTTATAACTAAATCTGTTGTTATCCAACACTCCTCGTTCTATGCAAACAGAACAGATGCTTTTGTTTATGAAAACAACCATTGGTCGTGGTTGTCCAACATGAACTTGGCAACAGAGATAGTAATCTATATCCACCTGTTTTAAAGAGAGCGTTATTGGCATGCTTCTATAATGGGATCATTGCTTAATTGACTGTGGCAACAGGCACTTGCCTCCAGTTGGGAAGACTTAACTTAGACTCTAAATGTAGGATATCATTCTGTCAGTTATGAAATATGAAGTGGAGAGAGGCCGGTGTGAGTGCTACTGGGACATTTTACTATTATTTTTTTAATTCCTCTGCAATTTTCAGGCCTACAGAGTTTTTGAGTCAGATGCTAGACATTTCCACATGATCTTAATTCATCACATAAAACTCCAAAAGCCTCTTTTATCGTAAAAACGTATAAAAAAAATGTAAAAAGCCACAGCCTTATCAGTTTGTTGGCTACGTTTCTGAAAATAAGCCTTGAATTTATTAAGAGGTTACCGTGGCATAAATGAATGCATATGTCTTGCATTGTCCCCTGAGTCACTATGACAAATAAAAGAAATACAGCAACAACAAAACAAGTCATGGGAGTACCTTTAGCAACCATTGAGCGCTGCCGGGGCACGGTTTTTAGGCATTATTTATTTTTGAGGGAAAATGACTGATTTAAAAAATCATCCCACGCAAAATAAAGCCAGCCAGGAAAGATTCCAGAAAGTGTGACTGTTGAGGGGAACTAAATGACAATGAAATAAACGTGGGTATGCCGTAACATGACAAATGATTTAAGAGTCTGTCAGCTTACATTTCCAACATTATGGAGGAGTCATTTTCGAGGCAGCTTTCTCTCAGTCCGCTTGCCCATGTTCATTACTGATGGGAGGAGAGCTGCTTTAGACACCAAAGGGAGTCTATAAAATAAACTCTTTACTTCATCTTCTGTTAACGGCAGAAAAGCGCACATTCCTCCTGCTAACAGTCACATAAAAGATCAGCGCTAATAGAATCTGTGTAGCTGCAAAACTTAACATTTTGTCCAAATAATCACTTCGGCCAGACACAACGTAAAGGACAAGACGTGACAACTTTTGGGAGCGGAAAAAGTGAGACTCACATATGAACACATGAGAGGTCCCGTAAAAACGCCACGTGATTGCAGCATACCATCCAAACAGCTATCACTAGGATTTCGATTGGAACGTACTGTAGACCCATCTCCCCGTACTTTAAAGTTAGCTCTCTAAATTCCCATCAGACTCGTGACACTAAGTTTGCAAACATATTGTCTGAGTATTACGAGCACCTATGGCTGCCCACTCAATACATGCTAAGTGGACATCAGTCAAAACAAAAATGTACTTCTGTGTGGGTAATTTGTCAAAGTCAGGGCCAGGCTAATTTTATAGGCTACCAGTAATTGCACCAACCTACCAATGACATAAGACATGCCCCACTCTAAAGTACTCCCCTCCCCCCCACTACAGTAAATATGGGACCACGACCAGCAACACACAGTTTACCTCTGGTGCTGGTCAGGCTCCAGTCTGAGTAGGGCTGTAGTGATAATGAGGGTTAATAATAATGGGAAGGAGAGAAGGAGGGAGGGATGCCTGGATGGAGGGAGAGGGAGGGGTAACGTTACTTAGCCACGTTCTCCATGCTGATGGAGCACTTCCAGATGGCCCCAGTGGTGGCGGCCAGGAGCTGCTTGTTGTCTGCCTGGCTCAGCAGAGTCACCAGGGGCTGCAGGCCCTCGCACTGACGCACCAGGTCACGGGTACGCTTGTCTTCTGCACACTGAGACAGACAGACAAACATTGCTAGACATATTTTGGGATGCTTCTTGACCTAATGCTTGTGCATTGTCCACATTTCCAGCCTCAATTTATTCTTGTTTGTTTATGATGGACTGAAAACATTCTTAACATGAGTCATAACCATGGTTACCTTGAAGATGGCACTGGCACAGTGCATCTGTAGCTCGTGGTTGTCACAGTTGAGGTTTTTCACCAAGTCCTCAATCATACCCTCCGTCTGGATGGCAATCCTGTAACTTCTCTGGAAATGAATGTTCAGGGAAAACACATAGGCAGTCAATGACAGTGTTTTGGTTTGCAATGATGAATCACTAGGTGGTCCTCTTCAGCTTAGCACTCCATACCTTAATCTGCTACACATGCTGCCCACTAAACCATAGGTATACCCGACATAGACACCTATTCCCTATATAGGGCACTTCTTTTGGCCAGAGCCTCATAGTGAGCCCCTCACCTCGGAGGCACACTCCTGCAGGGTTCCCACGACAGGGATCAGCATGTTCTCGTGGGGAGACTTGAGCAGGCGAGCCAAAAGAGGGATGCCCCCGGCCTTGCGGATGGCCTCTTTGTTCCTTGTGCTCTTACTGCAGCTCCAGAGGGCCAGGGCCCCGCAGCGAGCCACCTCCACGTCCTTCTCCTGCTCCTCTGTCAGGGTCGCCGAGTCAGGCACGCAGTCTAGTAACTCTACCTGAGAACACACACACACAGAGAACACACACTCAACGATCCCGTGTGCATCAAATAAAATATCTATCAGACATTGCGAGAGTGAATGTGAAAACCACAGGAAATGCTGTAATGATAGCTGTGGTTTCCGTTGACGCAATGTATTAAATGAGATTAGCAAAGTTGCTGGCCATGATTAGGTGCATAATTAAATCATATTACTATGTGGGCTGACAGAATAAAAAAACAGAGATTCAGAATGTGGAAAAAGAGCAGGTCTGCGTGTTGATGTTACAGTGTTGAAATCCCAGAGTGACCCTTTATGAGCGTCGGTCTGTGTGTCAGGGCTGTGTTAAAGCCATAGTTCCTGCACGGCCACTGAGACAGAGCAGGCAAAGCTATTACACATGTTATGCAGTTCAAAGGTGGTCTCAGTCTGTAGTTCAGCGTGAAATTAATCTCTCCACTGCAATGACTGCAATGAGCACATCCGATTTGGTGCTTGAGGATAAATATACAAGGCCCACAGGCTTTAATCACAGGTCGCTCTGTCAATAAACATCAACTCAGATCCAAGGATGTCAAAGGACATTTTATCCGTTTCCCCCCCAATGACTTTGATGTTTTGTAACATAAAACTAGGGGAAAGGTGGGTGAGGGTGGCATGTATCAGGGAGCCCAGTGTATGGAAACTGGAGGTACTTAGAAGAGCCAGTGCTGTGAAGAGCTGTGTGTTGCTGGGCTGTGTTCTGTAGAGGGGAGCCATGATTTGACTATATTGGACTATATTGCCTAAGGTTCTGCTTTGCTATAGCATGTGACTCCAAATGGGCTCTGTAGAGGGTCAGTTAGAGCGTGCTGCTGGGAACATCAGCAGGGCTGTGGGTTCATTTCCCGCACGGAATACATTCCCATATATTTATGTGTCACTGTCAATGTTTTGGATCAAAGTGTCTGTCTAAATAACATTAGCATTATGTTCCCTTATGCAAGGCTATGCGCTGCTGTGCTACAGCACAGTATATATCTTCCCACTAGACTCACCAGTCTCTTGATCCCTCCGTGCTGTCTGACTGTCCTTCTGGCCCGTCTGAACTTGGCCACGTTGGCGATGGTCTCTGCGGCCAGGTATTTTAGGTCCTTGTCTGGGGAGTCCAAGATCTTCACCATGGTCTGCAGGCCCCCCAGGTCAGCGATGGCCCGGCGGATCTGAGAGTTACGGCTGATCTCCTTCAGAATCTTCAGAGAGCCAATCTAAACCATGCACGAGGACGGTAAGTCCACAGAGTACATCTCGCTAAATCTCCTTAGCGGGGAAAAAACGCTGGCTTGTATGAAGAAAAACTGCAAAGCCAATGTCAACAACATGGGCTAAACATCCATCAACAAGAGCACAAATAAAGAGGATTAGGTAAACCCCCAAAACGTGACCTCTAAAAATAGACAGCAGTTTCTAAAGAGTCTCAATATCAAGGCACGCTGTATAAAAAGCGCCCACACATCTCATTAGGTCTATTGAAGTCGAATTGCTTCCCTGTGTCTTTAAAGGACCTCCAGTCAGTACTCTGGGTATCTGAAACACTAGGCTGGCACACACAGCACAGAGGCTGCTCTGTCCCCCCCCCCCAAGGGCATCCCGGTCCGCCTGGCAGGGAGCAGGGACTGGGAGGGCTACTCACTTTGCATTTGATTTCTTCTGTATCCAGCAAGTTAATGAGGACTTCAAGGCCACCGACATCCCGGATGGCCAGTTGGCACGTCTCCTGGGCTAAATTAAAGTCCCTCATGGAGCAGAGAGCGATCACAGTGGCCGTCTGGTTGCCTCCCTGAAATGAGAATGAAAACACGGCACCAATGAATAAAACGGCAGAGAAAATAATTAAAGAGACATTGAGAAAAATGAGGACACAGTGTCTCCCCTCCTTCCCTCTACTGATATCTCTCTTTAACCATGCCTGCTGGGGTTATTTTGTGACAGTTAAGCACCGGTGGAGAGGAATGATCTGATATGGAATGGCATTGACTCGGACTCCTAAGATGCCTGTGGCCAGAAACCATAGACAATGACCCAGGTTGAAGATAAAAGAGAAAAATTAGCATTGAAATGTTGATTGAACATAATGATGAGTAAGCATTTCAAAAGACTCTCTGTTATGACAGTTGCTATACACACATAAAATAACTCAAAGCTTGTTTCTACCCAATTAGCTACTTAGTAACTACTACTAAGCAAACAAGTGGTTTGGGAGTAAAAACAAAAAATCTTCTTTGATTTTACTTCAAGTGCCTCAATATATAGGAAGAGGAAATTGAGCCAATTTGAGTTTATTGCCTCTTGAGTGCAACGTGCGCAAAACAATATAAATATGTAAAACAGGTGACTGGGGTCATTCTCTGACCTATATAATGATAGGTGATTGGGTTGACAGTGTTGGAAACATAACCAAACAATTTAGTTGAGATTGAGTGTGGCATTACACGCATAAAGAAGGAAGTTGGCGGAAGGTAGATACAACAATTGCAATTCTCAGACACTTCGTCTGTATTGTGTCTTCTTCCTGCAGTGGACCTTCTGTTGATGTGAAATATACTGAATAAAATACAAACACAACATGTAAAGTGTTGATCAGATGTTTCATTAGCTGATCACTGAAATGTTCCATACACACAACAAGCTTATTTCTCCAAAATGTTGTGTACACATTTGTTTACATCCTTGTTAGTGAGCATTTCTCCTTTGCCAAAATAATCCATCCACCTGACAGGTGTGGCATATCAATAAGCTGATTAAACAGCATGATCATTACACAGTTGCACCTTGTGCTGGGGACAATAAAAGGCCACTCTGAAATGTTTTGTCACACAACACAAAGCCACAGATGTCTCAAGTTTTGAGAGGGTGTGCAATTGCAAATGGTGACTTGTAGGAATGTCCACCAGAGCTGTTGCCAGATAATTTAATTTTCATTTCTCTATGATAAGCCGCATCCAACGTTGATTTAGAGAATTGCACAACCTCACAACTGCAGACCACGTATAACCACGCCAGCCCAGGAGCTCCACATCCGGCTTCTTCACCTGCGGGATCGTCTGAGACCAGCTAACCGGACAGCTGATGAAACTGAGGAGTATTTCTGTCTGTAATAAAGCCCTTTTGTGGAGAAAAACACATTCGGATTGGCTGGGCCTGGCTCCCCAGTGGGTGGGCACCCATGGCTGCGCCCCTGCCCAATCATGTGAAATCCATAGATCAGGGCATAATGAATTGATTTCAATTGACTGATTTCCTTATATGAACTGTAACTCAGTAAAATCATTGAAATTGTTGCATGTTGCATTTATATTTGTGTTCAGTATAGCTTAGACAGAACAAAACCCTCTGATTCCAGATTGAAACAACAGTTCCTCGCAGTAGGTAGAAAATACGCTGGATGTAAGCTGGATGTGTTGCATGACTTTGAAATGTGACACGGCACCCTAAAGTCAAAATCTCCTGGCAAGTGAACAATCCAGATCTTATTGTTTCATTTTCTTTCTTTCTGTTCTTCTTTTAAATGAACCACAGATAGACGTGGAGATCAGTGAGTTCTTAGGGCACTACTGCAAAGCTGCTTTATTAGTTACACACTTCACAAACATCTCCGACTCAGGACCATCCCAGGCAGATTACTCTGCCCACGCAGAGGAGACTCAAATCTCTTATGTAATGAACGCACTAACGTGAGATAGAACAGCTATTTAAAAGAAGGAGGGGGGGGGGGGAAACGACTATGGTTAACAGTAAGTTCTACGCAGTTCATGTTATGGGAGTACGGTTAAATCACTGTATCTGGGAGAACCGTGATATGAATGAGTTCCCAAAAAAGGTAGCCTGTGAGCGGGATAATGGACACATGTGTTCCCCATATTATGACGTTGGCCTAAATGTGAACCTTTTGTCTATTAACAGCAGTGGATCTACTGCTTATGTAGTCTCCACCACCCCTTCTCACTCTTCAAAGGATTCAGTGGGGCTCGGATCCTACCTTGTAAAAACAAAACGCTATGTTTAGAACTGATACCAGAGAGAAAATATCATATGCTTCCAGTTTTGTTAGCTTTGGTCTAGAAGTATTGTAGACATTCTTTAAAACATTGACAACATCTGACAATCTGTTAAGATGGATGTCTCTGACTCTCATCCAGCTAGCATGATAGGGGCAGATGTGCAGGCAGAGGGGGCAGATAGCCTACAACTCAACAACTGTCTGTCAAATGGCACACTATTCCCTATGTAGTACACTACCCTATGGGCCCTGGTCAAAAGTAGTGCACTATAAAGAGAATAGGGTACTATTTGGAAAGCAACCTCTGTCTGCATCTAAAGACTACAGCTTATGAAAGACACATGAATAAACTGTAAACATAACCAATGACTAGGGTTTACATAACATGATGAGGACATTTTTCGACAGTATTTATGTGACTTTGGGGCATTTGTGATTCGCCACAGAAAATAAACAATACTTCATAGATTTACACTTGTCACAATAGGGGGGGGATAACAGGGAAGACTGCAGAGGTTAGGCTGCTATGTGTTTTGTTTATAGTAGTTTAAACCCAGGTGAACACGTCTGCTCCAAAACTGGGGAGGGACTCACTGCTCAATACATTTCACTACCAGCGGGATTTGGCAATAAGGATAGAGATGACTAAATGTCCTCGTAAATTATATCCAGAGGAAAAATATCTTTAAATATTTCACATTACAAAGAAGGGAAAGAATGAAGGGAATTCAGTATTCATAAATACAGTATATACTCTCGTGATCTGGTGAATGCAGTCAATTACCAATATTAACGTAGCAAAAAAAAGAAATGTCCTCTCACTGTCAACTGCGTTTATTTTCAGCAAACTTAACATGTGTAAATATTTGTATGAACATAACAAGATTCAACAACTGAGACATAAACTGAACAAGTTCCACATACATGTGACTAACAGTAATGGAATAATGTGTCCCTGAACAAAGGAGAGGGGGGGGGGGTAAAAATCAAAAGTAACAGTCAGTATCTGGTGTGGCCACCAGCTGCATTAAGTACTGCAGTGCATCTCATCCTCATGGACTGCAGCAGATTTGCCAGTTCTTGCTGTGAGATGTTACCCTACTCTTCCACCAAGGCACCTGCAAGTTCCTGGACATTTCTGGGGGGAATGGCCCTAGCCCTCATCCTCTGATCCAACAGGTCCCAGGGATTGAGATCCGGGCTCTTCGCTGGCCATATCAGAACACTGACATTCCTGTCTTGCAGGAAATCACGCACAAAATGAGCAGTATGGCTGGTGGCATTATCATGCTGGAGGGTCATGTCAGGATGAGCCTACAGGAAGGGTACCACATGAGGGAGGAGGATGTCTTTCCTGTAACGCACAGCGTTGAGATTGCCTGCAATGACAACAAGCTCAGTCCGATGATGCTGTGACACACTGCCCTAGACCATGAGGAACCCTCCACCTCGATCCCGCTCCTATCATTACACAAGGTGAGACCCAGATGCAGACACATGAGGCAGATGGTTGAAGTCTTACAATGTTTATTAATCCAAAATGAGTAGGTAAGAGAATGGTTGTGGTCAAGGCAACAGGTCAAAACCAGAACAGAGTGGCAGACAGGCTCGTGGTCAGGCAGGCAGAATGGTCAAGCAGGGGAGTATAGAGTCCAGAACAGGCAAGGGTCAAAACTGGGAGGACTAGAAAAAGGAGAATGCAAAAAAGCAGGAGAAAGGGAAAAACACTGGTTGACTTGAAAAAACAAGTAAGACGAACTGGCACAGAGGGACAGGAAACACAGGGATAAATACACCGGGGAAAATCAGCGACACCTGGAGGGGGTGGAGACAATCACAAGGACAGGTGAAACAGATCAGGGCGTGACAGCACTTTTTGCCAGTCCTGTCTGGTCCAGCAACAGTGGATTTGTGCACATAGGCGACATTGTTGCCAGTGATGTCTGGTGAGGACCTGCCTTACAACAGGCCTACAAGCCCTCAGTCCAGCCTCTTTCAGCCTATTGCTGACAGTCTGAGCACTGATAGAGGAGGGATTGTGCGTTCCTGGTGTAACTCAGGCAGTTGTTGTTGCCATCCTGTACATGTCCCACAGGTGTGATGTTTGGATGTACCGATCCTGTGCAGGTGTTGTTACACGTGGTCTGTCACTGTGAGCATGATCAGCTGTACGCCCTGTCTCTCTGTAGCGCTGTCTTCGGAGTCTCACAGTATGGACAATTGTAATTTATTTCCCTGGCTGCAGATGAGCAGGGATCCTGGGCATCTTTCTTTTGGTGTTTTTCAGAGTCAGTAGAAAGGCCTCTTTGGTGTCCTAGGTTTTCAGAACTGTGACCTTAATTGGCGACCATCTGTAAACTGTTAGTGTCTTAACGACTGATCCATAGGTGCATGTTCATTAATTGTTTACGGTTCTTTGAATCAGCATGGGAAACAGTGTTTAAACCCTTTACAATGAAGATGTGTGAAGTTTTATGAATTACAGGGTCCTGAAAAAGGGACATTTATTTTTTTAGCTGAGTTTATAAAACAAGCATTTCTTATGGTCCGTTAATTCAGACACATACATTAAAAACTGAGCAAGTGCAACAGGTACTAAGTAAGCCCTGGGAAGTAGACATCGCATAAAGGGAATTTACTTGTTAAGGTCGCTCTGGAATTCACACCAGACACGCAGCGCTGGATGATCATCATTAATCAACAACTCAATGGTCCTTCCTCAGGTAAATTATAGAGACCATTGTATAAAAGATGTATTTACTAATCAAATACCATTATGGGACTCAAACTGTTTTACAACCAATTAAAAAACTATCAGGGATACAATTTAATTAAAGGAGTTAACCTGATATCACCTATTAAAATAAAGTCTGCTTTTGTCTCCCCCATTGTTTAGACCTCCTCACCACCAGAAATGTCTGAAACCTTCACTGCTTGATACAACTAATTGCAAACAGCAAGGTAATAACCAGTGTGTGTGTGTGTGTGTGTGTGTGTGTGTGTGTGTGTGTGTGTGTGTGTGTGTGCCACAGAGCTGAATCTATGACATTTGGTGTGGAGCCACTATCTGTGTTCCTACTGCCTGTGATCCTACTGCCTGTGTTCCTACTGCCTGTGATCCTACTGCCTGTGTTCCTACTGCCTGTGTTCCTACTGCCTGTGTTCCTACTGCCTGTGATACTACTGCCTGTGTTCCTACTGCCTGTGTTCCTACTGCCTGTGATCCTACTGCCTGTGTTCCTACTGCCTGTGATCCTACTGCCTGTGTTCCTACTGTCTGTGATCCTACTGCCTGTGTTCCTACTGCCTGTGATACTACTGCCTGTGTTCCTACTGCCTGTGTTCCTACTGCCTGTGATCCTACTGCCTGTGTTCCTACTGCCTGTGATCCTACTGCCTGTGATCCTACTGCCTGTGTTCCTACTGCCTGTGTTCCTACTGCCTGTGATACTACTGCCTGTGATACTACTGCCTGTGTTCCTACTGCCTGTGATCCTACTGCCTGTGTTCCTACTGCCTGTGATCCTACTGCCTGTGTTCCTACTGTCTGTGATCCTACTGCCTGTGATCCTACTGCCTGTGTTCCTACTGCCTGTGATCCTACTGCCTGTGATCCTACTGCCTGTGATCCTACTGCCTGTGATCCTACTGTCTGTGTTCCTACTGCCTGTGTTCCTACTCCTCGACCTCAGTCGGTGCAAGAAAGAATCAACCAGCTTGGCTGAGGTCACATCCCGGAGGATTCATGTGGTTTATACTATTCTGTCGTTTCTGAAGCAGACTAGCCATGTAGGGTACAGATGAAGAAAATGTAGCCATCTACTGCCAAGTCCATTATGGGTAAGGAATAGGGAAAGAATGATTGGTGGTTCTCTCTTACTTCACATTGGACATAGGATCATGTATAAAATAAAATGTTGAGCATATGACTGGCCCTGCTGTCTTGTAGCGGCTAGTGAAATAATACAGTTTTGTCAGGCGTCCAAACGTTTTGTGGTATTTTTTGTCACTAAAAAGTTGTTTAATTTAAAAAGTATGGAAATAGGTAGACATTCATAGTGAAAATGACTTTGTCTGGTGCAAAAGTAGCCCACTTAATTTCTATGGGTTTCCAAAATAATGGTTCAAACTGATGTGTGTTGTATTTATATTTTCCCTTTTAGTCCGAGGCTTATTATCAACCATCATTTTTTTCCCTGGTAGTTAATTAAGAAACTATTTCTGAAAATGTCTTTATAACATGTTAACAGAGCTGAATACTCTGTTCAAAGCTCCGAAACACCTAATTCATTGGAAATAATGCTTCACTTGTAGAAATTAAGTTAATGTGAGTGTAGAGACTGACCCTGGCTCTTTTGTATAGCAGGAGAACTTATGGGGTCTGTAGTTCTGCTACTGACCAGCAGAGGGTGGACAACCTCAACCAGGGTTAAACAAAGTGTCATCATCGTGGATGGACGTGGGGAGCACTCTAGACGCTTAAGTAAATCATGACACCTACTTACATCACCGTCCTCTTTGTAATATCTTACATTTTACTTGGAAATGTATATACATAATAATTCTATTGTTTATTATAAAAGGATTGAATCAGTTACTTTTCCTCAGGACATAAAACAAAATATACTGTAATCTCATTATTATAAGACAATATAAACTAAAGGACATGATCTAATGCTAATATATGAAAATATATATTCGGGACAAATAAGGGATCCTCTAATGTGTTATTATGTGGCAGTAAAATGAAGCCACCTATGCAACAAAAATGATCACATTCTAGCCGTCATTGTAAACACTTACACAATAGACAACCTTTGAGTGTGGTTTGCTAAGTAATAAACATGTTAATAAATTTGGCACCTAAATATTTTTTGTTAATCATCACTTAAGCCACTTATCGCCAATGCTTTATCAAAAAAAAAGCAGAGCACAAATTAGGGTAATTGGTAGCAGCTATGGCGACAGCATATTATATGAAACTGTTAAATTGCCATGTCTCTAATTCTAGCAAATGAGGCAGTTTGGCTTCAGCTTGTGGTTACCTACAGTGCATATTGATGGCAATTACGTGGTATGGAAACTTTACTGTATGTTCTTCAATCTGAGAGACCGCTACCATATAGGGAAATTTATTTATATTATTACTTTTTACACCTTTGTACGGACTCGGGAGAGGCGAAGGTTGAGAGCCATGCGTCCTCTGAAACACGACCCCGCCAAGTCGCACTGCTTCTTGACACACTGCTTGCTTAACCCTGAAGCCAGCCACACCAATGTGTCAGAGGAAACACCGTACAGCTGGCGACCATAGTCAGCATGCATGCGCCCCGAAAGGACATCCCGGCCGGCCAAACCCTCCCCTAACCCGGACGCTGCTGGGCCAATTGTGCGACCCCGGGTCTCCAGGTCGCAGCCGGCTGGAATACAGGGTCTGTAGTGATGCCTCTAGCACTGTTGTAGATTTCTGTAACAGTTAGCTTAGCTGTGTAATATTGACATAAGCTCAGAAACACTTGTTTCACAAAATGGTTCTGTTCTATCAATTTCTGTGCTGATCAGTGGGTAGTTGATTACCTCTGTCAAATGAATATGTTTAAAGTGATTAAAGATTAAAGTGTGTATTTGTATTTATTTTTGCAATAAAGATGGTGACGCTTCAACAATTAACATTTACAATAGGCCTATTTATAAAAACACATACAGCCTAATGATATACAGTATTATTTTAATAGCAGGACCATGTGCATTCCATTATTCCACTGAAGAGTATGAATTAGGCAGTTTGAGAAGGTTTGAATCCTAAGCAACCTGCATACAAAATGTTTGAAGTAATAGACCAACATAGCTACTGTAGTAGGTCAAAGCTGTGTGCTGGACAACATTGGTCGAGCATGAGTTGAGTAGGCATTGTGGTGTCAATTTCCTTTCTTTTTCAGCTTCAGACCAATGCCTACTCTTCACTTAATTTCCAAGGTTTTCATATCGGAAGGTGATTACACAACATAATTATACAACATAACACAGCAATATAGTCAAGTAAAAATACACCATAACGGAAAATGGCAACAGAAATAATGTAGTTATTAGTATTTATTTAATATTCACAGCAAAATAATCAACATGTAGCCTACCCATTAACAATTTACTGTACATACATTATTGACTGTCACTTTAGGTGGCTCGGAGAGCAATGCATGAAGTGGCACAAATTGCTCTGTGTTCTGCGCCAGCTACTTCTCTCCCTGACATCCTAGTTATACATCTTGGTGGAGACGACTTGGGACACACCAAAGGGACGGCACTGGTGTGGCTGGTGTGCAGATTTCGAGGTGGTCATCCAAACGTTTCCCGGGACAGCGGTGGTCTTCTCTGATATCGCGCAGCGGAGGAGCTGGATGTTCCAGTGGGACCAGAAGTTAACCAAATGCATAGAGTGGGCCCAGCACAATAAACATTACAGGGAACACAATCCACCACCCAGCCATAAAGCAGTGTGTTCCTGGGATGTACCATAGGGGTTGGAGTGCATCTGACGGATGAGGGCAACAACGTATTCCTTGAGAGTTGGTCTCTCCAGTATCCACCGTTCTCTCCTCCGTAGTAGCAAGATGGAGTAGGGTGTAATTGCGGCCCGCAATTCAGGGTGGTCCTACATGTGGGCATTCCTTCATCTGCAGGAACCTCTCTTTATACTTCTTGTGGTCCATTTTTTAGAAACGCTAGGACTCCGGTACACAGGCAAGAGCGCTCCAGGACAGTAGGTGGCAGTAACGTGCCGTAACGTTGGATCCCAACAGCCGATAAACCCCACAGAAGAAGAGGTGGGGGTGACAACATAGGTAGTTAGCTAGCTAGGGACAACGGTAGACAGTGTCCATCCCCAAAAGTCGGGCACTATTTTTCTGCAGTTCTACTAGTTAGCTAGCAAGCTAGGACTCAGCAGGCAGGTGTTCTGCAGGGGGGAGTGAAGGACACTGTGTGCTAGCTAGTTACCCTGCTAGTTAACTAGCTAGATAGGAGGACTCACATAGCAGGCGGGAGGCAACACCTGGTAGCTATGCAGGAACCAATGGGATGCTCGAATGGAACAGGCCGCAGTCGTAAGCACCACAGCCCCTGTCCATTGCCATTCAACGATGCTCTTTTAAGAGCAACCTAATCATTGAAAATAAGCACACACCATACGTGTGTGGGGCGGTGTGTGTCGGGACTGGGAGGGGAGTGTCAACACTATACATGAAAGAGAATGCTAAAAATGTCTCCTCAAAGAGGGGCGAACCCAGGGCCTTCAGATGTCATGGCGGTGATGGTAACGCTTACGCGACAAACCCTGTCATGAATGCATTATCTTGACGCTATTTAAATGGACAGTTTGGTGAGGACAGGAAGCTTTTGTTGTTGTTCATTCACTCGGGACTGATTGAACATTTATTTATCTTACTTGGTTAAAGTTTTTTTGTCTAAAACAGCCTCCCCCTTTTCCCTCCAAACATAACGATGGTCATTAAGGCCAAACAGTTCTATTTTTGTTTTATCAGGGTTTTCATATCGGAAGGTGATTACACAATATATTTCTTTGTCCCCATGTGCAGTTGCAAACCGTAGTCTGGCGTAGTCATGGTGTTTATACTTGCGTATTATTGTTTGTACAGATGAACGTGGTACCTTCAGGCATTTGGAAATTGCTCGCAAGGATGTAACAGACTTGTGGAGATCTAAAAAGAAAAATCTGAGGTCTTGGATGATTTCTTTTGATTTTCCCATGATGTCAAGCAAAGAGGCACTGAGTTTGAAGGTAGGCCTTGAAATACATCCACAGGTACACCTCCAATTGACTCGAATTATGTCAATTAGCCTTTCAGAAGCTTCTAAAGCCATGACATCCTTTTCTGGAATTTTCCAAGCTGTTTAAAGGCACAGTCAACTTAGTGTATGTAAACTTCTGACCCACCGGAATTGTGATACAGTGAATTGCACAAAGTAGATGTCCTAACCGACTTGCCAAAACTATAGTTTGTTAACAAGAAACGTGTGGAGTGGTTGAAAAACGAGTTTTAACGACTCCAACCTAAGTGTATGTAAACTTCCGACTTCAACTGTACTCTACTCCACACACACACAAGTCTCATCTAAAGTGTTTAAGTCATTGTGGCAAGCAACATGTTAACATCATTATAACATTTTTGCAGCGAGCAAAAACGTATTATATGGCATACTGTATGTGTATTCATCGGCACACAAACATACATATTAGTATACATATTAGCACGTTCCATAAGACATTCTAAACGCATGCAATGTCGGCACACATATTAGCACTCTGGCTAAATATCCTTAGATAAATAACCATGAAAACGCAACACAGATCATTCATGTGTTGCTTTCTGAAAGTCTCAATCTTCCTCAAGTACAAATGTCTGTCTATACCGCTGAAAAGAAGAAGGAAAAAACTGTTCTTACTCCTAAAATAAAACAGATATTTAACTTGGCTCTGGATTACATTTAGCTTCTGATGGTAATGATATTATAAAATGACTACTGGACAAACCCCATAAATAACTCCACTGTGTGGTTCCCAGACAGATATAATACTGACTGGGAAGTACAGGTTTACAAATGCATATTGTTGAAGGCACAAAGTATCACTACGAATTCACTTCAATCCCACTGAAAAGTATAACGTATACAAACAAAATGAAATTTGAAAGTTCTCTCATTTTCTTTCTATATCGTTTACATTTTAAATCCTTTTTTTTGGAAAAGAGAGTAACTGCTGCTTTCCTAAGAGGGAATTTTCATTAATTATCTGATGTTTTGTTAAGCTAAAAATATCTACCTGGAACTGAACTTTGCATGAATGTTTCATTTAGAGAACCACCGATTGCCCTATGAATGATCTTATTAGGGGGTACCGATTGCAGTAAAGTATATAAAAACACGGACAGAGCCAAATACTGTACCACAGCTAAGTTTCTGCTAATATTTAATATGCCTAGATCATAGAGGTACGAAATAAAGTCATTCGTATTGAATTATTATACCGTAAATCAATTTAATTTGTATAAAAACATATTTATCGCACATTTTTTAAATGTTTATTTACTACACTTGAAATGGCCGATTCATAGCTGAGAGAAGCTACCTTAGGTCATGATTATCATTAAAGTATAGGGGCCAG
Source organism: Oncorhynchus masou masou (assembly GCF_036934945.1). Classification (NCBI taxonomy): domain Eukaryota; kingdom Metazoa; phylum Chordata; class Actinopteri; order Salmoniformes; family Salmonidae; genus Oncorhynchus; species Oncorhynchus masou. The sequence continues at coordinate 43,575,517 of NC_088241.1, read as the reverse complement.
ATATGCAATGAATGACTAACCCCAATATCATATGATTGCAGTTAAATCATGTCATGGGCCTAAACGGTATCTATCCAAATAAAGTGACCGGTAACCACAGAGTGAGAGAAGGGAGAAATCCTTTCAAATCAGGCAGAAGATGGAGGTATTTCCAGTCAGTCTGGGTCACTGGAGTTTTTGGTCTTTTTGCGTTTTGACACATTAATATCCACCATATGCACTGTCAGACCTTTCAGAGGTGCGTTTCATTTATGCTCTGTGGTGTGGGCAAACAGCGTGTCCAGCTGCTGCGTTTAGACAGCTCTCTTCTATCTCCTAAGCGTTGGCTCGCACATGCACCCAAACAGGCCTAGTGTGTCAGAAACAGGAATTCCACAGACCCAGGCCAAATACTTCAATAAACATCCTACTACAAAGCAGGCGCTTTAAAACAGGAGCACCGTATACAATGTAGTCAGACCCCTTGGATTTCTTCACATTTTATTGTGTTACAAAGTGGGATTTAATTGTCATCTTTGGTCAACAATCTACACAAAATACTCCGTAATGTCAAAGTGGGAGAAAAATTTGAACATTTGTTTTTTATGAATAGAAATTAAATAACTAAAATATAGTCATTGCATAAGTATTCCGCTCCCTGAGTCAATACATGTAAGAAACACCTTTGGCAGCAACTAAAGCTGTCTTCTTGGGTAAGTCTCTAAGAGCGTTGCACACCTGAATTGTGCAATATTTTCCCAAATTCTTCAAGCTCTGTCATGATGTTGGGGATAATGGCTAGACAGCCATTTTCAAGGCTTGCGATAGATTTTCAAGCAGATTTAAGTCAATACTGTAACTTGGCCACTCAGGAATATTCACTCTTCTTGGTAAGCAACTCCAGTGTAGGTTATTGTCCTGCTGATATATGGATTCCTCTCCCAGTCTCGGGGCTAAAGCAGACTGAATCTGGCTTTCGAAAAGCTCCCCGGTCTTTGTACAGTAGTTGAATCTGTGCTTGAAATTCAACACTTGACTGAGGGACCTTACATATGTTGTATGTAGGGGGGACAGAGGAAGGGTTAGTCATTAAAAAATTAAATATTGTTTTCTTCCACTTTGACATTACAGAATATTTATTTTGGAACAATAACATGTGAGGAAATCCAAGGGGTCTGAATACTTTTGCAATGCAATGCATATTTTTTCCAACGTCAGTTTGTCGACAATGACATAAAACGTACACAAAGCAGGCATGTGGAATTATGTTATAAGGTGATAACATTATGTTTCTCTCAGGTGACATTAGCACTATTGTGACTATTACAATACAACAGACACAGAGAAATACCTTAAAGGCATTACTACTTTTTAGACAATTTAAAAAATATTGACTCAACTCCTCGTAAAAAATTCCTGTACGGATCACAGGAAAATAACCTGGACTTTTTTCCCTGTCTGTTGTGGACTGCTTGCCTGCTAGGATAGTACATGTTTTCGAAACAGAATAACTTATTTTCAGTCAAATACCCAAAGCAGAGGAGGGCCGGGCCTCTACAGGCTTTACTGTACTGTACCTTGAGGTACTTGACCAGTTTCTGGATCTGCCAGTACTCTGAGGGCAGGTCTGTGTTGCTCTCCGTGCGGCGCTCTGGCTGCTCCTCATCCTCCTCACTCTCTGATGAACTCTCACTGAAGTCATCGGCGCCACCAACTCCTCCCGGGGTCTTACTGAGGAGCAGGACCCAGCAGGAGATAACAATCAACATCTAGGCTGTGTGTTCATACTCATACACAAGAAGAGTTTCAATGTCGGCATGTGATAACAAAATATGAAGGTTAATGTCCAGGATTTACTTTTGTAATTTAAAATAACTGAAAGGTTATTCTATACAACAAGCATTTACATTTACATTTACATTTAAGTCATTTAGCAGACGCTCTTATCCAGAGCGACTTACAAATTGGTGAATTCACCTTATGACATCTAGTGGAACAGCCACTTTACAATAGTGCATCTACACACACTAGGTCTAGATAGTATATGGATGTCATAAGGTGAATTCACCAATTTGTAAGTCGCTCTGGATAAGAGCGTCTGCCAAATGACTTAAATGTAAATGTAATGTGTAATAACTATACAAGGACTGGATGGTCTTCAGAAATAGATTGGAGCGGTTGAGGGTAGCAGAAAGGTTAGGAGTAAAAACAAACACAAGATAACTCTTATAAAATAGTTTGTGTCCCTAAAATGTATATACTATGTATAAGGTGGTAGGGTTAGTGGAAAACAATAAAGGAAAATATATATTTTTAAAGATCTGTGTATATCGCTGCAGAATGCCGTGGTAGCAATGCTGGTTAAGTGTGCCTTGAATTCTAAATAAATCAAAGACAGAGTCACCAGCAAAGCAACCCCACACCATCACACCTCCTCCACCATGCTTCACGGTGGGAACCACACATGTGGAGTTCATCCGTTCACCTACTATGCGTCTCACAAAGACAGTGCTTGGAACCCAAAATCTCAAAGTTGGACTCATCAGACCAAAGGACAGATTTCCACTGGTCTAATGTCCATTGCTCGTGTTTCTTGGCCCAAGCAAGCCTCTTCTTCTTATTGGTTTCCTTTAGTAGTGGTTTCTTTGCAACAATTCAACCATGAAGACCTGATTCCCGCAGTCTCCTCTGAACAGTTGATGTTGAGATGTGTTATACATGAACTCTGTGAAGCATTTATTTCGGCTGGAATCTGAGGATGGTAACTCTAATGAACTTATCCTCTGCAGCAGAGGTAACTTTGGATCTTCCTTTCCTGTGGCGGTCCTCATGAGAGCCAGTTTTATAATAGAGCTTGATGGTTTTGCGACTGCACCTGAAGAAACTAAAAGTTCTTGAATTTTTTTCCGCATTGACATGTCTTAAAGTAATGATCCACTGTTGTTTCTCTTTGCTTATTTGAGCTGTTCTTGCCATAATATGGACTTGGTCTTTTAGGGATATCTTCTGTTTACCACCCCTACCTTGTCACAACACAACTGATTGGCTCAAACGCATTAAGAAGAAAATAAATTCCACAAATTAACTTTTAACAAAGGCACACCTGTTAATTGAATTGTATTCCATGTGACTACCTCATGAAGCTGGTTGAGAGAATGCCAAGAGTGTGCAAAGCTGTCATCAAGGCAAAGGGAGGCTACTTTGAAGAACCTCAAATTTAACTTATCTTTTGATTTGCTTTAACACTTTTTTTGGTTACTACATGATTCCATATGTGTTATTTCATAGTGTTGATGTCTTCACTATTATTCTACAATGTAGAAAATAGTAAAAAATAAAGAAAAACTCTTAAATGAGTCGGCGTGTCCAAACTTTTGAATGGTACTGTATATATTTACAAAGAAATATATGGGGATTGGAAATGATGCAGACAATTAAATTGATGGAAGCTACAATTTATCTGCAATATTAAAGCTGATCTACCCCCTAAAATAATTAACGATACAAGTACATACACAGGAAGGATTTAAATAACTGTAATGATACACATAACAATATTTGAGGTTTCTCCATTTAAAATAACGGCAATGTTATTCTATGCAACAAGCACCATTAAAATAAATGGAAGTGTCAGGTTTGAACGTCCTCGAGATCTAAGCAGCAGCAACCAGGCATAAAGTGAGAGAGAGGGTCTGAAAGTAATGGGGGAACTGGAGTATTCATCATCATACTACACAGAGCGGGCCTCTCTCTACCTTCGCCTTCCTTCCATACACGCAAACAGAAATGCAGATGGATTTTAAAGTCAGCTGGGCCACTCAAATAAGTGTATCATTAAAACGGCGCACCGCAGAGCAATGAAATTTGGTACATGTTCTAATGGGTCCGCGGGGAGATGGTTCCCATGTACACAGATAGAATTTCCAGAGAAGGCCATTATCAGAGGAAACCAGCCGATATGACCATTTCCCAGGCAGCGTAGCAGAGCCATGATAAACACTGAACCAAGCCTTAATTAAGCAGTGAAGCACGGTCCCTGTGTCTGCTATCACTACTGTCCATAAGTAATGTCAGTAGGCTCCCTGAGGGAAAGGGGGATACCTAGTCACTTGCACAACTGAATGCATTTAACCCACACCTTCTGAATCAGAGAGGTGTGGAGTGCTGTCTTAATCAACGTCCAGGGGAGCAGTTGTTGTTGGGGTTCATTTCCTGGCAGAACGGTAGATTTTTCACCTTTGCCGGCTCTGGGATATAAACCAGCAAACTTTGGGTTACTGGCCCAACGCTCTTAACCGCAAGGCTACCTGCCTAGGTCCCCTCCTGTACGTGTACCAAGTTTCACTGGTGCAAGTTGGAAAAAAGCTCATCGGCAGAACAGTGTCTACAGTTGACCCAGTAACTTTACTAGAGGTCCTGTATATACTGGCCTGTCACAATTATGGGGACAGCTGGAAACCTCACTGCCAGGCTCCAGAGGAAAAACAGGGAAGGTGTACATCAGACGCATACATTATCTTATATAAGAATACTTAGAATCCACAGAGAATATCATCATAGATCAAAAGAATGTTGCCAATCTTTTCTTTCTGTCAACTCAGCAATCTCCTGTTCTGTCGGCTGCTGCTTTCTCTGCTGTACTGTGGAAGCTCTGTCAATTGTGCAGCGCAGGAAGAGAAATCCCCATCAGGTGGCTTACGTTTTATTAGACGACTGCCGACCAGGTAAGGAGGACACAGAGACATCGGCTTTCTTCTGCATCTTCTCCTGTGCCTCGGCAAACTTTTCACTCACTGCATTCTTTTTCGATGTCTTGTCATCTGCTTCACTACAAAAAATGAAATAAAAATAAAAGGCACACATCGTTACCCATTTGTCTGTTTTTAAATAGTTATTTATCGTAACATAACATCATCATCATCATCATCTAAGGCATTGAGGGAGAGAAGAGAGACGCAGGGATTTGAGGCTTTCTTAGCCGTTTAAAGGCACTTTTATCTGGAGCCAGTTGCCTCTTAAAAATGGGGACACTTATCACAAGGTGCAGCTGCAAATACTCAAACCCCTGCTAGATCTATTTATCAATCAAAGAACATATGCGATAGATCATTTCTGTGAATTTATCCTCCCGCGCCCAAGTTTTCAGTCTATAATTGAGCTGAGGGGTTCAACACAGTGAACACATCCATTAGCTGGGATCGTCCAGATAATCAGGAATAGTTTTGCCCTCCCTTATAAGCCATATAAAACCATATATTTATAATGTGTGACTGCTGGCATGTGGAGAAGACACAATGAGACAAACGCAGCCATCGGCGTGCTTGACTCCAGCATCACCCCCTTCTTACTTAAAAGCTTCAAATCTATTGGAGCAGAAAGTTCCCGCCACGCATATCACATGCATTGCAATATTTCAAGGACATTGTATCTCAGGGTGGAATTATCACGTACTCATAGGGAGACGCGAGACCGAGGTTCTTCCATTTCAAAGATGGTTCTAATTTCTTTTTGCCGCCTGGCTTGTTTTGCACAAGCTGTTGTCTCGCCTTCTCATGCACATTCTTTTCCTGATGCTCGTAAGACCTCTGGGGTTGGCCTTGTTCCTCTGCATCAACCAATTCCACATGTTGGACCTTTTGTGTTGGAGGTTCTTCTCGAACGGCAAAATCCTGTTGAGGGGGAAAAAAAGACATGAGGAAATAGGACCTCTCTTAATTTGCACCAAAATGCAAGCAGTGAAATAAATTTGGGTCGTAAAATTATATGGACTTGGGTCGCTAAAATAGTTCTTCCTCTGAATGATTGTTCTTTTCACAACGTTTTCGGGCCTATTGTGATTCCTTTAAGTTATAAAGCATATTTTCCATTGTACATCTGATACGTTGCCTCTTTATTCATTTATTTGAGAGACATCACACACTGGTGTCTGAAAGAGTGTCGTTCAGTTCTTCTCAGCCCAAGAAGAACCCTATAAAAAACGAATCAGGGTTATAAGTCTGTATCTGGGACTGTTCATGATAAAAAACCGTACTTTCTCATCATTCCAAGCATCAGAATAACAATTCAGCCTTTATTACTGAGCGAAGGGAATAAAACGACACATTCCCAGTGCTTTACAACACAGAAGAGGTCCCCTTCTATTAATTGGCTGAACAATATCAAACGTTTCTTTACATTCCTCACGCTAAAACCTTGCAGTTTGGCATGGAGAAAGTAGAGCCTTTGTGTCACTGTTATTCAAAGATGATTTTTAAAGTTTCTGAAGGTCTTTTTACCCAACTTTACAACCTAACATAAGAATGCCAACAAGACACACATGAATGGATTGCAGGCAGGGAACGTTTTATAATCACAGACACCTGCTAGGCAGAAAATTGTTCGCCCCAGACTGCCATTGCTCCCAATGAGCTCATTTTTGATTTGTGATTTTCAGAAGTAAAAGGGGAAAAATAATTAACATGGAATACTACGGCTGTGTTTGTACGTTCGGCCCAACCACGCTCGGCCACTTTTCAAAAGGCTTGTGTGTCTTAGAACCCAGAGTGACCTTCCAGCTACTGCAGGCCAATTCAGTCCCCCGTGCTGCATTTCAGGTGTCCAACCTTACCTCTTTTTACGATACCTGAAATGGACAAACTCCATATGCTAAGACCGAAGGAAACATTCCAAAGTCTATGGCACACGACAGCAGCGCACACAGCACAGGGACGGGCTCTGTCAGAGCAGTTAGAGGGCCAACAAACAAGTGCACAGACACTTTAAGCAAGTCTGACGCCTGCCTGCCTGCAACTCTCCTCAGAATTCTCAGCGACTTCCAAATCATTGGAACAATTATTATTTTTGTGCCACGTTCCAAGCCCTCACTGAGACACCTGAGACTCCAAATATTTACACATGTTATGGACTTGTATCAATAATGACTTGCTCCACACAGTGATGGAAAATCAGAAGAGGTGCAACAAATGTGCAGCTGTCAGCTAATGTGTAGCTGTCAGCTAATGGTGTAGCTGTCAGCTAATGGGTAGCTGTCAGCTAATGTGTAGCTGTCAGCTAATGGTGTAGCTGTCAGATAATTTGGAAGCTGTCAGCTAATGGGTAGCTGTCAGCTAATGGTGTAGCTGTCAGCTAACGGGTAGCTGTCAGCTAACGGGTAGCTGTCAGCTAATGTGTAGCTGTCAGCTAATGGTGTAGCTGTCAGCTAATGGGTAGCTGTCAGCTAATGGGTAGCTGTCAGCTAATGGTGTAGCTGTCAGCTAATGTGTAGCTGTCAGCTAATGTGTAGCTGTCAGCTAACGGGTAGCTGTCAGCTAATGTGTAGCTGTCAGCTAATGGTGTAGCTGTCAGCTAATGGTGTAGCTGTCAGCTAATGGGTAGCTGTCAGCTAATGGGTAGCTGTCAGCTAATGGTGTAGCTGTCAGCTAATGGGAAGCTGTCAGCTAAAGTGTAGCTGTCAGCTAATGGTGTAGCTGTCAGCTAATGGGTAGCTGTCAGCTAATGTGTAACTGTCAGCTAATGGGTAACTGTCAGCTAATGTGTAACTGTCAGCTAATGGGTAGCTGTCAGCTAATGGGTAGCTGTCAGCTAATGGTGTAGCTGTCAGCTAATGTGTAACTGTCAGCTAATGGGTAGCTGTCAGCTAATGGGTAGCTGTCATCTAATGTGTAACTGTCAGCTAATGGGTAGCTGTCAGCTAATGTGTAACTGTCAGCTAATGGGTAGCTGTCAGCTAATGGGTAGCTGTCAGCTAATGTGTAACTGTCAGCTAATGGGTAGCTGTCAGCTAATGGGTAGCTGTCATCTAATGTGTAACTGTCAGCTAATGGGTAGCTGTCAGCTAATGGGTAGCTGTCAGCTAATGTGTAACTGTCAGCTAATGGGTAGCTGTCATCTAATGTGTAACTGTCAGCTAATGGGTAGCTGTCAGCTAATGGGTAGCTGTCAGCTAATGTGTAACTGTCAGCTAATGTGTAACTGTGAGCTAATGGGGTAGCTGTCAGCTAATGTGTAACTGTCAGCTAATGGGGTAGCTGTCAGCTAATGGGTAGCTGTCAGCTAATGGGTAGCTGTCAGCTAATGTGTAACTGTCAGCTAATGTGTAACTGTCAGCTAATGGGTAGCTGTCAGCTAATGGGTAGCTGTCAGCTAATGTGTAACTGTCAGCTAATTTGCAACTGTCAGCTAATGTGTAACTGTCAGCTAATGGGTAGCTGTCAGCTAATGGGTAGCTGTCAGCTAATGTGTAGCTGTCAGCTAATGGTGTAGCTGTCAGCTAACGGGTAGCTGTCAGCTAACGTTTAGCTGTCAGCTAATGGTGTAGCTGTCAGCTAATGGGTAGCTGTCATCTAATGTGTAACTGTCAGCTAATGGGTAGCTGTCAGCAAATGAGTAGCTGTCAGCTAATGTGTAACTGTCAGCTAATGTGTAACTGTCAGCTAATGGGGTAGCTGTCAGCTAATGTGTAACTGTCAGCTAATGGGGTAGCTGTCAGCTAATGGGTAGCTGTCAGCTAATGGGTAACTGTCAGCTAATGTGTAACTGTCAGCTAATGGGGTAGCTGTCAGCTAATGTGTAACTGTCAGCTAATGGGGTAGCTGTCAGCTAATGGGTAGCTGTCAGCTAATGGGTAGCTGTCAGCTAATGTGTAACTGTCAGCTAATGGGTAGCTGTCAGCTAATGGGTAGCTGTCAGCTAATGTGTAACTGTCAGCTAATTTGCAACTGCCAGCTAATGTGTAACTGTCAGCTAATGGGTAGCTGTCAGCTAATGGGTAGCTGTCAGCTAATGTGTAGCTGTCAGCTAATGGTGTAGCTGTCATCTAATGTGTAACTGTCAGCTAATGGGTAGCTGTCAGCTAATGGGTAGCTGTCAGCTAATGTGTAACTGTCAGCTAATGTGTAACTGTCAGCTAATGGGGTAGCTGTCAGCTAATGTGTAACTGTCAGCTAATGGGGTAGCTGTCAGCTAATGGGTAGCTGTCAGCTAATGTGTAACTGTCAGCTAATGTGTAACTGTCAGCTAATGGGGTAGCTGTCAGCTAATGTGTAACTGTCAGCTAATGGGGTAGCTGTCAGCTAATGGGTAGCTGTCAGCTAATGGGTAGCTGTCAGCTAATGTGTAACTGTCAGCTAATGGGGAGCTGTCAGCTAATGTGTAACTGTCAGCTAATTTGCAACTGTCAGCTAATGTGTAACTGTCAGCTAATGGGTAGCTGTCAGCTAATGGGTAGCTGTCAGCTAATGTGTAGCTGTCAGCTAATGGTGTAGCTGTCAGCTAACGGGTAGCTGTCAGCTAATGTTTAGCTGTCAGCTAATGGTGTAGCTGTCAGCTAATGGGTAGCTGTCAGCTAATTGTGTAGCTGTCAGCTAATGTGTAGCTGTCAGCTAATGGTGTAGCTGTCAGCTAACGGTGTAGCTGTCAGCTAACGGGTAGTTGTCAGCTAACGGGTAGCTGTCAGCTAACGGGTAGCTGTCAGCTAATGGTGTAGCTGTCAGCTAATGGGTAGCTGTCAGCTAATGTGCAACTGTCAGCTAATGTGTAACTGTCAGTTATTGGGTAGCTGTCAGCTAATGGGTAGCTGTCAGCTAATGGGTAGCTGTCAGCTAATGGGTAGCTGTCAGCTAATGGGTAGCTGTCAGCTAATGGTGTAGCTGTCAGCTAATGGGTAGCTGTCAGCTAATGGGAAGCTGTCAGCTAAAGTGTAGCTGTCAGCTAATGGTGTAGCTGTCAGCTAATGTGTAACTGTCAGCTAATGGGTAACTGTCAGCTAATGTGTAACTGTCAGCTAATGTGTAACTGTCAGCTAATGGGTAGCTGTCAGCTAATGTGTAACTGTCAGCTAATGGGTAACTGTCAGCTAATGGGTAGCTGTCAGCTAATGTGTAACTGTCAGCTAATGTGTAACTGTCAGCTAATGGGGTAGCTGTCAGCTAATGTGTAACTGTCAGCTAATGGATAGCTGTCAGCTAATGGATAGCTGTCAGCTAATGGGTAGCTGTCAGCTAATGTGTAGCTGTCAGCTAATGGGTAGCTGTCAGCTAATGTGTAACTGTCAGCTAATGGGTAGCTGTCAGCTAATGTGTAACTGTCAGCTAATGTGTAACTGTCAGCTAATATGTAACTGTCAGCTAATGGGTTGCTGTCAGCTAATGGGTAGCAGTTAGCTAATGTGTAACTGTCAGCTAATGTGTAACTGTCAGCTAATGTGTAACTGTCAGCTAATGGGGTAGCTGTCAGCTAATGTGTAACTGTCAGCTAATGGATAGCTGTCAGCTAATGGGTAGCTGTCAGCTAATGGGTAGCTGTCAGCTAATGTGTAACTGTCAGCTAATGGGTAGCTGTCAGCTAATGTGTAACTGTCAGCTAATGTGCAACTGTCAGCTAATGTGTAACTGTCAGCTAATGGGTAGCTGTCAGCTAATGGGTAGCTGTCAGCTAATGGGTAGCTGTCAGTGGCAGAGCTCCGCGAGACTCCGTGTGGAGAGTGAACGTGACAGCAGAGATAGATTGATTTCGTGACATTTGAATTGCATCTTTGCGTGTGATCGCGCATGCAAAACACAGACACCATGTTCAATTTCTAATCACGTTGTAATTTTCAGACCGAGCCAGTCCAACACTCGTTCAGTCAGTCCAACACACCAAGGAAGGGAGTAGCATTATGCTGTATGCTTCCCAGGTGCTGCACTCTTCTCCTCTGGCTGCCTCTTGCTTATTTGATTGAGAATGTCTGATCTAATAAAACTGTGGAAAAAAAATCTGCTTCCGCGACGCTGGGAACGAGTAGATCATGTTCAGAGATTGGTGTTGTTATCTTTGGCTATCACCCTGCCAGGCTTCATGTTGACTTGGATCACAACCGTTTTGGGCTCTTGGTGATACAATCAGAGAGCAGGTCCCGGCCGGAGCGGTTTAGGACGTACATTTTTTTGTCCTCAAGATTGAATGCAATTATTTTTTTGCTGTATGTCTGAACAAGTTACAGATATTCCACCAATCAATACAAACGGCTTTTGATCTGCAATCAGCATTCAAGCTGACCCTTTCTCATATAAGAAGTGTGCTTAAGGATTGCAGAGGGAAAATCCTTTGGTGGGGTGTAAAAAGGCCAGAAAGACATTGCCTGATTTGAGTGCAAAACACTCCCTTTATATCACCTCATCGTCACAATCCAATGTTTTTCTACATAACTGTAGCGACTTCAAAGGGCAAAAGAAGTAGGCAGAGAAATCCTGTGACTTGATTTGTATCTCAGCTACCTCATTTACAGTAGTGTTTTACGGCCTACTGTCCAACATCCTCAGACTGACAGGTTCAACCTCATGGCATCACTCCTCACAGACACAGGGCTCATAAAACATTAAAGCCTGGATGGCCATTTTACACAGCACAGCACAGCGGCCTGGCACTGCTCATTGGGGTTTATACGGCCTCACTTACCCGTCACTTAACCTAACCTGTCTCTCTGTGGCACTAAGTCACACTGACTGGCCAAGCACAATTCAATTGAAAGTAATGAGGCGGCTCTTTCTCCTTGATAATATCGTTATTTCCAAATGGGGAGAACAATGGTTGTTATAGGCCACTGTAGTAACATGATGTAAATGGTAAATGTCTCGGGAACGACCATGGATTATGGAGGAGGGGCTATTATGGCAGATCGTACTTCAGACAACTCTTGTATGTCAAACAAGGCATTTCCTTTGTCTTAAGCTATTGTCCATAAAGCAAGCACGGACTTACCAGTTCCTGAAATTGTGTGGGAAAAGACTAAATATATTATTGTCTGCCAGGCTTTACATTTGCAAACTACAATATATTAGTGTGACAACGTCCCACTGGTTGAGTTGTCAAGCAATGTGAATTCAATGTGAAATCAACAAAACATTATTTTTTTTTAAAGTTGGGTGGGGAAAAAAATACTAAATTCTCATACGTTGGTGATTTTTTTGCAAATCCAATTAGTTTTCCACATTGATTCAACGTCCTCACATCAAATTTTTGTTGTAGAAGTGACATGGAAACAATGTTGACTCAACCAGTGGGCTCCTCATTTTAAAGAGCAAGATTTACAGAAAGGGGTAAAATGATATCAGTTTTAATCACATTTCCGTTCCAATAGCTCAAGGACAGATTTATCGCGAATATAAACCTGATATAAACAGAAATGAACGATTTAAAGTGGGAAAACACTATTATTTGTTTAGCTAGACTATTTTGTTGTAACTACTCATAAGACAGTCCAAATAGACACGAAGAAACTAATAAATACTCAATATACTTGTTGAATCAATTAAATAAAACATTGTGTCCTTTCCTAGAACATACATAAATGTACAAAGTTTCTTCGTAAATATTTGGCCCCTGTAACTGTATAGCTAGCATGCCTGTAAATTATACAGCATTTTCCAACAGTACATTATCGAGTCACTCGTGACAAAAAATATGTCCAGATATTCAGATGATAAACACATTTTTTCCCACCACAGCTTGAAGTCATTATTGGGGTGATTTGTTAATTCATCAAATCACTTAAGCAGGAAACAGCACTACTGAATGAATCACTGGCATTTCAGGGCAACACATGACTCTGTCTGTGTGAGTAACTGGACTGTTTTTTGTGTGTTTTTTTTACATTCTTTTCAACTGGTGTGATTTGGAAAGTAAGGTTAGGTAGTGCTGCAATAGCTTCAGAGTTCTCACTGTGCACCGTGACAACCAGACACTAGCTCACCAGGGAGGACAAGCGCAGACACTGAATCACAATCCTAAACGCACTCTACTATGCATTACATTACGTCATCTATGATCAGTTCGAATGCATACTGCTTCGTGGGGTTATCGGCAGAGCAAATATTACTCGGAGAAAACCCGCAACCTGCTTCACGTGAAACCCTACCTGTTTATTTATGTTCTCTGCAAAATGGGGAGACTTGCTTTTCAGAAGGGTTACCAGGTCTCTGTAGACATCGCTTGTTCTGTCATAGGCATTTTCCTCGCCCTCCTGCCTTATGCCCTGTGAAGACCAAGATGACATTTTATGTATCAGATCAATACTACTAATACATAATACCATGAAGCTATTCACTGTTACTGGCAGAGACTATAGGCTCAGTTGGATATCTGTCAGAACAACTGAGGTTAGAGAGGATCAAAGTATCAAAACGCAGCTTCACAGGCTGGAATTGAAAACCAGTGTGCACCGCCTGCACCCACATTATGTTCAACTGTAATCTTTTAGGTGTCATTTTGTAAATATGCCATCAATGTCATGCATGTTGTAACACGGGTTTCAGTGTCCTGAATTGAACCATTTCCAGGTGAGCAGACGGGGAGACAGGAAATGTACTAACTCGGGCAATCAGGCAATGACGGAGAGAGTGAAAGACGCTGAGGCATGTCAAATGTTTCCTTATGATTAATTGCAGACACGTTAAGGTCAATGGGGTGGTTGTAAATGTTTAACAACACAGGGCAAACTTGGAATTCGACCATACAGCTAACGCTACTTCAGTACATAAATCGCAAAACTTTTCAGTGACACTTACCTAATGTTTTGGAAACTTTACGGGCTATCATTAACAGAAACGTTCTATATCATAAAAATTTAGATTAAGATTATTTTTAACTTGCTGTGCTTGTTCATAACAATTGGCAAACATTCTGTGCTAAAATATCTTGACTATTAATTGACCGATGCCTAAAGCATTTATGACAAAACACATCCTGTAGACTAAAAATAATGTCTAATGCGGAGAATGGAATACTGTTGACTGAAATTCAGTTTATGTAAACTGAAACGAGAGGAGAAAATAGAGAGCATTTCTTGATGCAGTATTTCTGTTTGACAGTTTAGACATAATCCACAACTAATTTGCTTCTCAGTCTACTGGAAACTGGTGGTGATTCAGTGAAACTAATCTATCTCTAGCTATCTTACCCCATTGAGAAAGACTCCAGCTGTGCTGCAGGTGATGTGCAGGGGCTGAGTGTCACACGGCTTTATCACTAGGTAGCAGATCTCACCATGCACCTGCCTCCAAGGAGGAGTTCGACAGCCATTGGTGAACTCATAATCTGCAGAAAAATAAGAAGAGCATACCAGAGCATGTCAGTTCAGTGTACAATGTACATGAAATCAATAGGATTTCACCATACAGTAGTAATGTCTCTATAGGGAATTAGGCCACATTGTGAGATTTCCTTGAAGGTACAGAACGTATGAGGGGATCAAGGATTAGAGGGAAAATACAGATCCAATACGGGTTCAAAGTGTGCAGCATCACAGGAGAAAACCTTGCTGTTCCCTGAGCCGCCAGCGAGGACGACGGATCAACTCAGAGAGTGCAGTACAGGGGCTGGCATCCCAAATGGCACCCTATTCCATATTTAGTACACTACTTTTGACCAGGGCCCATAGGGCTCAGGTCAAAATGAGTGCACTATATAGGGAACAGGGTGCCATTTGGGACACAATACAGGTCTGAAGACAGAAGACCAGGTTATTTAGAGCTCGCTGTGATTTCACTCCCTGATAAATCATCCTCTGAAAACAGATACCCCGCAGAGCATCGTGACACACATACCACCTTATTTTAAATGTGCTCGATATGACAGGTTGGAGACTATTTGCATAGAAGTTTTTTTTCAAAAGACTGCATTTATCACTGGGGTGGTGCGTTTTCCACTGAACAGTTAATTGTTATGTCATCGCAAATGTGCCGCGCCGACTGAGGCAAGTGAAACAATTGATTGTCTCAGTACATCTGACATGTATAATGACTAACATGTTTTTCAGGGTTGAACACAGATATTTTGTATATCCCAGTATTACCCTCTAATAGCAAAAGAAAGAAAATGGGAAAGATAACTCAAACCTGATGTGTATTGAACAGACGTCAACACCCTTTTCTCCCCTTCACTGCAGAAGCTTTTCAGCAGCTCAACATCATTCTTCACTGCGGCAGGACTGAGCCTAACCTCCCTGTACAAAAAAAACAAAAACAAATACAGACAATTCATCTTGGGCCCATTTGTGGTTGTTCTGTCTGGTAAGAAACTGTTTTTTAATCAGTGAAACCCATATGTTTGGACTTGTCTGAAGTGGGAGTGGGAGTGGGAGTGTGAATTAAGATAGATTGATTTGTTATTGATAGAGATTGCAGACAGAGTGAGGAGGAGGAAGGAAAGGCACCCACTGGGAGATCTGCTTGAGGGAGTTGCTGAGGAGCTGAGTGTCCAGCTGCTGCAGTAGGATGATCAACTTCACTTTGATCTCAGTCTCCTTGGCCTGGTCCCCCTCCTTTACCTCCTCCAGGAGACGCAGCACAGAGCTGTCCTCCCCCTCCACTGTGGCAAAGCTAGGTCCCAGCATCTTCGCAACAGGGTCTCTGTTGGCTACAAATTACAGTAAAAATGGTTAAGTCCATACATTTTTTTTTTCACTTTTCACATTTATTTTGCCAGATTGTCCCATTGAGGTCAAACGATGTAGGCCTATTTTAAGAACGTCCAGGCCTAGGGTATTATAGACATACAGTAGATTAATGTTTTCTTTTCTCAAACTAACATAGCTATTAGCAAGTACCACATTATGGCTTGGAGGTTACAGTAAATATGACTGAAGAATTGCAAACATAATCTGATGCCAGTTTCTAATTGGATGAAAGCAGACGATAACAAGGAGGACAAACAAATTATGCCTGTGGCTTATGGGAAGTATGCAGCTTTGACTATTTAGGATGCAAATGGGATGCAAAGTCTCATTCTGTGGTTGACATGGTTTACCTTCCAGGCAAGCTCGGACCTCCTTGAGCTTCTTATCCGTTGCCAGCTGCACTATTTTGGACAGCTGACTGAAGCTGTGCACAGAAATGCTCGGAGGAGTGAGCTGCAACATAGGATGCCCATCCCTGTCTGTTTCCTGTGACTTTACAGCAGGGCCACTGAAAATAGACAAACACACATATTTTTAAGCATAAACTGGCAACAAGCACACCGTTTTCCTTCTCTATCTAGGACTAGATACTTTTTCCATTCTGTGTCTATGCTAATGTCATAAATATGCTTTTCGGAAGGAAAGGGGAATTAACAAATGCGCACTTTTGTTATCAGTGAAAACTACAGTAAATGCACCTGTTTGGTTTCCCTTAGAGAAAAAACACGTGTTCCACATGTGATTGCATGTGATCTTAGTTGAAGTTAATGTGATAACATGTAAAAGCAACATGCACAGAAAATTTGCCAGTTTGACCAAGAGTTGATTTTTCCATGTAACATTTCTAGTGTTGAGTCAGGTGTTAACTCTGTAAGTGTGAAATTAACACTCATTGGTGTAAAAGAACCCCAGTGTTGGTGGTAATAAGAAGTGTTAAACCAAAACCACGGCCATCATTATCTTATTTCCCAGCATGCTCTATTGCAGGTTGATTATTAGAATTGTTTGTTTCAATATCTATATTTTTGCATGTATATTGATTGATTAATGAATCTTATGCTACTCGAATATAAATAACATACATTTTTCTAAACTAATCCAATCTGTTACTTGGACTTACTGCACTTGTTACTGAAATGGTTTTTCCAGTTTCTTTGTTAAATTTAGTCTTGTAGATAAAAAATATTTTTTTAAAGTATAATATTGAGCTGACAGACAGGATAGAGGTGGTGGAGTGGCCATTTTTATAAAACATATTTTCTCTGGCTCTTTACTGAAACCCATGTCTCTTGCTAAAGAAATGACAATAATAACAAGCTACTATCTTTAAGAATTTGTCTGGGGAAAAATGTATCCATAACTGTTAAAGGGATCTATCGTCCTCCTTCGGCTAACCTTAGTTAACTAGTTTGTTGCCTTCCTTCACTCATTCAAAAGTTATTATCCTGGGTAACGTAAATTATGATTGGGAAATAGAGGCTTCGGACAATCTAAAAGACATGTGTAATGATATAAACCTGACCCAGCTGGTGACTAAGCCTAATCTGATTATTATGTAACACCTCACATTGTTATCAGGAAATATTCCAAAAGTATGGAAATCAGCTCTTGTGCTGCCACTTCATAAGGACGGGGATATTAGTGATCTTCATCATTGTCACCCCATTTCAAGGCTTCCTTGTCTAGCTAAGATTCTTGAATCCTTGGTAAATGTACATCTTTGCTCTTTTTTATCTGAGAAATGCATGTTGAATGTAAACCAATCAGGGTTTAGGCCTGGGCAGAGCACTATTACAGCAACCACTTCAGTTGTTAATGGTCTTGTCAATGCTTTAGACAACTAAATGACATGTGCTGCTTTGTTTGTGGACCTGTCAAAAGCTTTTGATACTGTTGATCATGCTATTTTATTGAATAAGTTGTCCTCGATAGGCCTGAGCTCTGACGCGTGTGAATAGTTTAATGATTATCTTAGCGACAGAGCTCAGGCCATCGTGATTGATGGGGTTATGTCTGCATTTCTTGATGTACATAAAGGTGTACCACAGGGGTCGATTTTGGGACCTATTCTCTTCACTATTTAAATAAACACCATTAATCCACCTGTAACAAATTGTAAACTTCATCTACAGTTCCTTGATAATGTATTAACCACCTTTTCCGATTTTCTCTATTTTTGCATATTTGTTATACTAAGTGTTATCAGATCTTCAACCAAAACATAATATTAGATAAATGGAGCCTAACAAAACAAATTGATACTTCTTTACCTAATTAACAAAGTTATGCAACACCCAATTCCCCAGTGTGAAAAAGTAATTGACCCCTTACACTCAAAAACTATTTGTGCCACCTTTAGCTGAAATGACTGCAACCAAACACTTCCTGTAGTTGTTGATCAGTCTCTCACATCGCTGTGGAGGAATTTTGGCCCACTCTTGCATACAGAACTGCTTTTTTCAAGTCCTGCCACAACATCTCAATTGGGATTAGGTCTGGACTTTGACTAGGGCATTTCAAAACTTCAAATGTATTGCTTTTTAACCATTTTCATGTAGACTTCATTGTGTGTTTTGGATCATTGTCTTGCTGCATGACCCAAATTAGCTTCAGTTTCAGCTCATGAACAGATGGCCTGACTTTCTCCTGTAGAATTCTCTGATGCAGAGTAGAATCCATGATTCCTTCTATTAAGGCAAGTCGTCCAGTTCCTGAGGCAGCAAAGCATCCACAAACCATCACACTACCACCACCATGCTTGACCATTGGTATGAGGTTCTTACTGTGGAATGCAGGGTTTGGTTTTTGCCAGACATAATGGGACCCATCTCATCCAAAAAGTTGACTCAAGTTTGTCAAAAAGCACCTGGATGATCATCAAAACTCTTGGAAAATATTCTATGGACAGATGAGTCAAAAGTATAACTTTTTGGATGACATGGGTCCAATATATATTTGTGTATAATGTGCATATTCACAAGTGCATTCTGAAAGTATTCAGATCCCTTGACTTTTTCCACATTTTGTTACATAACAGCCTTATTCTAAAATTGATTAATCCCCCCCCTCATCAATCTACAAATAATAACCCATAATGACAAGGCAAAAACAGATTTTTAGATTTTTTGCAAATTTATTTTTGAAAGTATTACATAAGTATTCAGTCCCTTTACTCAGTACTTTGTTGAAGCCTCTTTGGTAGCGATTACAGCCTCAAGTCTTTTTGGGTATGACGCTACAAGCTTGGCAAATCTGTATTTGGGGAGTTTCCCCCATTCTTCTCTGCAGATCCTCTCTCTGTCAGGTTAGATGGGCAGCGTCTCTCCAGAGATGTTCCATCGGTTTCAAGTCCAGGCTCTGGCTGGGCTACTCAAGGACACTCAGAGACTTGTCCCGAAGCCACTCCTGCATTGTCTTGGCTGTGTGCTTAGGGTCGTTGTCCTGTTGGAAGGTGAACCTTCGCCCCAGAATGAGGTACTTACTTACTTACTTACTTACTTACTTGCTGACTTTATTGTCCCCATGGGGGAATTTTGTTGCAGTGTCATGTACACATTTAAAGTGGCGTTTAAATACAAAACAAGATTGACAACACAACTATCATAACGGTTACGCACCAATAAAAATAATAATAGTAAGAAATAAAACATTTTCTTTTAAAGAAGAAAAGACTAGCCTGCTGGCCTTACGGGGTCAATGGGAACATTCGCCCGAGTTATTTAGGAGGGATATCACACCTGGCACAAATGATTGTCTCGTTCTGTTTTTCCTGCTGAGGGGTGCCCTACACCTGCGCCCAGAGGGGAGTAATTCAAAGTCCAGGTACAGGGGGTGGCTTGGGTCTAAAATGATTTTGTGAGCCTTACAGAGGGCCCTGACCTTAAAGATCTCATCCAGGCCTGTCTGTTTGACTCCAAGGACCTTGCTTGCTGTGGTAATAATCCTTCTCAGCATGTTTCTCTGGCTGACAGTGGCATTGCCAAACCAGCAAACAATACAAAAAGTTAAAATACTCTCAATAAAGGATTTGTAAAACAGAGTCAGTATAGTACAGTCTATATTAAAAGATCCCAACATTTTTAGAGAGTACAGTCTCTGTTGGCTCTTTCTGTAGACCAGGTCTGTACATTTACTCCACTGAAGCTTATTGTTCAAAAGGACACTCAGATATTTCTATTCCTCTACAATTTCTATATTCTGACCTCTGATAGATGTTGCAGAGGTAGGTGTTGTACGCTTCCTGAAGTCTATGCACATCTCTTTGGTCTTGTTGGTATTGAGGACCAAGTGTGATTCCTCACACCACTCTACAAAGTCATCTAGGACTGGGCCATGATGTTCCTCGCCATCATGCAACAGGCTGATCAAGGCAGTGTCATCAGTGAACTTAACGAGGTGTCTGTCAGGATGGGAACTAGTACAACTATTAGTGTACAAGATGTACAGGAGTGGGGACAAAACACATCCCTGAGGAGAGCCTGTGTTGGTATTACGTATATCCGACACATGGGGACCTATTTTGACTCGCTGTGAGCATTGGCTCAGGAAGTCCAACAGCCACAAAACCAGCCCCCCCGTCTAAGAAGTCCCGAATGAGTCTCTGTGCCAGAATATAAGGCTGGATTGTGTTGAAGGCAGAAGAAAAGTCAACAAACAGAACCCTGACATGGGATTTGGCACCCTCTAGATGTCTATAGACCATGTTAAGGAGGGTAAGAATGGCATCATCAACTCTTCTGCTAGGCTGATAGGCAAACTGAAATGAGCACTCTGGAGAAGGTTTTCATCAAGGATCTCTCTGTACTTTGCTCCGTTCATCTTTCCCTCTATCCTGACTAGTCTCTCAGTTCCTGCTGCTGAAAAACATCCCCACAACAGGATGCTGACACCACCATGCTTCACTGTAGGGATGGTGCCAGGTTTCCTCCAGACATGACACTTGGCATTCAGGCCAAAGAGTTCAATCTTGGTTTCATCAAACCAGATAATCTTGGTTTCATCAAATCAGATAATCTTGTTTCTCATGGTTTGAGTCCTTTAGGTGCCCTTTGGCAAACTCCAAGTGGGCTGTCATGTGCCTTTTATTAAAGAGTGGCTTCCATCTGGTCAGTCTACCATAAAGGCCTGATTGCTGGAATGCTGCAGAGATGGTTGTCCTTCTGAGAGATTCACCTCCCTGACCAAGGCCTTTCTGTTCCGGATTTCTCAGTTTGGCCGGGCCGCCAGCTCTAGGAAGGGTCTTGGTGGTTCCAAACTTCTTCCATTTAAGAATGATGGAGGCCAATGTGTTCTTGGGGACCTTCAATGCTGCAGAAATGTTTTGGTACCCTTCCCCAGATCTGTGCCTCGACACAATCCTATCTCAGAGCTCTACGGACAATTCCTTCGACCTCATGGCTTGGTGTTTGCTCTGACATGCACTGTACACTGTTGCACCTTATGTAGACAAGGTGTGGACATGGACTCCAAACAAATTGTAGAAACATCTCAAGGATGATCAATCGAAACCGGATGCACCTGAGCTCAAGTTCAAGTCTCATAGCAAAAGGTCTGAAAACTTATAAAAAACAGAAATACCTTATTTACCTTTGTAATATATTTGCCAACATTTCTAGAAACCTGTTTTCGCTTTGTCATTATGGGGTATCGTGTGTAGATTGATGAAGAAAAATACAAATTTAATCCATTTTAGAATAAGGCTGTAACATAACAAAATGTGGAAAAAGTCAAGGGGTCTGAATACTTTCCGAATGCACTGTATGTTGTATCATACAGGGCTCATTTGAAAAAAAGAGATTTGAGTCTTGATATGTCTTCCCTGTTAAAATAAAGCTTAAATCAAAAATATATATTCACTGCTCAAAAAAATAAAGGGAACACTAAAATAACACATCCTTGATCTGAATGAATGAAATAATCTTATTAAATACTTTTTTCTTTACATAGTTGAACGTGCTGACAACAAAATCCCACAAAAATGATCAATGGAAATCAAATTAATCAACCCATGGAGGTCTGGATTTGGAGTCACACTCAAAATTGTGGAAAACCACACTACAGGCTGATCCAACTTTGATGTAATGTCCTTAAAACAAGTCCAAATTAGGCTCAGTACTGTGTGTGGCCTCCACGTGCCTGTATGACCTCCCTACAACGCCTGGGCATGCTCCTGATGAGGTGGCTGATGGTCTCCTGAGGGATCTCCTCCCAGACCTGGACTAAAGCATCTGCCAACTCCTGGACAGTCTGTGGTGCAACATGGTGTTGGTGGATAGAGCGAGACATGATGTCCCAGATGTGCTCAATCGGATTCAGGTCTGGGGAACGGGCGGGCCAGTCCATAGCATCAATGCCTTCCTCTTGCAGGAACTGCTGACACTCCAGCCACATGAGGTCTAGCATTGTCTTGCATTAGGAGGAACCCAGGGCCAACCGCACCAGCATATGGTCTCACAAGGGGTCTGAGGATCTCATCTCGGTACGTAATGGCAGTCAGGCTACCTCTGGCGAGCACATGGAGGACTGTGCGGCCCCCCAAAGAAATGCCACCCCACACCTTGACTGACCCACGCCAAACCAGTCATGCTGGAGGATGTTGTAGGCAGCAGAACGTTCTCCACGGCGTCTCCAGACTGTCACGTGTTCAGTGTGAACCTGCTTTCATCTGTGAAGAGCACAGGGCACCACTGGCGATTTTGCCAATCTTGGTGTTCTCTGGCAAATGCCAAACGTCCTGCACGGTGTTGGGCTGTAAGCACAACCCCCACCTGTGGACGTCGGGCCCTCATACCACCCTCATGGAGTCTGTTTCTGACCGTTTGAGCAGACACATGCACATTTGTGGCCTGCTGGAGGTCATTTTGCAGGGCTCTGGCAGTGCTCCTCCTGCTCCTCCTTGCACAAAGGCGCTACTGCTGGGTTGTTGGCCTCCTCCACGTCCCCTGATGTACTGGCCTGTCTCCTGGTAGCGCCTCCATGCTCTGGACACTATGCTGACAGACACATCAAACCTTCTTGCCACAGCTCGCATTGATTTGCCATCCTGGATGAGCTGCACTACCTGAGCCACTTGTGTGGGTTGTGGACTCCGTCTCATGCTACCACTAGAGTGAAAGCACCGCCAGCATTCAAAAGTGGCCAAAACATCAGCCAGGAAGCATAGGAACTGAGAAGTGGTCTGTGGTTACCACCTGCAGAGCCACTCCTTTATTGGGGGTGTCTTGCTAATTGCCTATAATTTCCACCTGTTGTCTATTCCATTTGCACAACAGCATGTGAAATGTATTGTCAATCAGTGTTGCTTCCTCAGTGGACAGTTTGATTTCACAGAAGTGTGATTGACTTGGATTACATTGGGTTGTTTAAGTGTTCCCTTTATTTTTTTGAGCAGTGTATACAGTGCCTTCCGAAAGTATTTGGCCCCCTTGAACTTTGCAACCTTTTGCCACATTTCAGGCTTCAAACATAAAGATATAAAACTGTATTTTTTTGTGAAGAATCAACAACAAGTGGGACACAATCATGAAGTGGAACGACATTTATTGGATATTTCAAACTTTTTTAACAAATCAAAAACTGAAAAATTGGGCGTGCAAAATTATTCAGCCCCTTTACTTTCAGTGCAGCAAACTCTCTCCAGAAGTTCAGTGAGGATCTCTGAATGATCCAATGTTGACCTAAATGACTAATGATGATAAATACAATCCACCTGTGTGTAATCAAGTCTCCGTATAAATGCACCTGCACTGTGATAGTCTCAGAGGTCCGTTAAAAGCGCAGAGAGCATCATGAAGAACAAGGAACACACCAGGCAGGTCCGAGATACTGTTGTGAAGAAGTTTAAAGCCGGATTTGGATACAAAAATATTTCCCAAGCTTTAAACATCCCAGGGAGCACTGTGCAAGGGATAATATTGAAATGGAAGGAGTATCAGACCACTGCAAATCTATCAAGACCTGGCCGTCCCTCTAAACTTTCAGCTCATACAAGGAGAAGACTGATCAGAGATGCAGCCAAGAGGCCCATGATCACTCTGGATGAACTGCAGAGATCTACGGCTGAGGTGGGAGACTCTGTCCATAGGACAACAATCAGTCGTATATTGCACAAATCTGGCCTTTATGGAAGAGTGGCAAGAAGAAAGCCATTTCTTAAAGATATCATAAAAAGTGTTGTTTAAAGTTTGCCACAAGCCACCTGGGAGACACATCAAACATGTGGAAGAAGGTGCTCTGGTCAGATGAAACCAAAATTGAACTTTTTGGCAACAATGCAAAACGTTATGTTTGGCGTAAAAGCAACACAGCTCATCACCTTGAACACACCATCCCCACTGTCAAACATGGTGGTGGCAGCATCATGGTTTGGGCCTGCTTTTCTTCAGCAGGGACAGGGACGATGGTTACAATTGATGGGAAGATGGATGGAGCCAAATACAGGACCATTCTGGAAGAAAACCTGATGGAGTCTGCAAAAGACCTGAGACTGGGACGGAGATTTGTCTTCCAACAAGACAATGATCCAAAACATAAAGCAAAATCTACAATGGAATGGTTCAAAAATAAACATATCCAGGTGTTAGAATGGCCAAGTCAAAGTCCAGACCTGAATCCAATCGAGAATCTGTGGAAAGAACTGAAAACTGCTGTTCACAAATGCTCTCCATCCAACCTCACTGAGCTCGAGCTGTTTTGCAAGGAGGAATGGGAAAAAATTTCAGTCTCTCGATGTGCAAAATTGATAGAGACATACCCCAAGCGACTTACAGCTGTAATCGCAGCAAAAGGTGGCGCTACAAAGTATTAACTTAAGGGGGCTGAATAATTTTGCACGCCCAATTTTTCAGTTTTTGATTTGTTAAAAAAGTTTGAAATATCCAATAAATGTCGTTCTACTTCATGATTGTGTTCCACTTGTTGTTGATTCTTCCCAAAAAATACAGTTTTACATCTTTATGTTTGAAGCCTGAAATGTGGCAAAAGGTCGCAAAGTTCAAGGGGGCCGAATACTTTCTCAAGGCACTGTATATTTTTCTTCCCAACCCAACAGTCATTCTGAATGCAGGTTGGAGGTGAATAAATGGATTTCCCCATTGTGGCCACTGTATTAGGGTAAGTCTAGTCCCTCAAAATAAGGTCGTATGAAATATGTGTTGTATTGTCTTCAACAGTACAACACATGGGGCGACAGGGTAGCCTAGTGGTGAGAGCATTGGTACTAGTAACCCGGAAGGTTGCAAGTTCAAACCCCCGAGCTGACATGGTACAAATCTGTCATTCTGCCCCTGAACAGGCAGTTAACCCACTGTTCCTAGGCCGTCATTGAAAATAAGAATTTGTTCTGAACTGACTTGACTAGTTAAATAAAGATTTTTTTAAAATTACATTTTAATGATAACATATTTGGTTAGGATCTCACTTGGTTAAGGCCACAGGACTGAAAATGGATGAATGCAACAACCATGTCTCTGTCACTAACAAGTAGCCTACAGTGTGGACCCGTATAGACACTGGACCAGTGTTAAATATAACACTCTCAGTGATGATTTAACACTGGACATTTTGCTGTGTGTGATAACATGAAACTATACACGTGAAAACATGATCGCAAGTGAAATAAATGTGACAAACTGGTGATTGCAACATTTCAACAGTTTTTTTCATGTGAAAATGCAATTCCACATGCAATGTAGATTTTCACATGTGAAAATGCAAATTTGATTTTCAAGTGAAAGTTTTTTCACATGAAACTGCAAATTTCACATGTAAACAAACGCACATTTCACGTGAATCTGCAATTCACATGTGAGGTGAAAACATGGTATTCCCCTCATGTGAAAATGTGGTGTTAACATTTGAACTTGAAATGTTACACATGTGAACATCTGGTTTCACATGTGAACAACTGACGTGTCTCTATTTTATTTATATGTGAAAATGTTAACGCAAATGCAATTTTCACATATATTTTTTTATAAGGGAATGATATGGGGGTTTTAAAGTAAGTGGTACACTGCTGAAATAGAATAAAACATGTAACTTTTCAATATGACCCTACCTAGAATTTGAACTCACAACCTCTGGATTTGACTATTCTCTCATCATTGATTTCATTTACTTATTTCAGCAATTTGAGGATTTTCTGTATAGTCTGTTGGTGAGGCATATTAACATGTTTTAATGTTACCCCTTGATTCACTAAGATAAATATAATGGTTTTTCTTGAGTTTATATTTAAGTAGAGATTTACATTACTTAAGTCCCAAGTGTAGAAAGACAGGTGAAATCAGTCATTGGCACAGGCATGGCGGCATAGCAGGAAGATCGGAATGCAATGAACCAAGAGGTTATGAGTTCAAATCCCAGGTGATGATGTTGAATAACAAGTACTGTCAAATGAAAATACACAATTGAATAATGTATGCCAAAATGTTTCAAATATGTAAGTTGAAAACACTATGTTAAAAGTACTGTTTGTGTGTGTATCCTAACAACTAATTTTTGTTCGCAGGGCATCACCTGTGAAATCTCATGTGGGAAAAAATATGAATCCGCATTTGGAAGGTTATATCGTCACATGTGAAAATCCACATATGAAATATTATCACATGTGAAGTGTTCCAAAAACACACGGTTTCACATGATTTCAGATGTGGAAATTCAGATCTGAAATCAAATTTCACTTGTGCAAAACGTGGAAAATTCACATGTGAAATCATGTTTTTTTTCCCCTGCAAAGGTTACCAATAACCAACTGTAGAATAACAACTAATCACAGGCAGACAGCCAGGGAAAAAAATAACAGACTTTTCTGATGAAGTAGTCTAGATGTTTCCTGTCCTACTGAAGTTGAACAGAAAACAAATACATTCAAGAACATAAATATGAGTCCTGCTGCAGGGCTCAAAATACGTTTAGACTCCATGACAACATCCCCAGTCAGTAACATTACACCAAGCACACAGGCAGCACAGCTTGCCTCATGATTACCTTATGTCATACTCGGTTTTGAAATCAGAAGCCTCCAAAGTGGTAGTCCACTGCAACGGCTCCTTGAACACATGCTTGGCCTCCTGAGGGTGTCTGGAGCTGAACTGTTCCACAAACTCCAGGATCTCTTTCAGCAGAGACTCGTTGACTGGAGTGATCTCCAGTTTTCCAGTCCCAGAACTTGCGGTGGTCCATTGCGCTGCTCTGGTCAGCGCTACCCCCATGGTAGCAGCTGTGTGGGACTGGCAAAGTCCTGAAACGCTATAGTGGATTAATTGGTGACAATTACACTTTTAGCAACAAATGTCAACAAAATATTAAATCGCTAGCTACAGTTATAGTAGACTGGCAGATAAGACGGTATCGACCTCGCTAGCTATGTTAACAGCCGGTTATTGACTAATGTTAGCTAGCCAGCTGACCCCCGCGTTGCTTACATCCATCACATCCCAAACTTTTGAAAGGTGTTGAAGCTTTCATACACACAAAAAAAAACGAATAAAATGTTTTAGCTAAGTGTACAGTAAACATTTATCTTTTACATATGACAACTTACCAGCTATTTGAAATTGTCTTCTAGAGAACCCCGAGCTAGCTACCAATCAATGTTAGCAGTTTAGTCGGTTTCCTTGGAAACAGACAAGCACCACTGCCTCAAGTTGCTAGGATACCCCTCAACAACGTAGCGGGAGACGTGTCAAAAATAACATTAGTCAGAAACGCAAAACTCCATTCCTACCTGCAGCCTGCTGGTGTGATATTTGCTTTAGCACAGCGTGAGTCTGAGTATGCCTTCATAAGAAAAGTTCATTTTTTAAAGTAGAGTGTCCCCAGAACCACACGTGAGAGCTTCTTTAGAAACATCCTCTAGGATTGCTGTATGGTTTGGCACTGCAGTGTTACGCAGACAAACAATCTGTGCAAACTGGAAATGGTCTATTTGAAGTAGATTTTTACCCATTTCGGCTCGGCAAATAAAGTAATTCAGACTTCATTCAAATAAAGTAATTCAGACTTCATTCAAATAAAGTAATTCAGACTTCATTAATTCAGTCATTGAGAGCAACATCCTCTTACTGTATAAAAAGTGTTAATTTATTTTCAAAACAAAAGCCACCTCACCTGGCTGTAATTTCAAAAGCGGAGTATGGAAATGATTTCGTTATTTCAGGTTGGCAAAAAAAGAAGAAAGAAAAATCATCCAGGAGAGTGAGATAAAGGCATTGGTGTGTTTTGAGACTGGTAGGCCACCCAAAAACCAGGCCTAGTTGATTAACCAGATCCGATTTCATATTTTTCCTTTTCAGGTAGATGCAAAAGGAAAATAACCAGAAGACTCTAAACCTTTGATTGTGCACCACTGTGGAACCTTCCATTCCTTTAGCCACCAGAAGTGAGCTTTGAGTCAGACAGTTAATGGGGAGATCCACCCTCCACAGAAAGGTACCACAACTCCATGGTTGCATCCCAAATGGAATCATATTCCCTGCATATGTACCATGGGCTCCTCGTATTGGCTAAGCGTGCCCCAGACCATGATTGAGAATTAGATTATAACCCCCTCTTTCCTACGCTGAATGAACGGCAACAATTTGTGCAAATCAACACTGTGCATCTTATTGTCTGGCAGCTGCCCTCCCGGTCCGTGGTGTCCTGTATGTGTGTATCTCTCTCTCTCTCTCTCTCTATGTGTTTGTGTCTCTCTCTCTCTGTGTCTCTCTCTCTCTCTGTGTGTCTCTCTCCCTCTCTCTCTCTCTCTCTGTGCATCTCTCTCTCTGTGCGTGTCTCTCTCTCTCTCTCTCTCTCTCTCTCGCTCTCTCTCTCTCTCTCTCTCTGTGTTTCTCTGACCCTCTGTGTGTGTCTCTCTGACCCTCTGTGTGTGTCTCTCTGTCCCTCTGTGTGTGTCTCTCTCTCCCTCTGTGTGTGTCTCTCTCTCCCTCTGTGTGTGTCTCTCTCTCCCTCTGTGTGTGTATCCATCCCTCTGTGTGTGTGTCTCTCTCCCTCTGTGTGTGTCTCTCTCTCCCTCTGTGTGTGTCTCTCTCCCTCTGTGTGTGTCTCTCTCCCTCTGTGTGTGTCTCTCTCCCTCTGTGTGTGTATCCCTCCCTCTGTGTGTGTCTCTCTCTCTCCCTCTGTGTGTGTCACTCTCTCTTTTTCTGTGTGTGTCTCTCTCTGTCTCTCTCAAATTCAAATTTAAGCTGCTTTATTGGCATGAAAAACAATATTGCCAAAGCAACACTGTATACAATATACATTGTAATAAAGAATAAATAAAGTAATAAAGAAAGAATAATAATATAAAATGGTAGTAAATAATAATACAACAATTAAATACAAAAATAATAACAATATAATGGTAACAGTCAATAGTAGAAATGTAATAAATTTACAAATCAAACTATGGAAAATGAAACTGTAACTAACTTATCACTAAAAATGGTCATCTTCACCATTACATCAGTACTACAACTTCCATCACCATCATTAAACTGCTATCATTACCATCACCCTACTACCATACCACTACAAGTTGGAATAATAGTAATAACAATAATAGTAATAACAATAATAGTAATAATAAGTAAGTTACTGCTTACTATGCGGATGTTATTATTCAGTGTCCCTCAGGCTATGGCAGGAAAATACATATTTGGCTGCAAGAGGAGCCATTGCTCCTTCGGCCATGAGTATTTTTAGTTCTTCCTCTGGGTTTAATAAGTTAAAATTTGGAATAAATGTAGTCATATTAACCTCTATCTCTCTGTGTGTCTCTCTCTCTTTCAATTTTCAATTCAATTCAATTCAATTCAATTTGCTTTATTGGCATGACATAACAATGTACATATAAATAATGAGAATCAAAATTGTCAACGGGACAACACATTTTGGGAAATAACACTAATTGTTTTATATTTTTGACATTTTGTCAGGAAATGCAGCTCCGTCTCAGGTTCTGCTGTTGTGCAGTGGTTACACAGCCTTTTCTCTACAGGGAGACAGGTTTTCCTGTGTCTATCCTTCTCAATGGCAAGGCTGTGCACACTGAGCCTGTACTTTGTCAAGGTTTTGATCAGTAACCATGGACAAATAGTTAGCCACAGTGTACTGTCGATTTAGGGCCAGATGCACTGCATTGTGCTTATGTTACCCAATAAGCAACGTAGTTTTGTTTTGACTGTGTTGTAATTTGGTTTATTCTGATTGATTGGATGTTCTGGTCCTGAGGCTTCAGTGTGTTAGTCGAACAAGTTTGTGAACTAACACTCTCTCTCTCTCTCTCTCTCTCTCTCTCTCTCTCTCTCTCTCTCTCTCTCTCTCTCTCTCTCTCTCTCTCTCTCTCTCTCTCTCTCTCTCTCTCTCTCTCTCTCTCTCTCTCTCTCTCTCTCTCTCTCTCTCTCTCTCTCTCTCTCTCTCTCTCTCTCTCTCTCTCTCTCTCTCTCTCTCTCTCTCTCTCTCTCTCTCTCTCTCTCTCTGTGTGTGTGTGTGTGTCTCTCTCTCTCTCCCTCTCTCTCTGTGTGTCTCTCTCTCTCTTTGTGTGTGGCTCTCTCTCTCTCTCTGTATGTGTGTCTCTCTGTCTCTCTGTGTGTCTCTCTCTCTCTCTGTGTCTCTCTGTGTGTGTGTCTCTCTCTCTCGCTCTCTCTCTCTGTGTGTCTCTCCCTCTCTGTCTCTCTCCGTGTGTGTCTCTGTGTGTGTGTCTCTCTCCCTCTCTCTGTGTGTCTCTCTCTCTCTCTGTGTGTCTCTCTCTCTCTCTCTCTCTCTCTGTATGTGTGTCTCTCTCTCTGTGTGTGTCTCTCTCTCTCTCTGTCTCTCTCCGTGTGTGTCTCTGTGTGTGTGTCTCTCTCCCTCTCTCTGTGTGTCTCTCTCTCTCTCTGTGTGTCTCTCTCTCTCTCTCTCTGTATGTGTGTCTCTCTCTCTGTGTGTGTGTCTCTCTCTCTCTCTCTGTGTGTCTCTCTCTCTCTTTGTGTGTGGCTCTCTCTCTCTCTTTATATGTGTCTCTCTCTCTGTGTGTGTCTCTCTCTCTCTCTGTATGTGTGTCTCTCTCTCTCTCTGTGTATCTCTCTCTGTGTGTGTGTGTGTGTGTCTCTCTCTCTCGTAGGTAACATGCTGGACAGAAATTTGAGATATCCCTGGGGAGAAGCCGTAGCCCATCCCGAGAAGAAAAGGAAATCAAGAAACATCATCCTGAGTGTTGTTGTTGTTACAAGGGAAGATTTATTAGTTCCCCGTTTCAGGTATTTCATTTGGAACAAGGTAGTCTGTCTAAATTAAGAAGCATGGAGAAAAATCCCCGTAGCCACAGCAGGGTGCCGGAGCAGAAGTGGTTTCGGGTACAGGAGGCCAGACAGGCTTGTGTAAGAGTTTGGAAAGAAGCAAGGGTGAGAGAGAAGTGTAGAGTATGGGGTACAAAGAGAAAAGGTGAAATCCACGTACCCACAGCAGGGTGCCTGATCAGGCCAGTGGTTCGGGCGAAGCAAAAGCCCAGATACACATGCTTGTGTATAGGACATAGAGGAAAGGGGGGGGGGGGGGATAAGAGAGGAAAAAAGAGAAGGATAAATCCACATATCCACAGCAGGGTATTAGGTCAGGCTAAAAGGAGAGAGTGTACAGACTCAGGGCACAGGAGTCCAGACAGGAGCTTGGATAGAGGAAATGGGAAAAGAGAATCAGAGACAAAAGGACAAGGAGAGAAGGAGAATGAACGACTGCCTTAATATTTCTGGCTTAAGGACTCATTAGCAACTCTAATTTATGTTTGTTAAAACGTCTAAATGGAACCGTCTGGGGCTTCCAGAACCTTTTCAAAAACAAATATGGCTCTGTGGTCTAGGGCACCTGCTGGGTCTTAGATGCACTTAGCGTTTAACTCAATACACCCAAATAAACAAAACCAGTCTCCATGCTTCTGCTCCAATGCTTGACTGGAGCTGTTGAATGAATTGCATGGTAACATGCTGAGGACTCCTGGAGAAAGGTATTGTGTGCCAGGTACATTGCTATCATGATTCCATCCGTCTACAGTGTACTCGATACTCAAACCGTCAACACTGAAATGAAACAAGTGATGAGGAGTATGGACTACTGTTACTCCTCCTGTTCAGAAGGTATAATATCATATCTCCTGCTCTAGTCTTCCTCCTGTTGAGGTAGTATAATATCATATCTCCTGCTCTAGTCTTCCTCCTGTTGAGGTAGTATAACACCATATCTCCTGCTCTAGTCATCCTCCTGTTGAGGTAGTATAATATCATATCTCCTGCTCTAGTCATCCTCTTGTTGAGGTAGTATAATATCATATCTCCTGCTCTAGTCATCCTCTTGTTGAGGTAGTATAATATCATATCTCCTGCTCTAGTCATCCTCTTGTTGAGGTAGTATAATATCATATCTCCTGCTCTAGTCTTCCTCCTGTTGAGGTAGTATAACACCATATCTCCTGCTCTAGTCATCCTCCTGTTGAGGTAGTATAACACCATATCTCCTGCTCTAGTCATCCTCCTGTTGAGGTAGTATAATATCATATCTCCTGCTCTAGTCATCCTCCTGTTGAGGAGATATAACATCATATCTCCTGCTCTAGTCATCCTCCTGTTGAGGTAGTATAACATCATATCTCCTGCTCTAGTCTTCCTCCTGTTGAGGTAGTATAACATCATATCTTCTGCTCTAGTCATCCTCTTGTTGAGGTAGTAAAACACCATATATCCTGCTCTAGTCATCCTCTTGTTGAGGTAGTATAATATCATATCTCCTGCTCTAGTCATCCTCCTGTTGAGGAGATATAACATCATATCTCCTGCTCTAGTCATCCTCCTGTTGAGGTAGTATAACATCATATCTCCTGCTCTAGTCTTCCTCCTGTTGAGGTAGTATAACATCATATCTTCTGCTCTAGTCATCCTCTTGTTGAGGTAGTAAAACACCATATCTCCTGCTCTAGTCATCCTCCTGTTGAGGTAGTATAACATCATATCTCCTGCTCTAGTCTTCCTCCTGTTGAGGTAGTATAACATCATATCTTCTGCTCTAGTCATCCTCTTGTTGAGGTAGTAAAACACCATATATCCTGCTCTAGTCATCCTCTTGTTGAGGTAGTATAATATCATATCTCCTGCTCTAGTCATCCTCTTGTTGAGGTAGTATAATATCATATCTCCTGCTCTAGTCATCCTCCTGTTGAGGTAGTATAATATCATATCTCCTGCTCTAGTCATCCTCTTGTTGAGGTAGTATAATATCATATCTCCTGCTCTAGTCATCCTCTTGTTGAGGTAGTATAATATCATATCTCCTGCTCTAGTCATCCTCCTGTTGAGGTAGTATAATATCATATCTCCTGCTCTAGTCATCCTCTTGTTGAGGTAGTAAAACACCATATATCCTGCTCTAGTCATCCTCTTGTTGAGGTAGTATAATATCATATCTCCTGCTCTAGTCATCCTCTTGTTGAGGTAGTATAATATCATATCTCCTGCTCTAGTCATCCTCTTGTTGAGGTAGTATAATATCATATCTCCTGCTCTAGTCATCCTCTTGTTGAGGTAGTATAATATCATATCTCCTGCTCTAGTCATCCTCTTGTTGAGGTAGTATAACATCATATCTCCTGCTCTAGTCATCCTCTTGTTGAGGTAGTATAATATCATATCTCCTGCTCTAGTCTTCTTCCTGGTGAGGTAGTATAACATCATATCTCCTGCTCTAGTCTTCCTCCTGTTGAGGTAGTAAAACATCATATCTCCTGCTCTAGTCTTCCTCCTGTTGAGGTAGTAAAACATCATATCTCCTGCTCTAGTCTTCCTCCTGTTGAGGTAGTATAACATCATATCTCCTGCTCTAGTCTTCCTCCTGTTGAGGTAGTATAACATCATATCTCCTGCTCTAGTCATCCTCTTGTTGAGGTAGTATAATATCATATCTCCTGCTCTAGTCTTCCTCCTGGTGAGGTAGTATAACATCATATCTCCTGCTCTAGTCTTCCTCCTGTTGAGGTAGTATAACATCATATCTCCTGCTCTAGTCATCCTCTTGTTGAGGTAGTATAATATCATATCTCCTGCTCTAGTCTTCCTCCAGTTGAGGTAGTAAAACATCATATCTCTTGCTCTAGTCTTCCTCCTGTTGAGGTAGGATAACACCATATCTCCTGCTCTAGTCTTCCTCCTGTTGAGGTAGTATAACATCATATCTCCTGCTCTAGTCTTCCTCCTGTTGAGGAGATATAACATCATATTTCCTGCTCTAGTCTTCCTCCTGTTGAGGTAGTATAACACCATATATCCTGCTCTAGTCTTCCTGTCACGACTTCTGCCTAAGTCGTTGCCTCTCCTTGTTCGGGCGGTGCTCGGCGTTCGACGTCACTGGTCTTCTAGCCATCATTGATCCTTTTTTCATTTTCCATTGGTTTTGTCTTGTCTTCCCACACACCTGTTTTCAATCCCATTCATTACCCGTTGTGTATTTAACCCTCTGTTTCCCCTCATGTCTTTGTCAGAGATTGTTGTATAGGTGCGCGTCGGGTCCTCGTACCCATGTTTGTTTGTTTATGTACATTTAGTGTTATGGAGCATACTCCATGAACTTTATTAAAAGACTCCATTTTACACTCTATTTGACTCTCCTGCGCCTGACTTCCCTACCACCTATTACACCTATGCATGACACTTCCTCCTGTTGAGGTAGTATAATATCATATCTCCTGCTATAGTCTTCCTCCTGTTGAGGTAGTATAATACCTGAGGTAGTATAACATCACATCTCCTGCTCTAGTCTTCCTCCTGCTCTAGTCTTCCTCCTGTTGAGGTAGTATAACACCATATATCCTGCTCTAGTCTTCAGGAAGACTAGAGCAGGACTAGAGCAGGATATATGGTGTTATACTACCTCAACAGGAGGAAGACTAGAGCAGGAGATATGATGTTATACTACCTCAACAGGAGGAAGACTAGAGCAGGAGATATGGTGTTATCCTACCTCAACAGGAGGAAGACTAGAGCAGGAGATATGATGTTATACTACCTCAACAGGAGGAAGAATAGAGCAGGAGTTATGGTGTTATATCTCCTCAACAGGAGGAAGACTAGAGCAGGAGATATGAAACTATCCGCCGCCATTGTCGCAACCCCTATTACCAGCCTGTTCAACCTCTCTTTCATATCGTCTGAGATCCCCAAGGATTGGAAAGCTGCCGCAGTCATCCCCCTCTTCAAAGGGGGAGACCCTGGACCCAAACTGTTACAGACCTATATCTATCCTGCCCTGCCTATCTAAGGTCTTCGAAAACCAAGTCAACAAACAGGTCACTGACCATCTCGAATCACACCGTACCTTCTCCGCTGTGCAATCGGGTTTCCGAGCCGGTCACGGGTGCACCTCAGCCACGCTCAAGGTACTAAACGATATCATAATGGCCATCGATAAAAGACAGTACTGTGCAGCCGTCTTCATCGACCTTGCCAAGGCTTTCGACTCTGTCAATCACCATATTCTTATCGGCAGACTCAGTAGCCTTGGTTTCTCTGATGACTGCCTTGCCTGGTTCACCAACTACTTTGCAGACAGAGTGCAGTGTGTCAAATCGGAGGGCATGCTGTCCGGTCCTCTGGCAGTCTCTATGGGGGTGCCACAGGGTTCAATTCTCGGGCCGACTCTTCTCTCTGTATATATCAATGATGTTGCTCTTGCTGCAGGCGATTCCCTGATCCACCTCTACGCAGATGACACCATTCTATATACTTCCGGCCCGTCCTTGGACACTGTGCTATCTAACCTCCAAACAAGCTTCAATGCCATACAACACTCCTTCCGTGGCCTCCAACTGCTCTTAAACGCTAGTAAAACCAAATGTATGCTTTTCAACCGTTCGCTGCCTGCACGTGCACGCCTGACTAGTATCACCACCCTGGATGGTTCCGACCTTGAATATGTGGACATCTATAAGTACCTAGGTGTCTGGCTTGACTGTAAACTCTCCTTCCAGACTCATATCAAACATCTCCAATCGAAAATCAAATCCAAAATCGGCTTTCTATTCCGCAACAAAGCCTCCTTCACTCATGCCGCCAAACTTACCCTAGTAAAACTGACTATCCTACCGATCCTCGACTTCGGCGACGTCATCTACAAAATAGCTTCCAACACTCTACTCAGCAAACTGGATGCAGTTTATCACAGTGCCATCCGTTTTGTCACTAAAGCACCTTATACTACCCACCACTGCGACTTGTATGCTCTAGTCGGCTGGCCCTCGCTCCATATTCGTCGCCAGACCCACTGGTTCCAGGTCATCTACAAGTCCATGCTAGGTAAAGCCCCGCCTTATCTCAGTTCACTGGTCACGGTGGCAACACTCACCCGTAGCACGCGCGCCAGCAGGTGTATCTCACTGATCATCCCTAAAGCCAACACCTCATTTGGCCGCCTTTCGTTCCAGTTTTCTGCTGCCTGTGCCTGGAACGAATTGCAGAAATCGCCGAAGTTGGAGACTTTTATCTCCCTCACCAACTTCAAACATCTGCTATCTGAGCAGCTAACCGATCGCTGCAGCTGTACATAGTCTTATCGGTAAATAGCCCACCCAATTATACCTACCTCATCTCCATACTATTTTTTTAAATGTACTTTTCTGCTCTTTTGCACATCAATATCTCTTCCTGTACATGACCATCTGATCATTTCTCACTCCAGTGTTAATCTGCAAAATTGTAATTATTTGCCTACCTCCTCATGCCTTTTGCACACAATGTATATAGACCCTTTTTTTCTAGGTAGTATAATATCCTATATTCTGCTCTAGTCTTCCTCCTGTTGAGGTAGTAAAACACCATATCTCCTGCTCTAGTCATCCTCTTGTTGAGGTAGTATAATAGCATATCTCCTGCTCTAGTCTTCCTCCTGTTGAGGTAGTATAACACCATATCTCCTGCTCTAGTCTTCCTCCTGTTGAGGTAGTATAACACCATATCTCCTGCTCTAGTCTTCCCCCTGTTGAGGTAGTATAATAGCATATCTCCTGCTCTAGTCTTCCTCCTGTTGAGGTAGTATAACACCATATCTCCTGCTCTAGTCTTCTTCCTGTTGAGGTAGTTTGATATCATATCTCCTGCTCTAGTCTTCCTCCTGTTGAGGTAGTATAACACCATATCTCCTGCTCTAGTCTTCCTCCTGTTGAGGTAGTTTGATATCATATCTCCTGCTCTAGTCTTCCTCCTGTTGAGGTAGTATAATATCATATCTCCTGCTCTAGTCTTCCTCCTGTTGAGGTAGTTTGATATCATATCTCCTGCTCTAGTCTTCCTCCTTTTGAGGTAGTTTGATATCATATCTCCTGCTCTAGTCTTCCTCCTGTTGAGGTAGTATAATATCATATCTCCTGCTCTAGTCTTCCTCCCAGACACACTCACACAGTCCAGAGAACTCTTATTATTGCAGGCTTCATGTCAAGTGCAGTTCAGCACAGTTCAGGGACGTGGTTAACTTAACTCGGGTTGCAAATGGAAACCTATTCCCTATATATTGCACTACTTTTGACCAGAGCCCATAGGGAATAGGGTGCCGTTTGGGACGCAAGCCCATAGGACGGTCCAGGCAAGGAATGAGGTGACACTGGTCACAATAATGAGCAAGTGCAAGATCTGTCACACACATTTCAGATATATGACCTTTCCAAAATAGAAAATAGTAAAAATAGCCAAAACAGTTCTAACAAGAGGAGAACATTGTATCACCGTATACTCCTGTTTTAAAGCTGTAGACCTTCTATAATCTGCTGAGTCTTGTAGGGACAGGGAGTTAGCGGGGGCAAATGTTGCTCTGAGAGAGATTCAGGTCTGAGTGACTAACGGTATGATGAACAAGAGACTTGGTGACTTGTCTTATAACTTTTTCCAGGGAACAATTTAGAGTGGGCCTAGAGTACCGTGCCCAAGGGCACTGCAAATAGGGTTATTTCTTTTATATTTTACTACCTCACCCCCGTAGCAGCTTGATTTTACCATTAGATATAAACGGGGTATAAACAGGATTTGGGTCATTATAAATAATCACCCAGTTTATTGACTGTTTGGACAGGCAGTATTATAGATGAGTTACTGTGGATTCCCACCAACATGGAAAATACATAAGTGCTTCTGGTCCTTGGTTCAGTGAGGACGGACTGATAGGTGAGGCAGACAGACAGAGGTGCCAAAGAAAACTGCACTTCATTTTACTTCACTGACAAACCCAGGCTGAGGAGCATCTCATTATTAATGGGCTGTTAAGTATGTGTGTGTGTGTGATGCGATTCACGGGTGCTGCTTAGTGAAATATTTCCAAATGGTTTGATATGACGGTAATACAAATGGGTCAACGTCAGTGAATCGGAAATACCTCGATATCTATATAACCTTTGTTTTCTCTAAATAATAGCTACATCAGTAAAGAATTAAGAACTCCAGCCAAAGGCAATCAAACCTCGAGATTAAGACCCAATCAGATACTGCCCATGAATCAAAACATTGTGAACCAATGGCGATGAAGGGAAATCAAGGGCAACTATGAAATACAAAGCAATAAAGTCCATTATATCTACACTAAACTAGTCTCACTGTAAGAAAAACAAAACCAGATACTGTTGAAACAGTTTGCTCTGTAACAATGAATATCATTGCTTGGGCTTCTTATGGATGTAAACCTGTAATTGTGGTATTTCAAGTGCTGTGTATATATTTCAAGTTGTTGGTGCCAATGCTTTCTTTGGAGCAGCTGGTTGCTTGTCAAATATAGAAGTAAAACAAGATTCATGAATACATAGATTTATGGAATGGAACGACTGAATCTGTATGTATTAAAACCAATTTTTGGTTATTTTGCTATTTGGTGGCACTGGCAAAACCCCACCAATACCTCTGCTAAATCCTGTACCGCTTTCACAAGTGGTTTTGAATTTGAAAAAGAAATTGAACTAGCACTGTCAAACCTCAAAACATATCTTTTAGAAAATCGCATCACCATAAAGTTGAACGTTTCCAGCCATTTCAAATGATTGATGTCCACACTGTCATCACCAGAAATGTATTTGAACTCCACAAGCTGCCATTTAATGTAAAAATAGAATGAAAAAGCTGACCTGATGTTTTTATCTGGCCAGGTTTCCCTTTACATCAGCAGGTAGCCCAGCTGTTAAGAGTGTTGGGCCAGTCACTGAAAGGTCATTGTTTTGAATCCCTAAGCTGACTAGGTGAAAAAACTGTCAATGTGCCCTTGAGCAAGGCACTTAACTCTAATTGTTCCTGTAAGTTGCTCTGGATAAGAGCATCTGCTAAATGACCAAAATGTAAAAATGTCAACCTGTATATATATACATGTAAATGCATTGTAGGGCCTAACAGACAGTATGAACATATATCAGCATGATATTACAAGCAACATTGTTATCATGTTTGCGGTAAACATGTTACTGTGAACAAATCCAATTATTTAGTCCTAAAAGTTTGTAATTTAGTTGTTTTGAGGTTAAGAGGAAAACCTCAAAACAATTGTACAAAGTGATATTGGACTTCAGATTTTGGACAGTTGTCGTAACCATTGTTGGGGAATGTCCCGTATCCTGCTTCCTGATTGGTTCATCTGAGGTCAGACAGGTTGGCTCCAACCACACCTATTTACCAGCTTGTATCCCTCATTTGACCAAGTACCACTCTGCCATCCCTGTTGCCTCTCACCATCCACCCCCCCCCCTCTCACCTGGGGCCCTCATTTATAACCATTGCCGAAATTTCACACAAAATGTCTGCGTGTGCCATTTCTGAAAGGTCTGCACACCAAAAATATTGAGGTTTATAAAATTCGCACAGGCCATAGGAATGTTTCCCATTATAAATCAGTTATGTCCTAAAACTGAGTGTGAAAGAGCAGCCTGGAAAACACCATTTGTCTTTTAGG
Organism: Oncorhynchus masou masou; assembly: GCF_036934945.1. Lineage (NCBI taxonomy): Eukaryota > Metazoa > Chordata > Actinopteri > Salmoniformes > Salmonidae > Oncorhynchus > Oncorhynchus masou. The sequence continues at coordinate 43,536,195 of NC_088241.1, read as the reverse complement.
GTGACAATAACACCCTTTATTTGCTGGAGAAATGGGAACTACTGGCATAAGGCCACGGCATGCAAAATACAAATGGTTTGTCTTTCAATAGATTCTTGGATTTTTATGTCCTGCCTTGGTATAGGCTCTGCCTTGGTATAGGCTCTGCCTTGGTACAGGCTCTGCCTTGGTACAGGCTCTGCCTTGGTACAGGCTCTGCCTTGGTACAGGCTCTGCCTTGGTATAGGCTCTGCCTTGGTACAGGCTCTGCCTTGGTACAGGCTCTGCCTTGGTATAGGCTCTGTCTTGGTATGGTATAGGCTCTGTCTTGGTATGGTATAGGCTCTGTCTTGGTACAGGCTCTGTCTTGGTATAGGCTCTGTCTTGGTATGGTATAGGCTCTGTCTTGGTATGGTATAGGCTCTGTCTTGGTATAGGCTCTGTCTTGGTATAGGCTCTGCATTGGTATAGGCTCTGCCTTGGTATAGGCTCTGCCTTGGTATAGGCTCTGCCTTGGTATAGGAAATAATGTTGTTTTCCTATTGCACAGCAATACTGTAGCTTACCCATACTTCCAAATATTTGAATATTTGACATATGCTAGGGGTCTATTGTAAATAAATTACTGCTAAAGATTAAACAGTCTATCTGGAAAAGTTTCTGAAAGAGAAAACAATTGTATTGTGGACCTGTCAGTGTAACAGTATAGCTTCCGTCCCTCTCCTCACCCCTACTTGGGCTTGAACCAGAGACCCTCTGCACACATCAACAACAGTCACCCACAAAGCACCGTTACCCATCGCTCCACAAAAGCCGTGGCCTTGCAGAGCAAGGGGAACAATTACTTCAAGGTCTCAGAGCGAGTGACGTCACCGATTGAAACACTATTAGCGCGCACCCCGCTAACTAGCCAGCCGTTTCACACCGGTTAAATCAGCAGAGTTCATAGGAAATCAGTCAATTCAAATAAATTCATTAGGCCCTAATCTCGGGATTCCACATGACTGGGAATACAGATACACATCTGTTGGTCACAGATATCTTTAAAAAAAAAGTAGGTGCGTGGATCAGAAAACCAGTCCGTATCTGGTGTGACCACCATTTGCCTCATGCAGCGTGACATTTCCTTCACATAGAGTTGATCAGGCTGTTGATTGTGGCCTGTGGAATATTGTCCCACTCCTCTAAATTGGCTGTGCGAAATTGCTGGATATGGCCATGAACAGGAACACCCTGTACTATACGTCGATCCAGAGCATCCCAAACATGCTCAACGGGTGACATGTCTGGTAAGTATGCAGGCCATAGAAGAAATGGTACATTTTTAGCTTTCAGGAATTGTGTACAAATCCTTCCGACGTGGGGCCGTGATGAATGGCACGACAATGGGCCTCAGGATCTCGTCACGGTATCTCTGTGCATTCAAATTGCCATCAATAAAATGCAATTGTGTTCGTTGTTCTGCCCATATCATAACCCCACCATGGGGCACTCTGTTCACAATGTTGACATCAGCAAACCGCACGCCCACACAACGCCATGCATGCTGTCTTCCATCTGCCCGGTACAGTTGAAACCAGAAATCATCCGTGAAGAGCACACTTCTCCAGCGTGCCAGTGGCCATCAAAGTATTTGCCCACTGAAGTCGGTTATGATGCCGAAGGTCAAGACCCTGGTGAGGAGGACGAACACGCAGCTTCCCTGAGACGGTTTCTGACTGTTTCTGCAGAAATTCTTCGGTTGTGCAAACCCACAGTTTCATCAGCTGTCCGGGTGGCTGGCCTCAGACGATCCAGCAGGTGAAGAAGCCGGATGTGGAGGTCCTAGGCTGGCGTGGTTACACGTGGTCTGCGGGTGGATGGATTATCTATGCAAATGTAGAAATGCTCACCAGAAACACACTTTTTATGCATATGGAGCATTTTTGAGATCTTTCAATTCAGCTCTTGAATCATGGGATCAATACTTTACATGTTGCGTTTATATTTTTCTTCAGTATATTTACTAGGCTAACAGGTCCAATTAAATGACAGATTCACATGATAAATTGTGTTATGGCTCCTTTGGGAATGTGAAGCCATCATGGCCAGAAAAGGTGAGGAATGTATTACGGTTATGAAATTCAAATGAAATATACACATTTTCACTCTGCTCACTAACTGCACATGTCTGCATTCTTGTTAATATGTTTTCTAGTTTCTTATTTTTTATGAATAAGCTTTTCATCACATCCCAAATTTGCACAAAATACTTGCCAGCTTGCAATACAATATTTCAACCACTAGCAGATGTGTGTAGGCATGGTCTGAAGTTAGCGAGGAGGTGAGCACATTCTCATGTCAAGTTAATTTCCTATAAATGCCAACTTCTGCGTGAAAACCGGTGCACATTTTGGGGTCTATTTTGTCCTTATGTAAGGTTTATAAATGAGGTCCCTGGAGATACCAGCTGGTTCTACTATTTCAAAGTCATTCAGCATGCAAAAACACAGATCTTCACTCACTTTTCTCCTCCCCTCTCCCTCCCTTCCTTCCTCCATCCTTCCCTCCTCACTACCTCAGTCTCTCACAGCGTAATTATTATTTTGAAACTGCGGTGTGAAGAGCTGTCCATGCTTGGCGCTGCCTCACTCGCTAACACTTGGGGAGGTTTAATACAATTTGACTTGTGTTTTATAATCTTCCCTGGAAGACATCAGGGCCTCTTTGTTCCTCCGCCTGTCTGTCAGTCTGTCAGTCTATCTCAGCATGAACAGGCAGAGAGAGGAACTGCCATGTGCCGCGCTGGGTGTGGGGCGAGGAGAGAGGTGGAGAAAGGGAGGGGAGGAAGAGGAGGGGGGCACTGGCATGTGCAGAGAGAGGTGGATAGAGGGGGAGGAGAAGTACTGTAGGAAAGGAGAGGGGTTCTTGAGCCGGGCGCTCCTCCCTCCCAACCATTGGTTGAGGAAGTGCTTGTTGAGTGCTTATGTTGCAGCCACTCCAGCGATGGTATAGCTAAGTGAGATGCAGACAGAGGGAAAAGAAACCCGTAAAGGGATAACTCTGACTCTCTGCAAATAATGGCACTTCAGTTAGTTAGGCAGGCAAGAAAAGTCACACGAGAAGACAAGGGTTTCCTGTGAACAGACAAGAAATGTTAATAAACAGAAGTCTGTATGTGCGTCCCAAATGGCACCCTATTCCCTATGTAGTGCATGTCTATTGACCAGGGCCCAAAGGGCATCCATTTGAGGTGCATCATGTGTAAAGTCTGTTCGAAGGGGAAGTCCAATAGACAAGTCATGTTAAAGGGAAAATCCATCAGTGCACTCACTGACTTTGAAGTCAGGAATGTGGAAATACGATTTGTTACAGAGTATATATATAGTGAGCTGCTAAATGTTGAAGGCCTATGAATGCCAGAGGAGACTCTCAAGGAGTGGAGAGCGTTCCAATGCTAACAATGAAGCTAGTCTAATCACAGAACACAGAGGACCAATCAGTCTGTCTGCAGGCTTCGTGTGAGCCGCTCCGCTCCAGAGAGAGAGGGTGCAGGAACTGGACCCGGCCTCGTGCCTGCCGGCCTGCTCTGGGGACCTTCGACGTGGGCTGTAGAGTTGGAGAGCCAGGCTGCTGCTGGGCCTCCCCAAGGCTGCGGGTAGTTCCCATTTCCCTTTCCAAAGGGCTGAGTTCAGAGGGAGGCGGTGGGGTGTGTGGGTGCGCCCTGTCTGTCAACCCACTACACAACCAGGCCAGTAGATGATCACTCATTATGGGCTGTTAGAAACCCCCTGTTCACTTCAGACCTCAGCCAAACTCCACCACCACTCCACTCCCAAGACCACTCACACACCACTCCCCAACATCAACACCTGTTAATACATGACACACCGACCAGCACACTGAAAGACTGCCTTCACCTTCCTGCGTTCTGCTCCCACTTCTGTCTTTTACGAACTAGAATCTCACTGCATCTCCTTCCTCTTTCAACTGCATGCCGGTCTCTCAAAGAGACACAAACAAAACGGTCAGCCATTTTTTTGCAATGTTCTTTCAGGATATTTTCTTCACTGGATTTGCTCACATATTGAGGAAGTTGAACATTGAAGGCCGTCCAAAGGTGAGCTGCTGCTTCACAGCTCTTACCACCTGGTTCTGCTCATATGAGTCCTGTTCGGTTTGACAGTTTAACGCCGTGGCGGCTGAGATCTTCTCACAACCCTGCACCTTACTATATAGTGTACTACTTTTGACCAGAGCCCACAATTGCCCTAGCGTCGTCCGGGTTAGTACTAACAATTAAGATACCACGTAATTGTGGAGAAAAGGGGGTAAAAATTCAATCTTGTCTCATCGCTACAACTCCCATACGGGCTCAGGAGAGACTAAGGTCGACACAGCGCGCATCCAACCCGGAAGCCAGCCGCACCAATGTGTCGGAGGAAACACTGTGCACCTGGCGACCTGGTTAGCGTGCACTGCGCCCGGCCCGCCACAGGAGTCGCTAGTGCGCGATGAGACAAGGATATCCCTACCGGCCAAACCCTCCCTAACCCGGACGACGCTAGGGCAATTGTGCGTCGCCGGCTGCGACAGAGCCTGGGCGCGAACCCAGAGTTAAATTGAATTGAAAAAAAGTAGTGTATTACATAGGGAATAAGGTACCATTTGGGAGGCATCCCCTGTCCCCTCCAACCAGGTCTGGCCATATATCTGAGGACCCAGTCACCAGTACATATGGCCCTGACCCCGCCGATGACTCATTACTGACGATTACATCACCTTGTAAAGGGACACGACCCAATACAATATCATACTGCTCCTTGTTATTCTTCCCCAGCAAACCAGACAGGTCTCTCTGTCTGGACCTCTCTCCCGCTCCCTCCCACTTTTTCCACCTCCTGTGTTTTACACATTTATTGTATCATGTGAGTTCCCATCATGTCGCTCAGGCGAGTCAGTCAGGGGGAACCACTGATTGGAAATAATAACACACTCACGTGTGTGCGTGCCGTTGTTTGTGCGTGTGTGTCTGACCACCCTCCACACTCCTAAGAGAAATGAGAGGGACATCTTGTCAAAACAAGGCCTGTGAGTGAGTGTTCTTCCCTGGGTGAGTCCAGGGGCTCTGGGCTGTAGGCTTTGGGAGCGAAGCGAGACACGGCGAGGGACATCCTGGTGATTGCCATGACCTGGCCCAGTCATCGTCACGCTAAGGGCCTCCCTTTCCATCTGGACCTGGGTCTCTGTTCGCATCCCAAATGGCACCCTATTCTCTATTTAGTGCACTACTTTTTACCAAGGCCCTGGTCAAAAGTAGTGCATTAAAATAGGGAATAGGGTGCCATTTGGGATTAATTTCTCTGTGTTACAGAGGTGTCAAACAGCAACAGCCTCAACCCTGCCTCTGAGAACACAACTGGCGCCACCGATATGACGCTACACGTCTCTCACACGTCTCCTACAAGGCCAGTCTGGCCAATTGTATCCCAGGAAAAGTATGGGTTTTATCAGCATGCCGTGCTTCGTTGGAATGTCTTGTTGCTTCCTGGTTTGGAACACGCCAGGCAAAGCATTTCACTGTTTCCTTGAGTTGAGGCAATGTCAGAATCGGAGGCTGAGCATACACAGTCTTTATAGGAGCAACTTGAGATCCTGTATGCCGATCGTCTAAAATGTAATTAGCACATGGCCATGGAGTTGAATCTGATTTCATTGAGTGCGATTTTGATCAGATTTCAATGCGTGTGCAGTGTAAGACCATTGAAACAATCCACAATCACTTTCTCTATTGAAAAACCCACTTTTCATGTCTCATCTATTCCTATGGCCTAAGACAGTATCTTTATTATTGGCTCGTACAGTGGTGAACTTTGATATGACAACAGGATGTTTTTGTACTCTCACTTCACACGAGCATGGAAATAAAATATTCCATAAACACAGCAAACTATGGTATGAAATAAATGAGGAAAACCACGAAACAAGTTATTTTGAATCGTCGCCACAGCAGAGCGCTGATGGCTCATCTGGATGGGCCTGCAGAGACATTTAAACAGTAAAGGTATCGCCGGCAGAGCAGAGATCTGCGTCCGGTCCCAGTGCTGGGTGTGTGTGTGTCTATTTGCGGCAGGATGCTGCTGAGACGTGGTGGTAACTCGAGAACCCTCGACAGTAGAACGGCTATAAACGACTGACGATCAGGGCTTCGCCGTTATAACCTTAACATCATGACTGACTACCGGCCTACTTCTGCGCTCTGCTCTGTATTCACATCCAAGCTGGACTGGGACCACCAACACATTCCTCTGTGGATGGATGTATATGGGCTGCCCAAACAGAACAGGTTCATTTTTGTTTAATGTATTTTTTACATGTGGTCGGGCTTACCAACAAGTTCCAACCAGAGCATGGTTGTAAAGTTATTATAAAGTGGCATGATGAGAAACTTACCCATTAGGCTCTGAAACACAAAACCAAAGTAAAGTGACATAGTAAAAATATATAAATAACATTTTTAGAGGTGGTCTTATCCCCCCCTCAAAACACCACAGAGACCATGCTAATTTCTCTGCACAACAAGCCAGTCTTCCCTCAACCACCATACCTCTAACTTTAAACATGATAGTTTCTGTCTAAATAATTAAGAACTGGGTACAGAGAGGTTGAGGGGAAAGGCACAGCGAAAGTTTAAGAAAATACAGGTGGACAGTTTGGTGTCGCCGTAACATAGTCAATGTGTTCACACAGCCTCGGTCCCTCGACCCTGTTTTACCTCCACACGTCAGAGGAAATCCCACTAATACTAACAATGGACCACCACGTCCACCTGAACTGTTACCCCCTGCTCTCATTTTCACTTTACACAGGGTGCCTCTCTAACCATAACCTGCACATCCCTAACAGGCAATGCATACTCCAGCAGCACACCACCCAGAAGAACACCACCCTGCAGCACACCACCCTGCAGCATACCCCTGCTGGCTTGCTTCTGAAGCTAGTCAGGTTTGGTCCTGGATAGGAGACCAGATGCTGCTGGAAGTGGTGTTGGTGGGTCAGTAGGAGGCACTCTTTCCTCTGGTTAAAAAAATATCCCAATGCCCCAGGACAGGGATTAGGGACATTGCCCTGTGTAGGGTAAAGTCTTTCAGGTGGGACGTTAAACGGGTGTCCTGACTCTCTGTGGTCACTAAAGATTCCATGGCACTTATCACAAGAGTAGGGGTGTTAACCCTGGTGTCCTGGCTAAATTCCCAATCTGACCCTCATACCATCATGGACTCCTAATCATCCCCAGCTTCCAATTGGCTCATTCATCCCCCTCCTCTTCCCTGTAACTATTCCCTAGGTCGTTGCTGTAAATGAGAATGTGTTCTCAGTCAACTTACCTGGTAAAAATAACTTTAAAATAACTTTGGTCAAAAGTAGTGCACTATGTAGGTAATAGGACGCCATTTGGGACGCAGACATCAAGAAAGGTATGAAGGGCATCCTCTGTTCTCTCCTTGGTTCCCCAGACCCTGTGTGTAACTGTGTAATACAGCTCAAAGTAACAGGGCCTGAAGACCTTTGCCTACAGACATGAGGTAATGTGTCGTTAATTAGCAGGAGACACATGGTGGGCAGAAGCCCCAGCCAGCACTGGAGAGGTGTCCCAAATGGCTCCCTACATAGTGATCTACTGTTGTCCATAGCTCTACGGGACCTTGTCAAATGCAGTGTACTACATAGGGAAAAGGGTGCCATTTGGAATGCACGCCTTTAACTCTCCCTCCGGTCAAGGTCATTTACCAGGGATGAGGAAAACAGAGCTGTGACGATGACGGCCCAGATCACAACATGAAAGTATGGACAGAACAGGATGGAATGGGCTACTATTGAAAAAGAGAAAAAAATAAATAGTGAGAAAGAGAGATAAAATGGAGAGAGGGAGAGAAAGAGAAAGGTTATTTTAAGAAGAGAACCTTCATGAAAGAGATCTGATCTCAGCAGGAGCCCAGGACACCCCCTCTACCTCCCTTCCTCCGATGCGCATGATGTACAATTTGTCATGCAGCGAATGTAAGGACTTATCACGTTGAGCAGGGTTCAGGATATTGGCCCTGAGGTCGTAATTTAGAGCAGTAAATCAAACCAATTGGACTGTATATCAAATCGAAGAGGGCGAGTCACTTTGCTTTAATGGTTTCGGAAAAGCATCAGAGGGAACAAGGTATGAACCTCTGTGACATGTCGCTGTGCCTCGCTGTGATGGCGGTGTGTCTGGCTTTTCCACAACATAATCTCCTGTATTTCTCTCTCCACCTCGGCGCTAGCCCAGTTAATATGGGAATTTATGGACATGACAATAAATATACATCAAAAGGCAGAAGGAGAGCGATTCATGAAAACGTACGACAGGCCCTGCGGAGTCCAACATTAATCTTGTGGATCAGAGACAAAACAAAATGAGGAAAAGGGCAGCTTTTTGATTCTGTGAGCTCTCAGTCACATTCATATCATAATTGGGGAAACCAATTAAAAACCAACAGTCACATAAGAGTAGCTGCTCTCCAGGGACCAGGTAGAGAGATGAAGATTTGTTTTCTTAAATCAGTCATGGACTAATACAGGCACGCATGATGTTTATTCACCTTTATAAGGATGTATTTAAACTGCAGATTTCATCACCTCGTTAGGGCTGTGCAACTTCAGATTCATGCTGCCTAGACACAAACGCACAATTAATTGATCGCTGTGACGTCACCATCTGTCAAATCAACCCTGATTCATGTGATTGAGGGTGAGTGAGAGAGAGAGAGAAAGGGGGAGAAATGTGGGGGATAGTTCTGTTATTTTCCATCAGCGGCCCCCTTCTTGTCCCGTGGCAGTGGGAGAAACGTAACAGTGGGAACAAATGATGTTCTGGGCCTCGCACCGACATGACTTACATCTGACTGAGCAAGTGCACTTCTTCCTTCCCCATAGGGCCCCTAGAAGGCGTGACAGGAGGACTTACAGTACATCTACATGTCAGTGTGCTGGGAGAGAAAACGCTGTGTCAGTCACAAACCCCCCCATGACAGAATGTCTTAGAACGTCAGATACTAGGGTGTTTTGTTGAGGAGAACTGTTTGGAATTCACATGGAACCCATCACCCTCATGTACATTGTTTTGAGTGTGATCAAAACATACGGGAACGGGCAAGAGGTCATAAACACTCAAATGTGGACATGGTCAAATAAACACGCAAGGATGAAACACTATCTAGTGGGTGAGGTAGTGGGTTAACAAAAAAATTAAGGTTTCAATCTAATGAAGTGTACTGTAGACCGAAAGTGATCTGAGCCTTTTTGTGTCCTAAATGGCACCCTATTCCCTTTATGGTGCACTACTTTTGACAAAAGCCCTATGAGCCCTGGTCAAAAGTAGTGTGCACTATGTAGGGAATAGGGTGCCATTTGGGGAACATACTTTGTGAGCCATTCGGAGAAGAGCTAAACCAGAGAGGACAGGAGAGTGGCGATAGAGGAGATGGACGTGGCTCCAGTCACTTTGGCTCGTTGCAGGCTGGAAAGAGAGTGACATTTTTACCCAGGAGAGCTAGCCAGCAGGCCCCAAACAGTGTCTGCAACCTGTCTGGCCCTAGTCAAAAGTCAAAAGGGAATATAAAGGCGCACCCCAGACAGTGGGCACCGTTAACGTAACTGGTGACGTGGAGGGAAATGGAAGTAAAGTCAGAGCTTTACTTAGAAGTCTCTAAAAACCTTTCTTACCTGTCACTGGGCCCGCGCTCCCACGGCTTTAGTTTCCCACGCCCAAGGGACGATGTGAGGCGGTATTTTTTCTGCTGTTAAACATGGATCATTGAGCTTGATGGCTTTTGGAAGGTAACACCAAAGTGGAACTCTGTCTTCTTCCCTCTTTCTCTCAGTCTCCCTCTCTCTCTCTCTTACCTCTAAAGCCTGGCATGACAGGCCAGCTCCAGCACCTTGTCATGTCCCTACTTACAGTATTGAGTCAAAAATGGCACCCTATTCCCTTTAAAGTGCACTACTATCTATACTACCCTACGGGCCCTGGTCAAAGACGTGCACTATAAAGGGAATAGGGTGCCATTTAGGACACACCCAGTACTGTGGAGCCTGGTGAGTAAGTGAGTGAGTCACTCCTTAATTCCAATTAAGGGGAAGAGGACAGTGAGTCCTCCTGAAAAACTGTTTTCAGCCCTTCCTCTTGGCCTCCTCACAGAGTACCATTACCTCTCCCTGACCTTCCCCCACTCCTCCCTCGGCATGTCTCCAGCCACCTCTTTCCTCCTCGTCACCCTTCAATCAGGTTTCAATCAAATGTATTTTTTAAAGCCCTTCTTACATCAGCTGATGTCACAAAGTGCTGTACAGAAACTCAGCCTAAAACCCTAAACAGAAAGCAATGCAGATATAGAAGCACGGTGGCTAGGAAAAACTACTGAGAAAGGCAGGAACCTAGGAAGAAACCTAGAGAGGAACCAGGCTCTGAGGGGTGGCCAGTCCTCTTCTGTTTGTGCTGGTTGGACATAGTACATGGTCATTAATAGCAGATTTGAACATCTTGAAGAACAATGTTCATAAATGACCAGTAGGGTCATTCAGAGGTCGAGACAGCAGGTCGAGATAGCAGGTATAGAGAAAGAGAGTGGCCCCGTCCGACCAGGCACGATAGACACTATAGTTCAAAAGTTTGGGGTCACTTTGAAATGTCCTTGTTTTTGAAAGAAAAGCACATTTTTCGTCCATTAAAATAACATCAAACTGATCAGAAATACAGTGTAGACATTGTTCATGTTGTAAATGACTATTGTAGCTGGAAACCGCAGATTTTTAATGGAATATCTACATAGGCGTACAGAGCCCCATTATCAGCAGCCATCACTCCTGTGTTCCAACGGCATGTTGTGTTAGCTAATCCAAGTTTATCATTTTAAAAGGCTAATTGATCATTAGAAAACCCTTTTGCAATTATGTTAGCACAGCTGAAAACCGTTGTACTGATTAAAGAAGCAATAAAACTGTCCTTCTTTGGACTAGTTGAGTATCTGGAGCATCAGCATTTGTGGATTTGATTACAGGCTCAAAATGGCCAGAAACATAGCACTTTCTTCTGAATCTCGTCAGTCTATTCTTGTTCTGAGAAATGAAGGCTATTCCATGAGAGAAATTGCCAAGAAACATGAAGATCTCATACAACTCTGTGTACTACTCCCTTCACAGAATAGCGCAAACTGGCCCTAACCAGAATAGAAAGAGGAGAGGCGACTCCGGGATGCAAAGAAAAAGCCATATCTAAGACTGGCCAATAAAAAGAAAAGATTAAGATGTGCAAAAGAACACAGACACTGGACAGAGGAAGACTGGAACAAAGTGCTATGGACAGACTAATCTAAGTTTGAGGTATTTGGATCACAAAGAAGAACAAAAGATGTGCTTGACACCATCTGTGCTTGACACCATCTGTCAAACGTGGCGGAGGCAATGTGATGGTCTGGGGGTGCTTTAGTGGTGGTAAAGTGGGAGATTTGTACAGGGTAAAAGGGATCTTGAAGAAGGAAGGCCATCACTCCATTTTGCAACGCCATGCCATACCCTGTGGACAGCGCTCAATTGGAGCCAATTTCCTCCTACAACAGGACAATGACCCAAAGCACAGCTCCAAACTATGCAATAACTATTTAGGGTAGAAGCAGTCAGCTGATATTCTGTCTATAATGGGGTGGCCAGCACAGTCACCGGATCTCAACCTTATTGAGCTGTTGTGGGAGCAATTTGAAGTGCCCATCAAGCCAATCCAACTTGTGGGAGGTGCTTCAGGAAGCACAGGGTGAAATCTCTTCAACATATTGACAACTAGAATGCCAAAAGGTCTGCAAGGCTGTAATTGCTGCAAATGGAGGAATCTTTGACAAAAGCAAAGTTTGAAGGAGACAATTATTATTTCAATTAAAAATCTTAATTTATAACCTTGTCAACATCTTGACTATATTTCCTATTCATTTTTCAACTAATTTCATGTATGTTTTCATGGAAAAACCTGTGAAGTATCCCTCCTTGGGACGGCACGGAAGAGCACTAGTAAGCCAGTGATTAAGCCCCCGTAATAAGGTCAGAAGCAGAGAATCCCAGTGCAGAGGGGGCAGCCAGCCAGGTAGAGACAGCAAGGGCGGTTCGTCGCTCCAGTGTCTTGCTGTTCACCTTCGCACCCCTGGGCCAGACTACACTCAATTGTCTTCAGTAAAGACTTAAAGGTTGAGACAGAGTCTGCGTCTCTCACGTGGACAGGCAGACCATTCCATAAAAATTGAGCTCTATAGGAGAAAGCCCTGCCTCCAGCTGCTTGCTAAGAAATTCTAGGGACAATAAGGAGGCCTGTGTGTTGTGACTATAGTGTATGTGCAGGGTTGGGGAGTAACGGATTACATGTAATCCTTTACACGTAAGGGATTACAAAAAAACAAACGGTAACTGTAATCAGTTACGTTACCAGCAAAAATATTGTAATCAGATTCCAAATATTTGAGAAAAACTAGATGATTACTTCGAGGATGACTTCTAAATTCCGAAAGGATGTTTGCAGAACATTTTTTGACACTTCTCTGTTTCCTGCATGACATTCAAATCAGCATTGAAAAAAGGCACATTATTGATATTTACATAATGCACTGATGTGAATCACTGCTGCTCTCTCACCCGATGTGACAGGAAGGCAAAACAAAAAATCAAGGACAACAACCACCTGAGCCACTACCTGTTCACCCCGCTACCACCCAGAAGGCGAGGTCAGTACAGGTGCATCAGAGCTGAGACAGAGAGACTGAAAAACAGCTTCTATCTCAAGGCCATCAGATTGTTAAACAGCCACCACTAACACAGAGAGGCGGCTGCCTACCATACAGACTTGATATCATTGGCCACTTGAATAAATGGAACACAAGTCACTTTAATAATGCCACTTGAAGAATGTTCACATATCTCATCTCATATGTATGTACTGTATCCTTCACTATCTATTCTTTACTATCTATTGCATCTTAGCCGCTCTATCGCTGCTCATCCATATATTTTATACTTATATATTCTCATCCCATTCCTTTACTAGAATGTGTGTATTAGGTTTTATTGTGGAATTGTTAGATATTACCTGTTAGATATTAGGTTTTCCTTTACTAGATTGTGTGTATTAGCTTCTACCACCAAGCCATAGGACTACTGAACATCTAATCAAATGGCTTCCCAGACTATTTGCATTGACCCCCCCTCTTTTACACTGCTGCTACTCTCTGTTATTATCTATGCATAAGTCACTTTAATAACTCTATCTACATGTATATATTACCTCAACTAACCGGTGCACCCGCAAATTGACTCACATTGACTCTGTACCCTGTACACAGCCTCGCTATTGTTATTTTACTGCTGCTGTTTAATTATTTGTTACTTTTATTTCTTATTTTTCTTTATATATTTTTTATATGTATATATATATCTTTTATATATATATATATATATATATATTTTTTTTTTTTTTAATTTTACCCCTTTTTTCTCCACAATTCTATCCACTTGTTGTAGTAGCTACTATATTGTCTCATCGCTACAACTTCCGTACGGGCTCGGGAGAGACGAAGGTTGAAAGTCATGCGTCCTCCGATACACAACCCAACCAGCCGTACTGCTTCTTAACACAGAGCGCATCCAACCCGGAAGCCAGCCGCACCAATGTGTCGGAGGGTACACCGTGCACCTGGCAACCTTGGTTAGCGCGCACTGCGCCCGGCCCGCCACAAGAGTCACTGGTGCGCGATGAGACAAGGACATCCCTACCAACCAAGCCCTCCCTAACCCGGACGATGCTAGGCCAATTGTGCGTCGTCCCACGGACCTCCCGGTCGTGGCCGGTTACGACAGAGCCTGGGTGCGAACCCAGGGACTCTGATGGCACAGCTGGCGCTGCAGTACAGCGCCCTTAACCACTGCGCCACCCGGGAGGCCTAGATATTTTTCTTAAAGCTGCATTGATGGTTAAGGGCTTGAAAGTAAGCATTTCATTGTAAGGTCTACACCTGTTGAATTCGGCACATGTGACAAATACACTTTGATTTGACTTACAATTAGTGCATGCATCTTAAAATAGCTAGGCGAGAAGACAACCTATCAGAATCTTATCAAGTACATTTTCCGCCAACAAAGTATTCATCAGCAAAGTCAGTGCAGGTGGGAAAAGGGCTTCAGATGTTTTCGAAAGATGGGCAGGTTCTCCGCTGTCCTGACTTTAGGGGGAAGCTTGCTCCACCATTGGGGTGCCAGGACAGGGACGAGCTTTGACTGGGCTGTGTGGGAGCTGCCCTCCTGTAGGGGTGGGAGAGCCAAGAGACCAGAGGTGGCGGAGCAGAGTGCTCGGGTTGGGATGTAGAGTTTGAGCATAGCCTGAAGGTAAGGAGGGGCAGCTCCCCTTGCTTCTCTGTAGGCAAGCACCAGGGTCTTCAAGATGAGCTTTGACTGGAAGACATTGGAGTGTGTAGAGGAGTGGGGTGACAAGGGAGAACTTAGGAAGGTTGAACAACAGGCTGGCTGAGGCATTCTGGATAAGTTGCAAAGGTTTGATGGCACAAGCGGAAAGCCCAGCCAACATAATTGCAGGAGTCTAGATGGGAGTAGGACCTGCGCCACATCCTGTGTGAGGAAACGTTGTACTCTACCTGCAGTAGTGAGTCACTACTTTGATGTTTGAAGAGAATGACAGGGTGATGTCCAGGGTCACGCCAGGGTTCTTTGCACTCTGGGAGAGGGAGTAAGAGCAGCTCTGTTTTGTCTGTTTTTGGCTTGAGGTGGTGGGCCGACATCCAAGCTGAGATCTCTGGCAGGTATGCACAGGTGTGGCGCCAATGATAGGAGAGACCATGTGAGGATATGACAGAGGCAAGTCTTGGTGTAAAGAGAAAAGGGCCTAGAGTCGAGCCCTGGGGGACACCAGAAGTGAGAGCATGTGGTGCAGACAACTCTTCTCCACTCCACCTGGTAGGATCAGCCTGCCAGGTAGGATGCAATCCAGGAGTGTGCAGAGCCTGAGACGCCCAGCCCTGAGGGGGTAGAGAGGAGGATCTGATGGTTCACAGTGTCGAAGGCAGCAGATAGATCTAGGAGGATGAACAGAGGACAGTCATCTTTGGCAGAGCGTGGACCCTCTGTGACACAGAGGAGAGCGGTCTCAGTTGAGTGAGCCACCTTGGTTATGGTCAAGAAGACCGTTCTGAGAGAGATAACGAGAGAGACATCACGCTCAAGTGTTTTGGACAGAAAAGAAGGGATACTGGTCTGTAGTTTTTGACGTCAGAGGGGTCGAGTGTTGGTTTCTTGAGGGGAGCGAGTGGTCAGGGATGAGTTGATGAGGGAAGTGAAGAGTGGGAGGTCTCCAGAGATGGTCTGGAGAAGGGGATAGGGTCAAGTGGGCAGGTTGTTGGGCAGCCGGACATCACTTGTCTCAGGATTTCATCTGGAGAGAGGGGAGAAAGAGGTCAAGGTGTAGGGTAGTACTATGTGAGTGGGATCAGTGGGCTCAGTAGGCTGAGTGAATGAGGAGCAGATGTCAACCTTTTTTCCCCAAAAGTCATCCGCAGAGAGGGAGGAGGGAGGGGTAGGAGGTGGAGGATTAAAGGAGGGAGGAGAAGGTGGAGAAGAGTTTCCTAGGGTTAGAGGCAGAAGCTTGAAATGTGGAGTGGTAGAACGCGGCTTTAGCTGCAGAGGCAGAGGAAGAGAAGGAGGGAGTGGAAGGATGATAGGTCCTCCGGAAGTTTAGTTTTCCTTACGAGTGTTTTAACAATGCATCTTTCCTACAACGGCCGAATATGTAACATGTTTCCCCCAAAAAACGACCCAGAAAGAAAGGTCGCTAAGTGCATTGTTAAGGCAGGAGTCGAAAACTGATAGGATCTAAAGAAATGCTGCGCTGCTCTCTGGTCAGCTTTCTCCATTCAAATCTTTCTTTAACATTATAATTTTTTCACAAAACTGACAAACGGTCACCTCCTAGAGAGTTATTACCACCTACGGCTGCAACTATTGAGGCGGCTTATTATAATGCTTACCCAATGAAAATGCACAAAATTACAGATTTGGCACATCATTGCGCACATTAAGCTACACATCATGAAATATATTGAGACAAATACAGAAAGTGCCTACAAGAAGCAAAATATAACTAAATTGATTGAAAATGTAACGTTTTCAATATGATTGAAATAGGCATATAGCCTACTGTTTATATTTTAATGCAATCATGTTTTGTACTTTTTTGATATGTCGCTTGTTTGTATCAATAGCAAGGACATTGGCAACTTTGTATTTGCAGGCAACTTTGTTCTGAAGATATCAGTGGTCACAGAGAGACAGATAAACCATGTGATTTTATGTTTGGCTGAGATCTTGTGTCTATAAAGTGACGCGGGGGGGCAAAAACGTATCTTCCGCTGCACTGAGCTGTTACACGAGTGGTCTGAGGCAGGCGTTAGATTAGTGTTTTCAAGTGCAACAGTTTCGGGGGAAACAGTTCAGAGATTTAACAAATGTTCTAACGATAAACTTAGCCTTAAGATGCTTTTGAGGCCCTGTTCTGTAGGTAAGCAGTAGGTCACTAAGCCGCGGAGCATGAGGGGAAGGTTGAGCCGGCTGGGAGGAAAGGGGACAGTCAAAGGATGCGGAAAGGCAAAGAGGCGAAGAGGCAAAGACATGATGCAGGAGGGAGAAGGATCTAGCAAACAAAGTAGTGATCAGCGACATGGAGGGGGGGGGTTGTAGTGAGATTAGTAGGCAAACAGCCTCTAGTGAAGTGTGAGAAAAACACATGGTTTCACGTGATTTTACAAACTTCATGTGAAATATCACCACATGTGGAATCATGCGATTTTCCGTAAGGGGTTAGTTACATCCCAAATGACACCTTATTCCCGACATAGTGCACCACTATAATCAAAAGTAGTGCACTATTAAGGGAATAGGGTGCCTTTTGGGACACATTCTCAGTTCTATTTACACAAGTGTGCACTCCGTGTAGGTGTTTTTCGTCTTTATCGGAGCGAGCGAAAGTTGCGCTAAATGGCTCAGAAACAAATTCTAGACATACAAGATTGTGACAACCCCAAGCGTCCCATGTCACTGTCGTGATCCTATGAGAGGAAAATGAACTCATGGCTACAATCATCATTCACTTGCCATATTACAAACTCTAGTTTTCCATACTGGTTATTAGCATCTTAGAAAAATACACATTTGGTTTAATATTTTTATATAAAATGTAGAAATAAAAAGAAAAAAGTGAAATCACACAATTTGCCTCACAGTAATTGAATGTATAGTCAGAAGGACAATATCTGCACAGACAGAACTCTGATACGGCTGGCTGGAGGGTAAATATGACCCTAACATCATATGAACATGAAATAAAAGAATGAGGAAACTAGAGGGTTAAACCTGTAGTGTAGATAAACATGGTATTGTAGTGGCTTAACCTCAAACAAATATATTTGTTTAAATAGATACACCATCTCCTGATAATCAGAAAAATACAGAACAGGTGTATCTGCGATACTAAGAACATTTGAAATGAACAAAAACACTGGGATAAAGGAAGCGAGGGATAGAGGGAAACCTGCTGTAAAAGAGAAGAGACACCAGACAGACAGCGAGATCGCTCTGGTGCATCGTCATGACTCATGATGACCTTAGCTCAACACAGAGCTAACGAACTAACGCCACATGATTGGTGATGTGAGAGTGTGAAATCACAGAGAGAGACAGCGAGAGAACATAGGGGCACTGAGGTCACTGTACCCAGCAATTTCGCAACCCTAGATATGGTATACACAAATATTCTCTCATCAAACAATCGAAGACAGGCTCTAGTCTAGCCACATAACCCTGGGATATAGCCAGCATACTGTATAGGAGGAACATGGTAGAGGGATAGACAGGAGGGTTAGAGGGAGAGGGGTGGAGGAATCCTGCAAATAACTAGCGACTCTAACCTCTCTCTATATAACCTGAACCTTGCTAAGTTAAAATCAGCTACTTTGTGTTTCTGTCTGTTGTAAATCTACTAGCGCCATGGACCCCTCTATTAGGTTCCTTGTTTTAGGCCTGTTTTATGAGGGTAAAATAACACTAACTCCACCCTAATTATACTATATTGAGAACATTTGACTTACAACCGACGAGCCAATGTCTGCTGGTTGAAATAGCAAACTGTTATGCTGCCTGGGCACAATCATGAGTAGGGCAGGGTGGAGGGCTTTACATTTAAAAAAGCCCCTAAAATAAAATTAGAAAACACCTAGGCCGTGTCCCAAATGGCACCCTATTTCCTTTTAACCAGGGCTCAGGGCTCTGGTCAAAAGTAGTGCACAGTACACAGAATAGCTTGCCATTTAAAATACACGCGGTGTAAGTAGGACCTTGGGAATTTGAGGTGCGACGACATAACACTGACTGAAAAAACTTCCAATGTCAAAGTAATATCAGAAATCACCTCAGGTTGTAGCTTACAGTGTCATGATGCTTCCTTACAGATGATGCTATAGATATGTTATATATAAAAAAGGTATGTAAAACTGCAGAAAAATATTCAAATATATTAATTTATCTTAAATAAAATGACACCTGTTGTTGCCGTTCTTTGAGTGTACTGTCCCTGCCATGTTTTTGCTTTGATACCTTGGTGTAGCAGACTATGGAAGCGTTAGAAATCACAAGGGAAACGTTTATCTGAGTTTGAGGCGGTGTCTGAAATGGCACCCTATCCCCTATGGGCCCGGGTCAAAACAAGTGCACTACATAGGGCATAGGGTGCAGTTTCAGACCCAAGCTGAGTTTAAGACTTGAAGGCAAAAAAACATTTTCATCTGTTCCCCGATTCTGCATTAATATACAAACCACCCACCATCCACAGAACAATACAAATCCCTTAGGTTTCTATGAACTAATGTTAAAAACACACTAAGGAAGGAGTCCGAAGTTACAGTACGTTCTGGCACAGCACTGATGGGCAGTCACACCGATCTGATTAGAAGACAGTGCAGCGGTCTAGAACCAGATCAGACCAGCCCCACCCTCAGATGTCCAGCGTGTTGCATGTTGACTGAGCTAGACAGGGCCCAGAGGAAGACCCAGACAGAGACACAGGTTTCGTCCCAAATGGCACTCTACTCCCTATTTGGAAAGCACTTTCACAAAGCAGTGCACTATATAGAGAATAGGGTGCCATTTGGGACACACATCAAGTCAGCCCTCTCTGCAGTCCAGCATCCATCCTAAACCCGACAGCACCCACCCCCTACGCAGTGGACACAGAACCAACTTCATTAAAAAGCCCTCCCCTTTTTATATCCTTCTTTCTCCAAACGGTATTTCACTCTTTCTCTGTGGCTCTCAAGAGTGAGTCCAGCTGATGGGGACCCAGTGCGTGTCAGTCTCCACCTTCTTCAGAGCCACCTTCAGCTCGGTGAATGCCGCCGTCAGGTCGTCGTTGACAATGATCTTCTCAAACAGGTGGCCGTGCTGGCTTTCCATCTGCTGGGCGGTGCTCACCATCTCCAGGAAGTCCTCCTCCTGTTGGACAAGAATAGAATGGAATAAAATATACACTCAGCGGACATTTTCACTTAGGGGTGTACTCACTTTTGTTGCCAGCGGTTTAGACATTAATGGCTGTGTGTTGAGTTATTTTGAGGGGACAGCAAATTTACACTGTTATACAGGCTGTACACTCACTACTTTATATTGTAGCAAAGTGTCATTTCTTCAGTGTTGTCACACGAAAAGATATACTCAAATATTTACAGAAATGTGAGGGGTGTACTCACTTTTCTGATATACTGTATATACATAAAGCAGGCACACAGGCATCGAGGCATTCAGTTACTGTTTAATTGAACGTTAGAATGGGCAAAACGAGTGACCTACAGTAAACGACTATGTGGTATGATCGTTGGTGCCAGGCACGCCGGTTACAGTATCTAAGAGACGGCTGGCCTCCTTGGCTTTTCACGCATGACAGTGACTAGGGTTTACTGAGAACGGTGAGACAAACAAAAAAACATCCAGTCAGCGTCAGTCCTGTGGGTGAAAACAGCTCGTTGATGACAGAGGTCGAAGGAGAATGGCAAGAATCATACAAGCTAACAGGCAGGCCGCAAACAGACAAATAACAGCGCAGTACAACAGTGGTGTGCAGAACGGCATCTCGGAAACACACAACTCATCGGTCCTTGTCACAGATGGGCTAAATCACTTACAAACAAGAAGTGGCTCCCAGTGGGCACGTGATCACCAACACTGGACAATTGAGGACATTGCCTGGTCCGACGAATCCCGGTTCCTGTTGCGTCATGCTGATGGCTGAGTCAGGATTTGGCGTAAGCAGCGTGAGTCCATAGACCCATCCTGCCTGGTGTCAACGGTACAGGCTGGTGGCGGTGGTGTAATGGTGTGGGGAATGTTTTCCTGGCACACGTTAGGTCCCTTGATACCAACAGAGCAACATGTCCACGTCCCAAAGAATTCAGGCTGTTCTGTAGGCAAAGTGGGGTCCGACCCGGTACTAGATGGGTGTACCTAATAAACTGTATATTTTACTGTCCATTTTGAGAGAAACAGACATCTATTTTCTGCTTATCTTCGGGACAAGCTTTTGTCGATGGCCTATGAAGACTAAAGGGCACGAGTAAGTGAGAATCTCAGAGACATACACATAAACAAACATAACAGCCATTAACACAGATAAACAGACTGACCCAAACAGCCCCGTGTAAGTGAAGGACACACACACTTTACAAAACCGTAACACACACAGAGTCCAAAACCTCAAGGAATTTTCATTTTATCCTCATTTGGCTACACATAGCCGATCCGATTCAGAAGAGAAATAAAATATTCCTTAAAACAGAAAAATACTAAACATATCTATAACTGACAAAGCAAGTAGAAGGTCCATAATTGATACATGCCACTTTGGTTTTATGGAGACAGGCCAAAGACAAGGCATTAAAAATGGGAGGGCTTCAGAAATGGAAATGGCTTAGGCACATGAACCTAGTAGCTATACAACTCCTGGCCTCACCGCTAGCTTGGTCCCAGATCTGCTTGTGCTGTTTTGCAACTCCTATGGTCACTGTCATGAATGGAGTTGGCAAGACAGCACACATAGATCTGGGACCAGGCTAGCTACCTCCTTACAGTTTCCCCTCTCTGATGGCATGGTATTATACTGCACGGTGATATGTTTATATGGCCTGGTCCATTCCAGCCTCAAACCCAGGGAACATGGCAGGGTTAGAGCGGCTAGCTACATTTAGCTAGCTCCTTTTACTAGAGGAATACTGAGCTTCAGATCTCCACTGACTCTGCCAAACACACAAATATAAATACATATATACAGACACATTCATAGGCAGGAATACAGACACACATACTGATGGAAATGCGCACACACACAAATTCACACAGAAACTCATTAAAATCTACAATTTTAGAATGTCTCATTTTTGTCAGCCTAACAGCTCCGAGCCAGGAGTTACTTGCGGCTCGCGGTTTTCCACCTCATAGTTGATTAGTCGTGCAGCTAAAATTAAACGGTCGCCATGACACGACAATAACACGTTCTCCGCAAACATACCACTCTGCCTCTGACACAGCCCTCGTACAGCTTTCTCTTCCCGTGTTCACTGTCTACAGTACAAACATACCACTCTGCCTCTGACACAGCCCTCGTACAGCTTTCTCTTCCCGTGTTCACTGTCTACAGTACAAACATACCACTCTGCCTCCGACACAGCCCTCGTACAGCTTTCTCTTCCCGTGTTCACTGTCTACAGTACAAACATACCACTCTGCCTCTGACACAGCCCTCGTACAGCTTTCTCTTCCCGTGTTCACTGTCTACAGTACAAACATACCACTCTGCCTCCGACACAGCCCTCGTACAGCTTTCTCTTCCCGTGTTCACTGTCTACAGTACAAACATACCACTCTGCCTCCGACACAGCCCTCGTACAGCTTTCTCTTCCCGTGTTCACTGTCTACTGTACAAGGCAGTAATAAATCCACCCACATTATCTCACGGCCTATTGTCTTTTGAGAGAAGACATGATGGCTTTATCCTCCTCCGTCTGGGAGGAAGGGAAGAGGTTGAGGAGGGAGCAGGAGGTTTGTTGGTCAGGGCTGAGAGGAAGTTGAAGTGGCTCGGTCCGTCCGTACACCATATATTCCCTCCGGTGATCCAAGGCTGTTGACCCTTGGTAACCTTCCTCTGTGGTCAGCCCTTGGAAAGGATGGAGGTTGGACGTGAACACAGTGACCCAGGGTGCTCCTAAATGGCACGCGATACCCATAGGGCTCTGGTCAAAAGTAGTGCACTACGCAGCTATTGCTGCCAGCAGCTCTCCAACCCTTTGGACATTAGACCAGGAACTGGCAACAGGACGGTGGGGTGGACATGGACAGAAGAAGCCCTAGAGACGCTGTGTATGCCGTTTCCATGTCAACCAGGCGGTCAGTGTCCATGACAGGGCAAGTCTCCCTCTCTATGACCATAGCAGGCCATTATGGGGAAAAAAGAGAAAGACCTGTCAGAGACCGAGAGAGAAAGAGAGAGAGAGAGAGATACAGAGACCGAGAGATAGAGACCGAGAGAAAGATAGAGACCTTAAATTGAATTGAAATTGAGGAAGAGAAACAGAGACCGAGAGAGAGAGCGAGAAACAGAGACCCGAGAGAGAGATACAGAGGCCGAGAGAGGGAGATACAGAGGCAGAGAGAGGGAGATACAGAGGCCGAGAGAGGGAGATACAGAGGCAGAGAAAGAGAGATACAGATGCAGAGAGAGAGAGAAACAAAGTCCGAGAGATACAGAAGCCGAGAGAGAGAGAGATACAGAGGCCGAGAGAGAGAAAGAGAGCGATAGAGGCTGAGAGAGAGAGAAACAGAGACAGAGAGAGAGAGAGTGAGAAACAGAAACCAAGAGAGAGAGAGGGAGAAACAGAGACCGAGAGAGACAGAGGCAGAGATAGAGCTACAGAGGCAGAGAGAGGGAAACAGAGACCGAGAGAGAGATACAGATTCCGAGAAAGAGAGATACAGAGGCAGAGAGAGATAGATACAGAGGCAGAGAGAGAGAGATACAGAGACAGAGAGAGATACAGAGACAGAGAGAGAAAGATACAGAGGCCGAGAGAGAGATACAGAGGCAGAGAGAGAGAGAGATACAGAGGCAGAGAGAGAGAGATACAGAGGCCGAGAGCGAGAGATACAGAGGTAGAGAGAGAGAAACAAAGGCAGAGAGAGAGAGAAACAAAGGCAGAGAGAGAGAGACTTAAATTGAAATTGAGGAAGAGAAACACAGACCAAGCGAGAGAGAGATACGGAGATCGAGAGAGAGAGCGATAGAGACCTTAAATTGAATTGAAATTGAGAAAGAGACCAAGAGAAACAGAGACAGAGAGAGAAACACAGAAACAGAGAGAGATCTCTATGGTACTGAGCCAGGATAAGGTCTCCTCTCAGTCCTGATGTCTCTTGGCCATCCCCTCGGAGGTCAGGCCCTCAACGGAAAATCTGCTTTTATTCATACCCATAAAATGCACCTGCCCTCTGTATTAAAATGACATAAAATATCAGAACAGATCTGGTTCGGCAAGAGGTCCCTGATTTACTCTCTCTCAAAGAAGACAGAATGTCATTGCTTGGCTAGAGGGAAAGGTAAGACATCAGTAAGTAGCCCTATCCCATGAACCCTTTACTTATTATTCTGCTCTTACTAGGAATAGGAATATGGACATATTCATTATCGTATTACAGTATCATAACTGATTTTGGGCTCATATTTCACGTCAGCCCCATTTGAAAACAGATATGAATGCATTCAGGTAAAATAAAGCATAGAAGGCTCTGTTAAAACAATGAAACGTCTGTTCTCCAGTAGTCTGGATGGGACAATGACCAGACCTGCTGCCTCTAACATTCGTCTCGACTGAAAGAAATAGAGCAGACGGAGAATATTATCCAGCAGTGACATTTCCACCAAACAGTCTTTCTTTCTTTAATAGCTGGCACCTGATGGTTTAAAACGCTGTCTGTCAATCTCCACAAAAGGTTACAGAAAGGGCTTTGGTAACAGGAAATATTTCAACCAGGTAACAAAATAAAACGCTGGGGCTGGATGTGTTACCTGAGCTCTGAACTCTGGATCTAATAAAGGTATTATAGGCCAGGGCAATCAATGTCAAAGTCTGCCCTGTTTTTGGCAACGACTGCTCACTGTTCACATGAGTTATACCCGAGAGCAGAGGGTTACTTTCACCCAAAGGTCAAACAAAGGTCGATAGCATGACCTCTGACCTCTCTCTGTTTGACCTCTCACCCCTCAGGATGGTCGTCATCATGCATGATGGAACTGTTTGCCTATGTCCTCTAGCCCAAGAGCTTGGCGAAAAGAAATCCCTGTCTTACTGAGATGAAACAAAAACATATCAGCGACCTCAGAGATGTGTAGTCTGTACACGACTGGGGGACAAAGTGATGCTTCTGACTTTAATACATTATGTCTGTATATCAGTGAGGTGACCGGTGAATTTATGTCATCATCTAATGCTTTAAGGATGATTTTAAGAAGAGATGCTGTCCCTCTGACATGTTGTGTTTAAAACAGTGACGGTACTGTGTAACTTAGTGACGGCTCAACGAAGGATGTTCTGAGTTAAGAGCGGCTGTGTCTAACCCTGTCCTTTTCCAGAGCCGCGTTGGGCTGTGTGTTAGGTTAGTTCATGGTGAAAACACAGAGGTATTTGTGGAGTAACACCTCAAAGTGGGGCTGAGGCGGTGCTCTAAATTGCTCCCTATTCTCTGAATAGTGCACTACTTTTGACCAGGGCCCACAGTGCACTATATAGGGAATATGGAGCCATTTGGGGCAGGCCCTGATGCTCTGAGCTGAAAAGAGCAGACACACTGAGGGAGAGATGGAGAGAGAGAACAGACGAAAGGCAGAGAGCGGCCCAGAGCCCTGCGGGGCCGCGAAGGCCGAGACAGACGTCCCACTGAGCCGCCCGCCGATCTGATCTGCACCTGCCGGTCTACACCTCCTCCTCCTCTCCCCTCCCGGCTCGGTTGACACGACCTTCAGCGCTGGCGCGTGGAAAGCCTCCACGCCTCCAACATGACAGCCACTCTCTCTCCCCCCTCACGCTTTCTCCCCCCCCCCTCCCTCTTTCTCCCCCACGCTCTCTCTCGCGTCATCATATCACTCCATCCCGGCCCAGCATGTGGCTGTGACCTGGGTTCTGGCCCAGCGGAGAGAGAGAGACACGCGAGCGCCGGACCTGATGACCCGGCGGGCTGGAAAAGCCATCAGCTGCCACACGTCTACGCCGCCACCACGGCAACGCACCACGGCTAATTGGTTTCATGTGGGGCCCGGCTGTGGGCTGCGACTTGCTGCGGAGGAAAGGTGTGTAACACACACAACCACACACACACACACAACCACACACACACATGCTCACACACGCACGCACGCAAGCACACATACACCCTAGCCTGCAACAGAAAGCTGTAGGTAGTAAATATGACCTCACCACCACAACTAGCTCCCCCAGAGCCCCAGATAAAGTTTGTGTTAGATGGGTTTCTGATAACCCTACAGCTTGGTCATGTGGTACACGAAAACTGCTCGATGACCTTTGATCCTACCTTATAACGTGTCATTACACGTCCGCACACAGTGACACACACAAAGACCACATCACTTTTCACTGGAGATGTCTGAGTGGGAAGTGTGCTTTCAACGCAATTAGCCAATCATTATCCATTTGGTGGATCTTACCTTTAAAAAAAGAAGTTGTTTGACGTTCTAAAACTGCCTGTTTTACAGGAGTACTGTAAAAATGTGTCAACTTTTACACCCCTGTATCAAGTTTGATCCTTCCCACCACGTCACCAATAGCCAGTCATTTCAACTTTCTGACGTTGTGTGACATTGTTTTTACTTCAAAAAGACGCAAACTTTTAAGCGCAAGGCTTTTCTGTCACAGATTTTGGACAAGGTGAAACGTTGAAACGTTTCTTCTCTTGACAATACGAAAACATTTCATTGTTTTTGCTGACGTGACTTACGGAGAATGATTTGGCAGATCCCTTGTCGTCCTTGCCTGAGATGACCTTAGCGTTCCGTCTGCTCTCCCGCAGGCGCTCGATGGGCGGCGGCTTCACGAACACCACATAAGGTTTAAACTCTGCCGTCCTCAGGTGCTTTATCGTCTGCAACACACAGAGGAGAGAGAAAACACCGTTAGCAGAGGAGAGTGTCTGGTTCATCTATCTGGAGATATCGCAGAGTGGAATTAGTCCCAGATCTCCATCTGTCACAGTGCAGAGGCGATGACACATTACACAGCTGGGTCGCGTTGACACGTAGCACACAGTGTGTGTGTGTGTGTGTGTGTGTGTACTGAACCGCAGCCGAGCAGTGTTAACTGGTGCCGGTCCACCTCCCTCTGGGCCCGATACCACGGCCTCTCGCTGTGTTCTGCTGAGCGGGTTCGAAACCCTGGGCCGGTACGAAGGCCGAGTCCAACACGACACCCTATTCCCTATTAGGTGCACTAGATAGGGAATAGGGTGCCACTTGGGACCCAGACAAAGACAGGAGCAGAAGACAGGAGGGAAGTGGTGCTAGACTACCATTAATCTCCATCACAGAGAGGGAAGAGAGGAGGAGAGCTTTCATCCAGTCAGCACGGGACCAGTCAACATCCCTCGCTCTGCAACACCGCCAGGCTGACATGAAACTCATGTGATTGACTACTGAGCGGGGTAGAGAGCTACAAGGGAGCACAAAGGCATAGACACGTGCGAGCACGCGCATATAAACACATGTACACAAACAGCATGGGCTAACGAGGCACTTGATCAAGGAGAGATGGCTCGAAAACATGCCAGTAATCTATATAATAGTGTATTTCGGACTCTATATGATTACTTACTCAGAGAAAACAAACAGAGGATGCCTATGGGGCCCAGGCAAGAGTGTGTGTGTGAGAGGCAGGATTGAGGCAGGGTGGGTGCTAGGTCTGGCCTGGGGTAAAAGGATTGTAACTGTGGGGTTTGTGGGCTTTCAGCGACATACAGGCCACTTAAAAAAAAGAAAAGCAGATCATCACCACCACCCAGACACATAAGCCAAAGAGGAAATCTTCAAATAAGGAACATTAGCGGTAATTGCTGCTAAAAATGGCCCTTTAAGCCAGGTTTGGTTGGTAACCCAGTAAGCAGCCATGGCCCGCAGAAAGCCACCGCTGACTCTGAAGTCTCCTGAAGGATGAGATTCCTCCAGGAGATAGGCAGAGAGAGAGGTGGAAATATAAACGCAACATTAGCCCCAAATTTCATGAGCTGAAATAAAAGATCCCAGACATTTTCCAGACACACAAAATGCTTAATTTCTCTAAAATTCTCTGCACAAATCTGTTTACATCCCTGTTAGTGAGCATTTCTCCTTTGCCAAGATTATCCATCCACCTGACAGGTGTGGCATATCAAGAAGCTGATTAAACAGCATGATCATTACACAGGTGCACCTTGTGCTGGGGACAATTAAAGGCTACTCTAAAATGTATGGTCTTTTCACACAACACAATGCCACAGATGTCTCACATTTTGATGGCATGTGCAATTGGCAAGCTGACTGCAGGAATGTCCACCAGAGCTGTTGCCAGAAAACTTAATGTTAATTTCTTTACCATAAGCTGCTTCCAAAGTTATTTTAGAGAATGTGGCAGTACATCCAACCAGCCTCACAACTGCAGACCACGTGCATGGCATTGTGTTGGCAAGCGGTTTGCTGATGTCAACAATATGAACAGAGTGCCCCATGATGATGGTGGTGGGGTTATGGTGTGGGCAGGGATAAGCTACAGACAACGAACAATTGCATTTTATTGATGGCAATTTGAATGCACATAGATACCGTGACGAGATCCTGAGGCCCATTGTCGTGTCATTCATCTGCCGCCATCACCTCATGTTTCAACATGATCATGCACAGCCACATGTCGCAAGGATCTGTGCACAATTCCATGATGACGAAAATGTCCCAGTTCTTCCATGGCCTGCATACTCACCAGACATGTCACCCATTGAGCATGTTTGGGATGCTCTGGATCAACGTGTTTGACAGCATGTTCCAGTTCCCACCAATATCCAGCAACTTCAAACAGCCATTGAAGAGGAGTGGGACAACACTCCACAGGCCACAGCCTGATCAACTCTGTGAAGGAGATGTGTTGTGCTGCATGAGGCATATGGTGGTCACACCAGATACTGACTGGTTTTCTGATCACCGCCCCTACTTTTAAATTATATTTTTTAAGGTATCTGTGACCAACAGATGTATATCTGTATTCCCAGTCATGTCAAATCAATGGATTAGGGCCTAAAGAATGTATTTAAATTGAACGATTTCCTTATATAAACGTTACCTCAGTAAAATCTTTGAAATGATTGCATGTTGCTTTTTATATTTTTGGATGGAGGGATGAAGGGAGAGTTGGAAGGACATTGGGAGGGAAAAGGAGTGGTGGAATGAAGGGTACAGGAAACGAATGAAGAGATGGCGGGTAGAGGTAAAGGGAAGATTGTGACTAGGTCAGGGACTTGTGTAACTCACATGAGGCTGAACGTCCAGTAGACACACCTTGTT
Source organism: Oncorhynchus masou masou (assembly GCF_036934945.1). Taxonomy (NCBI): domain Eukaryota; kingdom Metazoa; phylum Chordata; class Actinopteri; order Salmoniformes; family Salmonidae; genus Oncorhynchus; species Oncorhynchus masou. Next base: position 43,507,481 of record NC_088241.1, on the reverse strand, counting down.
CTTGGACAGGACCGAACGCACAGAGTCCAGACTGGTGCCATAGTAGTTCCCTTTATACTCACCATGCTCTATGAACCTACAGAGAGAGAGAGAGAGAGAGAGAGAGAGAGAGAGAAAGAGAGAGAGAGAAAGAAAGAGGGGGAGCAAGAGAGAGAGAGAGAGAAAAAGAGGGGGAGCAAGAGAGAGAGAGAGAGAGAGGGGGGCAAGAGCGAGAGAGAGAGGGGAGCAAGAGCGAGAGGGGGAGCAAGAGCGAGAGAGAGGGGGGGGGAGCAAGAGCAAGAGAGAGAGGGGGGAGCAAGAGCGAGAGAGAGGGGGGGGGGGCAAGAGCGAGAGAGAGAGAGGGGGAGCAAGAGCGAGAGAGAGAGAGGGGGAGCAAGAGCGAGAGAGAGAGAGAGGGGGAGCAAGAGTGAGAGAGAGAGAGAGGGGGGAGCAAGAGCGAGAGAGAAATAAAAGAAAGAGGGAGATTATATTAGAAAAACGTTAATGTCCTTAAAGAGGCAATTCATTTTGCAGCACAAATTCACAGAGAGGGAAAGTCAGAGAGAGAGAGAGATGTGTAAAAAAGCACACGAGTAGGTCAGTGAGTAAACGTTTCACTCACATCATTTAGAAGTACAGGCTGGGATGAACATTAATATTAACGTCAAATAAAACCAACGTATTACTCACCAAGCCTGAGGACTGGCTGTGTTAACATCTTATTCTAAGGCACTCCTTTCTTATTTAGACACACACACACACACACACACACACACACACACACACACACACACACACACACACACACACACACACACACACACACACACACACACACACACACACACACACACACACACACACAACAACTGAGATTGTGTTCAGAATAAGATCATTCTAAAAGACTACAGTACCTCAGGGACTAGGGATTACTCTTCCAACCACTGAAGAATCCTCAGATAGCATTCTTCAGTACAACACAAATCCAGACAGTCTGGCACAATAACCCTTTATATAATCTTCTATGCTACACTTTAAATCAGTAACACCTGTTTGTTTAAAGTGTAGGAGGAGAATGCCAGGAGCGTGTCTAGTGTGTGTGTGTGTGTGTGTGCGTGTCTTACTAAGTTTACATTTCTAAATAATAAGACAGTGTGTGTGTTGGTAGACTCGGTGTGTATTCCAAAAGGCACCCCAGACCCTATATAGTGCACTACTTTTGACCAGGGTCCACATGGGCATAGGGCAGTGCATTACGGAGGGAGCAGGGTACCATTTTGGACACGGCATCAGACTGGTCCTGATGATCGCTGGGCTGAATGTCTGTACTTGCAGTCCTAAAATCCATGTAAAACTCATTTTATAGTAATTGCCTCATGTAAGAACATTTGATTCCGTTTCAGAAAAGGAGCCGGTAGTCTAACAAGCTCTTACATTTGGTTATGGGAAATTCATTTCATTTCATGTTTAAAAGGCCTGCCATAGCCATACACTGAAACAAGCTATGCTGTTTGTTGTCACAAGTGCTGCTATGTAGATAAGAGCAGTGTAGAATGCCAAGACTGGTTCAGCTAAACTGGGAATGTATGGATACCATCCATTTTTTACAGGGAACAGGGCTTTCCTTGGGAAATCTACACACATTCTCACACACTGCTAGTTACTGCCCGTGGCCCATTTCTCATGGAGCTTTTCCCTACTGGCACAGAGAGAGAGAGCTTCTCTGTGTGTGTGTGTGTGTGTGTGTGTGTGTGTGTGTGTGTACAGTGTTATGAATGCATGCATCAAGGCGCAATGCAAAAAAACAAGGCTCTCACTCTTCTCCTCTCTCCAGTGCCTTGTAATTTGTGTTTGTGTGTGTGGATTGTCCAGAGCGTTGAGGCCACATCACAGTCCCAACATTCACCCCTAACTCTAAACTCCCCGACAGACATCCTATGCCGTGCCCCATGACCAACCACAGCTGAAGCAGCCCTACCCTGGTCCCAGCCTCGCTCTGCATGCTCTGACACTCTATACACACTCAGCAGCCCAGCCATCCTGTTGTGTGTGTGTGTGTGCGCGCGTGCATGTTGTGTGT